>NC_143583.1:17128576-17434880 GCF_048544385.1 Mastigoproctus giganteus | reverse complement strand
TCAGCCTTTGATCCTCCTTTGTGAATTGGGGTTACATTTGCACATCTCCAGTCTATGGGTACCTCCCCTGAGTGCAAAGAAGCTCTCATAATTATGGCTAGGGGTTTGCATACTTCCTTTGCTGCCTCCTTTAATATAACTGGATAGATCCCATCCACCCCAGGTGCCTTTTTTATGTTTATCCTCAACAATCTCTCCTCCACTTTCCTCTCAGTTATTACAAAATCATCCAGCTCACTGCCAATGTTTACTTTACCTACATCATTCTCCTTCCTGAATAACTCCTCATGCGTGAATGTAGATGCAAAATACTCGTTTAGATTGTTAGCCACCTGAGCAGGATCCTCAACTGTTGAACCATCAATATCCAGTGGACCAATCTGATTCATCCCTTTCCTTCTCGAGTTCAAGTATGTAAAGAACTCCTTTCTGTTTTTCTTTGCATCCTTTGCCAAGGATTTTTCGTAGTCTGCCTTTGCCTGCCTAATCTCCTTTGTGACTTGGTTACAGACCAACTTATATCTATCATAGGCTTCCATGTCACCCATTAATTTGTATGTATCCCATGCATTTTTCTTCTCTGCCACATGTCTCATTAGTCCATCTGACAACCATTTAGGCCTAAACCTTGAACAATATTTCTTAGTTGGTATGTAAAGCCTGGTAGCCACCAAGATTAGTTCCTTGAATGCTTCCCATTTTGAGTTTGCTGTTGGTAACATCATCAGTTGGTCCCACTGTATAGAATTTAAATACTGTCTCAGACCATCATAGTCGCCTTTACGAAAACAAAAACCCTTCCCTTTACCTCTGATGGTAGTTACCTCCTTGCGTAAATCCCACTTCAACACACTGTGATCACTGCCACCTAGTGGTTCATTTATCTGCAGGTTCTTAATGCATGAAGAATCACTACTGATAATCAGATCAAGAGTATTGCTTCCTCTTGTTGCCTCACGAACATGCTGAGGTAGAAAACAATCATCCAATAAATCCACAAAAGCCTTGCTAGTGTGCGAGTGACCAACCCACAAATACTGGGAAATATCTGGGAAATTAAAATCCCCCATTATAAGACTCTCTGATTTACTGGCCCACTCTATTTCCCTGTACAATATATTATTATACTCATCAGAGTCATTAGGCCTATAGCACACTCCTACTCTCAATTTTGATTTCCCTATGCTTATGTCACACCAAACTGACTCGACACTGCCCTGTCCATCGATATCAACTGGCTTCACTTCCTTTGACTTTATGTGTTTCTTAATTAACAGCATAACCCCTCCTCCCCTCCTGTCCTGTCCTGTCTATCCTTTCTATATACATTGTATTCCCCAAATTCCAGTTCCGCATTACTTATATCTGTGTGACACCACGTCTCTGATATCCCAACAATATCTGCCTTTGATGTTTTGAGCAAAACCTCAAATTCATCAAATTTATTTATCAAACTCCTAGCATTGGTGTACACGCAGGTATGCATGCACCTGTTTCTATTCTTAGCTACCCTAACACAACCCATGTGTTTACTTGTAACGCAATGACTACCAGCAGTCTCTGAAATATCCTGCATCTTGTTTTTCAGACTTCTGCTCATTTGAATAGAAGCAGTGCAAGAATCACTTCCACCTCTGCCAGTGGCTACTAAGGTAAGGTGTAAGGTGTATTTAGTGTCAGACGGCACCAGGGGTTTCCCCCATCTCCGCGTAGTTTTCATTGTGGGTGTACCAGTTCACTGGAAATGCCAGAGATTTAAAAGTGTATGGATATTGTATATGTGTAGTGCCGTGTACCGTTGTTCATCTGGTCGTTTAGCCGCTGGACCCCTGCTGAGGCCCAACGTTGCCCCACCTTTGCCCCGTGGAGGCAGACCAGGAACCCAGTAGACTTAAGTTACTCTGGCAGGTCCTGCCACCTAATTTCCTGAGATTTCAGTGGCTAGGACCTAAAAAAAAAAAAAAAAAAAAAAAATAAATAAATAAAATAAAATAAAATAAAATAATAAAAAAAAAAAAAAAAATAAATAAAAAAAAAATAAATAAATAAATAAAATAAATAAAGAAATAAAATAATAATAAAAGGATAAATAAATAAGATGATAAGAAAAAAAAAAAAAAATGTATTTATATTGCATGCATATATGCATGTATACAAGCACATATATGCACACACAACGTGCATACATGTGCCAACGTTAATCGTGGGGTTGACGTCACTTGAGTTGGGTGCATATATGTGTACATACAAGTACATATATACACACATGCACATATGTACACACAACGTGCATACACATACCAACGTCAATCGTGGGGTTGACGTCGCTTGAGTTGGGCCAGAACGTGGGTGAAGATATTTTGGATGTATTTAAATTTAGGTGTGTGGGACTTCGCTAGCGTGAAGATAGAGAGGGGGGGAAGGCTGAAGACTGGGGGGAGAAAGACAGAAATATGGAGCCAATAGGGAAGACAGCCCCAAGTTTAGTGTGGCATGCCCATGCCCCACCAGAGTGGAAATGAGGGGGGGGCGACGAGAGAATCGTCTCCCCAGGGGAGTAGGGTTTAAAGGTGAAGGGGGCTAGGGTGCCCTCTTCAGGCTGCCGTGAGGCTTTGGGAGCTAAGCTGCAGTTTGTTGTTTGTTGTCTCTATTCTTGTCCACTTGATTCAGATTGGGACACTCATGAGGCAATCCCTGTCCCCCTTTTTTTTTTTTTTTTTTTTTTTTCTCCTCCGTTGATTCTCTTTTCTTCTTCTTTTTTTCCTTCTTTTCTTTATTCCTTTCTTTTCCATTCATTTTCTTTTCTTCCACAGTTTTCTTTTCCAGGAATTGTCTCTGTCTTATGCGATTTATGTTACTGTACTATCAGTCTCGATGTATGGCAATTAACACCCTTCTCCTTGTGAAGAGGTCCTGTGCATACTGGGAGAACGCTCGGTACTCCTCTTCCGTGTCAATGAAGTGATGTTCAAGTCCTTTGGGGAGGTAATGGATTTTCGTGATGAGGGTGCATCTGAGGTCTTCGTATTGTGGGCAGTCGTAAAGCAGGTGGTCCCAGCTTTCGACCTCCCCGCACGTGCAATTTGGGTCATCGACGAGGCAGAAGCTGAACAGTTTCTGGTTGAAGGGTCCATGTCCTGTGAGTAACGAGGTCAGGTGGCCAGTGGCTACTGTTAATCTATTAGTCCTTGTATCCCCCCCCAACTAGCAGTTTTCCGACCCATTTTACAAATCAGCCTAGCCTAAAACAAAGAACCGCAGTTGTTTTGTTTTACGATTGCTATGACCTGCATCTTGCAAGGATTGGAGTGATTTTTGAAAAGGTACAGTACGATGTACTTTCAGTACGGACGCTAAACTATCCACAGCATTACTTTACGAATTGGTTGATGGAATGTTACGAAGAATGATAATCCAATTATTCGTATACAGGTGTAAAAACAACATATGTATTACTTTTAAAAATATTCCTGAATTTCAAATATTATTAATTAATTTACGAATGCAATTAAATTATAGGTGATTTAATATAAGTACTTTAGATAATTACATTTCAAATACTTTTAAATAGTAGGGAAGCAGTCCATATTGCATCAAACTACAAATTTGATGCAGAGGTACGTTGGAAAGACGTATATAAGGCTAACTAATGTTGTTGGAAGTTAATTTGAAGTTTGCTGAGGATGTCAGTGGTATTAGAGAGAAAGATTTCGTAAGGGCTACTTAGTCTGTCAAGATAGGACCGAATGGATCATGTTGGGACATATTCTACTGCGGGAATGAGTGATGATAGTGGTTCACATCTGGCGGATCAGTCCTGAATGGCGAAATTTTCCAATGTGTCACTCAAAAGTTGAATACAAGATACTTCTGAAAGTTGTAAAAGGTCTTTTCTTATTCAATGCTGATATTGCAAACTATCCTTTTTTAATTGATCATGGAATACATATTGAAAGGTTTATTCGTGAAAAATTTGTACTGTTTTATCGTATGGAGCTTTTTTTGCATGTACGATTTTGTAAGGCAAGTGTTTGGGGAGCGAAATTTAACATCTCTTGTGTTTTTTTGAATTTTCTGTTGCTTAAATAAGCTGGAAATAGTTAATATATCGTTTAAAATTCATGTAATATTAGAAATAAAGTAAAAAAAATAAAAATGTACGTTTAAATATCTTTAAAAATAAAAAAAAATAATAAGTGAAATTGAATGATGTTGGTTGCTTTGGGTAGTTGTTGTATGGATTTAATGCTAACGAACATGGTAAACATCGGTGTTTTCACCTCATCACATGACTCGAGTTTACTGAGTGATGTCTGTTGCAGAATACTTTTACTTAGTACGCCGTTCCACCTTCCCCCAGCTGGCGACTAGATCTTGAACAAATCTGCTTAAGTGCGCACAAACCTAATCCATGGGGGCTTATGTACGGTTCTCATATTTTCCTCTTCAAATCCGGGGATAAAATGGCTTCAAAGCAGAACAAACGAAAAGATAAACATATACCATTTTGTTTTTCCTGGACAGAATAAAAGAAATTATGAATTTATTTGATGATTAAGAAAACAAATGAAATTACAGTTTTATTAATATTAAGATTAATTAGATGATAAAAGTAAAATAATTATTAATTTATTACTGTTACAGTCTTCTAGTTATCCAAATAGCAAAAATAAAGACTTCATTCAAAAAACAACTCACTTCTTCAAAGACAACTCACCCCAAAGAGCTGTCTTTGAAACTTATAAAGTCTTTATAAGAAATCTTTGTTATACTTATGACCTGCCATTTATTTAAAAGATCAGACAATGGTTCAGTGGCAGATGACGGAGAGTGGTTATTAATGGACATTGTCCTTAGTTGATAAATGTTATTAGTGCAGTCCCAAGGGTTCAGTGCTGGGCCAATTGTTGTTTTCTATAATTACAGTAGGCTAAATGTCTAAGTTTGCAGATGATATAAAGGTTGAGAGGATGGTTAAATACAGAAATGACTGTATGCTACTGCAACAAGATCTGGAAAAAGATCTATCCAAGCGGTGCAGACAGGGTGTGAAGAGGGCTCATGGGGTTTTGTCAATGATATACAGGAACCTGGCAAGTAGTGATAAGGCGGTGATTATCCCATTGTGCAAGTCAATTGTTTGGTCGCATTTAGAATACTGCATACAGGTCTGGAGGCCTCATTTTTAGGAGGACGTGGAACTGCTGGAAAGGGCGCAGAGAAGGTCGACGAGATTACCATGAAACGCTTCAATTCTGCAAACTGCACCGTCTGGTTAGGTGTTCTGATTGAGGTGTTTAAGGCTTTGAATGGATTGAGAAAGCTCAGTATTGATGGCATTCTTCCCCTTACTCAGACTACACACACAAGGGGGGCATAAATTTAAATTGAGGAAGGATGGTTGCAAGACAAATATGCGTAGGTTTGTTTTCAGCCGGGGGAAGGGGGTTTTGGTTGGTTGATAGAACAGACTTCCATCTGTTGTTGTAGTAGTGGATAGTTTAAATGAATTCAAAGAAGAATTAGACAAATTATTGGAGGCAATAGACAGATGATGTGGATGTTTTTTTCTCTTTTTTTTCTGATGCTTTATATGAGCTTGTAAACTTAATATCCTGCACCATTTGCCACTGCTAATAATAATACTAAATACTACGTTTTAACGGTATTCATTTTCAATTGATTTTTGCGATTTGAAATATGTGAAGAAAAATACAGTGGCTGAAATAGAATATATAATTGTAACTTCAACAGATGAAAATGTGTTAATGATAATAATTACATCAGTAGAACGTAATATATTTACCGTAAACAAACTATTTAGCCAAGAAAGAACATTTACTAGCACATCTTTACAAGCGAAAGCAGAGCTGGGCACAAATAATCAAGGCATCGATCTTTGTTATTTCATAAATTTTAAAAATGATTCATTTTTTGTTGATGATGTTTATAATGGTGTATTATTGAGTTGCAACACGTCACGAATGACCAGTAATCACTAACTTTTATTGAGGAATATTGGTACCATCACTGGATGAGCAATTATTGCATTGAGCTTAAGATGGAACACTCACAAACAAAGTCATGCCTCTTTCTATTCACCGTCATTTGGTATCACCGCTGCCGGCTTTGTCATTTTGCACGTGTCTTGGTTAGTGTTCAGAGTGCTGCCTGCCCTCTACTGGGAAAAGTCACGAACACAGAAATCAATATATAAAGCAGTAGAACACGTCGGTGAAGCACTTCTCTTAGAAACAGTGAACAACGTGGTGTTGTTATCTCATTATCAGGGCATTGGAATTGTCTGGCACGAGGGTGTAGATAAGAATGTTGTCGGTGTGAGTACCGAGAGAGACTCTCTGTAAATTGCCTTCCCCTATCTAGCGTTCATCTACAATAGAAGTTTCCAGATTTGCTCTCAATCAACTTTGTTGCTTCATCGTATGGCGGTTAAAAACAGGAGTGCTTAGGGTTTTATCAGAAGAAAGAGTCTGGCTACAACTTGAGATGATGGTGTTGACCCACTGGACACTTTTAGTCTTTTTGTCTGCCAATACCGGTAAAGGTAAGACGCCTTTTCAATGCAATTTCGTTGCTTTTCCTGAGCATTGTCACAAGATCCGTAAACTTCAGTTTATAATGATGTTTCTTCGCTAACAGGAAGTTCCTTTTGAGAGCCGTTTTAACAGGCGATTCAAAAGGGTTAAAGATTTAACACTGAGGGTATACTTTGTATAATGGGGTTCGTATTAACTTTCTTTGATACTTTAACCAACTCGGTATACTTTAAAATTTAAAGATAATTTTAAATTGGTTAAACTTGATTTCTGTTTAACCATTTTATTTATTTATAAAATATTTTAAAAATTGAATTGAAATTTAACATCAGCTTTTTTTAAATGAAAAGTATTCTTTTAAACCAAATGGATTATTTCATCAATTTGATTTCAATATCAATAAAAGTCGTATTAATTATTTTCAACATGAAATTCAGCCTATTAGTGTTCTGATGTTTCTCTTTTGAATGCAGCATTTAAAAGTAACCAGATTTTCCTTTTGCTCACCAAAATTCTTTCTGTGATATGATATTTTTTTGAGTTCATGTAAACAAGAGAAATAATGATTGCGCAAGGAAACGGGACTAACATAAAAAAATAAGTATCATTACCTCAAGATGTTATTATATTTGTGTCCAGTCCTCTGAAAGTTTGCTTTCAACTACTTTTGAATATGTTCTATTGATCGGGAACATCTGTTTCTAAGCGGATCATTAATTGAAAAGGCGGAAAGTTCTCTATCTGTCTTTTCCTTATCTCTCTCTCTCTTTCTCGCGTGCTCCCAAAAATGAAAAGTTTTTGAATTCAGTCAGGGCCTCGCATAATTTGCATGGTGATTTTGACTATCGGATTTTTGTTTCTACTTTAATATCACGACATTTATGTTTTTGACAACAGCCGACAGCCACATCCATTGCTTTTTCGTTTAAAGCGTTTAAAGAACACAAGACCAACAAATTTGGCTTCCAAATTTTTGTTCGTTATGGATGTTTCCAATTCTTAAGATGCTGTAACCGGATCATAGTGAGTACGTTGGTTAGAAACGATAATTACTGTCATGTTTTATTCATATTTATATGTTTTTTTAGTAAGTAGTTCTTACTCGATTCCATTACGAGAAAATTTTTAAACTGTTGTGTGTAGAAAACAAACAGATTAAAGCTGTGGGAACTTTTAACATTTTGGTATTAACTTCAAGAACGATTCCTTTGATAACATGAAAAGAATATATATTAAGTATAATATTCTTTGAGAGAACGATGCTATGCGCATTTTATATGATTAAAATAATCTCATATTTTACAGAGAGGTACTGGTCTATTTTAAAAACATGTCTGTATGTGTGAATAGGCAATTGTTAGTTTGGAAATGGAATACAGATCCTAATTGAGAAGAACAGCGTCCATAGAAATATCTGTGGTTACAGGCTTTCGATTTTAATTTACCTGTATCTATTAATTTTATTATTATTAGAAATAATATCTGTGATTGCTAATTTAAATGTGGATTTGGCACTATATTCCGAGTCCAACAATTTGGACTGAGTATTATATAGCGCTGGAGAACAGGTTTTAAGAACATGTGGGTAAACTATTAGGACCAGGACAGTTTTTGAATCAAGATTATTCAGGATTTTTTAATTGCTCTTTTCTCAGAAGACTAGGGAGGCGTTGAATGGGAAGTATTCGGTGAGAGAGATTCGCCACAGTAAGCAACAGGAGAGAAAGAGGATGCAACAGCCGTGGAAGTATAGATTGACAGAAGTTGCTGCCAATAACTTTGACAAAAAATCAGATTAGGACAGAAATAAGTTTCCTAATCTTTGTATTTCCAAAAACGAGTTTAGGTTTATTTATAACTAGTTTTCAACTGTTGAGAGCTTAAGTCAAGGCACAAAATGAAACGGCACATTTGGATACAGGCCAATTGCGATATGCTGCATCTTGAATAGCCTTAGCACATTTATTGGAAGATCAATGTTTAAATAACGGACAAAATTGGTGGAATAGGGAATAAAGGATTTCATTCCCACAAAATAATTTCACTGATACATTCTGAGCAATCATTAGAACTGGAAGACTTAAAACAGTAGTCCAACCAAGGATTGAAATCATCCCCGATGATCTGCAATGATCAAATGGGGTGATCCACATTAAATCATTGCAGATAGTTCCATTTCTCATTCTGGTAATACAAAATGACACGAGCTGAAAATGGCCACGTGAGAGAGAGAGAGACAGTGTATTGGAGAAAAACCATCATCACCAAGCTGTGATCTGAGGTGACTAGATTGGTTGGTTTGTTGTTTTATGGTTTTATCGTCAGAACCTTAGAGCACACCTGAGACCGACTAATCAGCCATTGTGAAAAAGGCCCATAAGGATTCCTTGTCATCGATGGGATTCAAACTCGGTCGTTTGTTTCCTCCCTCGTGGGTAACACGATTGGTAGAATCCCCCCCCTCCTCCTCCACACTGCGTGGAAAACAACTGAGTTCGAATCCCGTCGATGAGGTGATTAATTTTTATGGACCTTTTCACAACGTCGCTGAGTTAGTCTGTCTCAAGCGAGGGACTGCATGATTTTTTCTCCCAAAACTCTGCTTGTTCGTCCAGCAAAGAGGTAAATCGACCACAGAACACATGCTGCAATGTACAACGCAATGTGGCCTTAAATTGCTGATGCGCTTAAAACCCTACTACAAGAGCAAGAATAATCTTTTGGCTCCCTCCATATCGTGGACATGTTAAATTGCATCGACTTTTCATCTTTTGTTCATCCAGTCACATAATCCATTCGAACTAGCACTATAAACACATGTGATGCCCACCTTATTCTGGTCGCCTGAAGGGCAGCCAAAAGTGTGCTTGGTAACATTTCCGATTATTCTTCATGATTGTAAGCCGTTGTGATTTAGTTAGCAAGGAGCCGCAAACATAGCAGAATTTTTTTTGTCGATTTTTACCCTTTCGACGTATGATAATCAATATATTTCAGTGATTCACCGGATCTTACCTGAAACAATTAATAACCAAATCATTAAATTATGATATAATTATTATATAGATATATTCAAACAATTACCTAAATATGAATTTATAAACATATATAAATAATAATTAGATTCATTTAATTTAGCTGAATACGTATGAGTATGTGAGTGGTATAATCAGTCGCATCGTGTTCAGGCAATCGGCCTCATCGCAGAAACTAGACGGGCGAGAGGAAAGCCGAAAACATATTTGGAATTAGCATCTGAAGAGCTGTCCAGCACGCATATTTTCTTTTTCAATAAAAAAAAATTTGTTGACTCGTGCAATTAATTCTCCATATGAAATTGTTGATTTAAACAGGTGACAACTTTAAAAATATAATTCAATTATTCAGCGTTATCTGCTACAAAATAATTATTCTTCAGATAAATAAACTGTTGGGGTTCTAAGCAAATAAAAATTCTTCCGTAAAATTTCTACCCCTAAGGTAATCGATAAAATGAAATGGATTTATTAAGGGAAGCATGAATAGATGGTTCTGAACTTTCATTCTAAAAGACATTTTAAGAACACGCATTTCAAATCGCAGCTTAGAGTTTCCATTAACATTAGATACATTAGAAATTGTTGCTTCATAACATAATCAGAGTTGTAGCTACCACGGTGAATTAGCAATGCATAAGGCCTATGTAAACGGAAAAGTCCACAAATCTATTCCGATAAAAAGAAATTATTAATATTCTATAAAGAAAACAATATTAAATAATAATAATTAAATTAATAAATAATTTAATAATTTAAGTGTTTAAACACTTATGCAGTCCCAGTATTAACCTACTCCGTGGGGATCAGAGATTGGACCAACACTGAGCTGGAAGAGATTAGGGGATCGACCAGAATAATGATGAACAAGAGCCGCCAACACCACCCGAAGTTGTCAATCAAGAGACTGACCTTGTCTTTAAAGAAGGGAGGGGATTGACTGATCTCATTGTACAAAAGAAGCAGGCGGTTAAAAATCTGCGGCATTATTTCCACCAATCTACCAAGCCATAAGAAAGATAGACAAACGGCACACAATGCTCAACTTCAACAAGGAGACCACACTCACACAGACAGAAGAAACAAAGACTGAAAGATGAGCGAAGAAGACGCTCCATCGCAAACACTACAATGACCTCGATCAAGACAACAATGGCTTCTAACGATTGGCTCACGAAAGGAACGCTCTTCCCTGAGACAGAAGGATTCATTCATGCCAGCCATCCAAGTTCAGGTAATCAACACCGGGAACTAAAGGAAATACATCGCCAAAGACCCCTGAGAAACAGATGACACATGCCGTCGATGCCAGGAATAAACCAGCACATCACTGCTGGATCCAGGGCGATCACCTGAATGGACTACATTCACAGACATGACCCGATGTCCAGGATAATACATCAGAAGCTAGCCCAAAAATACCAGTTGATCAAAAGAAAGTGTACCGTATTACAAGTACGAGCCTCAGACCATACTAGAGACTTCCACTCACAGACTATACTGGGACCGTGCCATAATAACGGACATGATCCAACACAACAGATCAGACATAACCCTCAAGAAGGAAATGGCTAGTTACCTGATCGACATAGATGACCTCGTATGAAAACATACGAGGAAAACATCAGGAAGTACACAGACCTAAGATAGGAAGTCAAAAGTTATGTGGCATATGGAACAAGTAATGACTATGCCGATCTCTGTCTCAATCACCGGCATGGTGCCAAACAGCCTCCATAAGAACCTAGTAGCAATAGGCCTTCCAGAGAACACTTACAGGAACTCCAGAAAGCCGCGATCCTGAACACCTGTAGGGTACTAAGAGAGTTCCTCAACCAACAGTAATAATAAAAATAATAATAGTAACCTGACACAATCAACCATTTCACACAATTAACCCCGGCGGCTCACATCTGGTGAGTATGGGCTTGGCACACCCAGGGTCCTGAGCTGGATATCATCGTTCTTCTCTTTCTTGGTGATTCCCTTCTACTTTTCTCTCTCTCTCTCTCTCTCTCTCTCTCTCTCTCTCTCTCTCTCTCTCTCTCTCTCTCTCTCTCTCTCAGGGTAACTCGGGAGCTGTCTTTTTTCCTGGTGCAGCATAAGCCTCAGGCTTCCTTGCATTATATGGCTATTATTAATAATAATAATAACCATCCCCATGCACTTGGTACCAGTTTATTTGTTTGTTAAATTGTTTATTTTGATATCCCAACTTTTTAATAGCTTTTTGTAGTTTAAATTTGCTGAATATTACTTAAAATATATATTATAAATAATATTTTTTTAAAAGTAAGACATTGGCGTTTCGTTTTAAATAAAAATAGAGAGACCCTTTGGTGTTCTTTGCATCGGGCAACCAAAATTCTAGCTACGTACTGTATATAATATAGTATAGTACAGTATATCGTTACGAGCTTAATACATATGATATATTCAAAATTATGACAATAAATAGGAATATTATATGCTAACATTATAATACGAGCTATATTTATTCAACTTAGGATTACAAATTCAAATTACTGAGGGGGGTGTAGTTTAGACTGAACTAATTAGAACTAATTAGTTCAGTCTAAACTCGTAATACTCGCAAGTTGCCTCTATAGGCAGTTGAGGCTGACAGCTCACGGCAGGTCAAAGCTCAACTGCATACATACCTGCGTGAAGAGAAAGTGAAATACAGTAAGTGCATTATTATTATGGCTATTATCTTTTTGGCAGGTGCAGAAAATTCCAGGGCTTTCTTGCACCATATAGCTAATAATAATAATAATAACCGGGGTCCAAATTTTG
This sequence comes from Mastigoproctus giganteus, assembly GCF_048544385.1. NCBI lineage: Eukaryota > Metazoa > Arthropoda > Arachnida > Uropygi > Thelyphonidae > Mastigoproctus > Mastigoproctus giganteus. The sequence goes on along the minus strand of NC_143583.1, from coordinate 17,422,492 downwards.
TTCTTTGTGTTTTCATTACTTGTTGACCTAATCTAGTTTGAAGGGCTTTTTGATGTTTTACAAAATTTCGGCAGTGTTTTCTAACTGCCTTCTTCGCCAAGTTTACAAACGTACCTCCAACAATCAGATACCCAGATGAATACAGGCTTGGATATCTGCCATTACACTCAGAAATGGATTCTTAATAAAGTTCAACCAAGGAAGATTTCTCATATCTTTTCTGAGCACAGCAGGTTAGTATAGTAATCATATTGATATCTACTGGAGAAGATTCAGCAATCCACCAGTCGATCTCCATCGACCTGTTGACGATCCCCTCACTAATCTGTTATTGACCATATTTCCGTTTGCCAATCTTTTCGACAAATAAGGTTTCAAAGTTAAACAAAAAACTCCGATATTGTCAGTGATAGAGATCCGGGAACTTATCGCCTACAGATAGCATTATATTTTATAGAAAAGTTTCTGAAAACCTTCAAAGTCGGCTGTTTTGAACATTGTTATAAATTAGATCTTCAGTTCAGCAACAAATATATGATCTGTTATTTTCATTTCGAATGATGAATAGCTGGGATTATTCAGTGTAGTTTTCACTTCAAATAAAATGTCAACCTAGGGGAATCTCTTTTATACAGAGAAATCATGGGTTAATATATCACGAAAATAATTGCATTAATATATTTGAGGAGAAATTAAACCGAATTGCAGAAATCAAAAATTTATTATAAAAAATTATAATAAATTTTAATTTTTTTTTAAAATTAAATGGTGCCTTATCTGCTGCAAGAAAAATTCCTTCATTACTTTGAAAAATTTTAAACTTCAGGGTAAACCATTACATTATATTATTTGTTTGCTTGTTTTTCAATTCTACAGACTATTCCATTTTACCACCAAATTTTAATTTCTTGATAAGGCTAATAATATTTATAATTACCAAAGTATTATACAACTTACATCTTGGGATATTACTGTTATGCAACAGCCAACGGTTGAATAAACAGGATTGTTTGGAATCCATTTCTTTCGCCTGCGATGTGTATTTGAAGATGTAAGTACACTTTATGATTCCGAGCACTCTGGATAGAATCATAAAGAGAAACTTTATGATTGTATTCCGAGAGCTTAAAAGGGTATTGGATGTATTAAATTCTTTTACTTCTACTAAAATCCGTTTACTAAGAAATAAAACATGCTACACGGTAACCGTCAACAGTCAATAAGCCGCTCTACACAGTTCGATCCCTGATCTCATTAAATTCGATACCGTGCGTGTGGGTTGTAGTTAAGAATAAACCTTCGTTGGCTGCATGCAAATGTCAGATATCTTCCCATATGGGATTTCAAAACGCATTGGAAAATAAAGGAAAGAAAGAAAAGGTAGTTCCCGGGGAGCAGTTTTTGGATTTTGACAGTCTGAAAAGAGATCATAAATGTATGCACACATTTACGTTTATGCATTTCGACAAAGTTGCGTTAAATGTGAAATCCCAAATACATTTCTTCATCTACAGACCATGAAAATTTCAAACTATTCCCAGTTTTAACAAGGTCAGGTCATTGAACTCGGTGCTTATTACTTTCAGTGGTGTTGGAGAATTATTATAGTCTATAGAAAATATCTTCAATATTAGATACCGCAAAAAAACATACATCATTCATTAAATTGATTACGTGATATTATCGAATGCTGACTGGTTATGTTTGATACAGACTACCTTGGTCAAAAATCTCACCACATCTGAAATCGGCTAATTCAGCCCCTATTGAAAAGGGTTTGAAATTTCCTCGAAAGCTGTGTACTCTTTATCCACAAAGCTACTCAATCTCCGGCTGCTTGATTTCCCGTTGGTGTGACCTCATCCTCTTCGGTAGTCATCTATTGCGCATCTAGTTCTTTCAACGTGGCTTTAAATAGCCAATTTAGACAAACGTCCAGCAGTTGCAGTATCGATATCAGTCCTCCAGGGATGATAACTGGATCTGTATTTATACTGTTGAGCGCATTTTTCACTTCTTGATGTATGCTCATGGGATCTGTCTAAAACGAAAATGCTACGGTGATTTAATAGAGCTCTTAGACGATTGTCACACTTGTTTGATCCAATCTATGATCACAGCATCGTGAAGCCACTCTGACTGCTGTGCACAATTACCCTTTTAAATTGACTTTTGATAGTCTTTCTATGGTGGCCTAAATTTTCTCGCCCGCCGTGTTGTATAGTACGGTGCTCCGCCGTTTCTCGTCATAGGTGCACGCACCGGAAGACTGGGGAACAGAGCACCCCTCCCCTCCAAGAACAATTTGTTTAATGTTATGTAATAATTATACTGTCACGTATAGACTTGTAAAAGCTGTTAATGCGGAATGTACAAGTCCCCCCCCCCTCCTAAATAAAATTTCTGGGTGCGCCACTGTTTCTTTGCCACGAGTTCTTATGACAACACTCTTTTATTATTATAAAATAAATTATCTTTATTTCTGCTAAGTACGGTGGATAGTACTTGAAATAATAAAACTTATCACAGGACATGTCAGGGAATTTTACATTTAGGCAGACTATGATAAATATGATGAAATAATATTGTAAAAAATAAAGGTTATATAAGAAATTATTAGTTACACAATAAGAAAGTGTACATAAAATAAATAGGAAAATATAAAGAGAACAAATACGAACATCGTTGCATATTACAACTGAAAGCAATGGCAGTAAAGGTGAATCAAAATAGCCAAACCAAAGATTATGCTCTAACGAACAACAAATGAGAAAATCATTTCGTTTCAGCTCAAAATCACAGCACTGCACGAATAGGAGATGTGGATGGCTGATTTCATCATTTGTTAATCCAACACAGTTTAAACAATAACATTAGGAAAGAGTTATTCCAGGTGAACAAAAGCAATCCACTCTAGGAGAATGCAACGGTACTCTTATCAGTAGCCATCTTCAGCAGGTTAATTTCAAGACGCAAGAGTGCCTGTATTTTTGGAAGTGCTTGGGCAGTAAGAAACGATCACACAGTTTCAGACAATTGTATTTCAGGATTAGTGTAGGATTAGACCTAAATATGGCAGAAGGTTTGTGCTGTGACAGAAATCCCAGCTCTTCGGGACGTTTGTCACTTCTATGAACATTTTTACAATAGTCATTAAACGCCTGATGTCAATTAACTTTGGGAGCCAGGTTCATTTAGCTGTTCAGCCATGTCCGTGGTTCTAGTGAGCAGGTAGGCGATGCTTATTAGTGGCCCATTTCAGGGTTCAGTATTCACTTGCGAATACCGATTTTTGTATGGAGGGCGAAGCGCATGCTCAAATTTCAGCAGGATATAAAATAACCGGATTAACTGTAGTTTGCGTATACACTCCCGCTTAAGCGTTTTGGAATCACAGAGTATTACAACAGTTTTCATTAATTTTTTTTTAATTAGCTATGACAATGTAAGGTTTAATATAAAAAAAAAACCAACCTACGAAATATTTTAAGATTTTTTTTTATTAAATATTGCAAAAATTACAGCAAAATTGTTAATAACTATACTGATTTTTCATCAAAATATCCTCCATGAGATTTTATCACTGCCGTACACAGACATACCATTCTGGCGATTAATTTTATAATAGTGTCCTGACTAAGTGTCTAATAGTGTCTTGGCTAACATCATTCTACGCGATCTGCAAGGTTCAGCATAAATTTTGTTAAGATGGGCAGACTTCCCTGAATTGACGGTCTAGATCGTTGTTTCCCAACGTGTGTCCCACGCCCCACATGGGGGAAATTTGATTGTTCAGGGGGGCAATTCAAAAATTGCTCGTCTAGAGTTTAAAACAACCGCCTACTATGATTTAACTTGTACAAAAGAAGAATTGTTGGTATCTCAATTTGAAATAAGCATTCGTTAATTCTACTTTCTATAGAGCCGCACTTGAAAGTTTGAAGTAATATCAACTACAGTTTACTCGGAGAGTATTGCTTACTATGCCTAGTGAAGGAATAGTACGTACTGTATTGGACGATTGCTTATGGTATGCGCAATGCGCAAGCAAAGTGTCTACTGTAGCCTACCGCAAACTCCGCATGTTATATAAAATAGGTAATTCCTTTCATACAAACGCTCGTTTGGGCGTCGTGACTGTACATTTGGATAGGTTTGGCGATTTCAGATTAAAATAAAAAATTACTTTGTCCGCGCACAGAATTATTATTAATGAAGAACCGTGATACACAATGGTATGTATTTGTCGTATATGTATATTTCTGTGGTCTCAGCAAATAAGTCCAAAAACTCGAATTTGCGGGGGAGGAAAAATAAACTTCACACTCTCATATAAACACGCATATATTCGAATATACAAATATTTATTACTCACGCTAAAACTACAATAACGAGGATATCTGCCTGTCACATAATAGTAAATAATAAATACTTGATTATAGTGCACTTATCTCATTTTTGACAAATTAGACTTATCTGCTTGTTCACAGAGACCACAGATTTAATAGCCCGAATTCAGTAATTTGTGTGATTTATTCATTCAGAAGCGTACTAATAATTAATTTTGATATATTAAAATAAAATAAAATTAACTTTAATCCGTAGTTTATTTTTAGTTTTTGATTTATCTTATATTTATTTCATTTCAGTTGCACAGTAAAATGAGTAGTGTAAGTAAAAAAAAAGTTCGTCAGTATTCAGAGGAATACTTAAAATTTGGTTTCATACCCGCTGTCCACGATCAAAGGTCACCTTTTTGTCTTTTATGCCAACAATGCTTGACCAACGAATCAATGAAGCGAGGTCGTCTTGAGGCCCATTTGAAGGCGAAACATAATGCTCGTGTAAATTCAGATTTAAATTACTTTCAAACTTTAAAGAATAATTTTGAAAAAAGAGCAACATTAAAGTCTGTTTATTGCTCATACTGCAACTGTCAATCGTACTCTTGAGGCTAGTTATGAAATTTCTTTACTCATTGCTAAATCTGGGAAAAATCATACTATAGGAGAGAATTTAATCAAACCATCAATATCAGCATTTCTTTAAACAGTTCTGGAAAAAGATGACAAAGACGTGAAAGCTATGCCACTCAATAACAATACTGTTAGCAGAAGAATAGATGAAATGAGTGAAGATATTGAAATACAACTTGTTGGAAAGCTGAAAACAAGAAATTTCTCAGTGCAAATGGATGAATCAACTTTGAGAGACAGTGAAGCCGTGCTGATAACTTATGCAAGATAAAGGTAATTTTGCTGAAGAAATGTTATTCGGTAAATCATTAGAGAGCACCACTACCTCCAAAGATATATATATATATATATATATATAATAAGCTAAAAAATTACTTAGATGACAATAATATACCAATGAAAAATATAACATCTTGTGCTGCAGATGGTGCTCCTAATATGATGGGCAAGAAAAATGGCTGCTTAAAATTGATGAAAGATGAGAATCCAGAAATGCTTCTTGTGTATTGTGTTATTCATAGGGAAAACTTGGTAGCTAAAAATATTTCGCCTGTTCTTAATGAAGTACTAAAATCAGTTATAAAGTGTGTCAATGCTATTAAAGCTAATGTCAAATGTGAGCGTCTCTTCAAGCTTTTTTGTGAAGAACAAAATGCAGACCATGTGAGAATTTTACTTCACACTGAAGTAAGGTGGTTCTCGAAAGGAAACTGCTTGAAAAGATTTATGGAACTATTTGATACTATTAGCGACTTTTTAAGTGACATACCTGAAATGAAGCATCTGTTAACGATCGATGGTAAAGCATTTGTGAGTTGTTTAGCCGATATCTTTGAAAAACTAAATATATTAAATAAACAACTTCAAGGAACAAATAAAACTCTCGTCGATGCAAAAGAGAAGATATTTGGTTTCATTACATTTATTGAATTGTAACAAAAATTTTGAACAGTTTCGTTGGCTGCAAAAATGTGAAGTGACTGATACCGCTGTACTTGTTATTGTCTGTCCTCTGATTTAAAACAAATTGATTTTCCAACCTGGATGATGCAATCAATGTTAATGGATTTGTCTGATGTATCAATGCAGTACCAAGAAGAACTCTCAGAAATGCAAAATGATGAGTCAGTTAAAACTTTATTCAATATAAAAGGAGCGATGGCATGGCTTTGTGATGAAACAGAAATTAAATACCCAAATTCAACCAACTTTGCAAGAGAGCTATTGTTACCGTTTCCATCTTCATATTTAGCTGAATGTGGATTTAGTGCCATAAATGATTTGTTACTAAAGAAAAGAAATCGACTGGATATCACAAAATGGGGAGACTTGAGACTGAAGCTGACTAAATTGGAGCCCAATATAAAATCTCTCTGCGGCAAGCATCAAGCACAAGGGTCTCACTAAATTTAGTGCCCTCATCTGGAAGTGACTTCACATGGAATGTTGAAATTATTAAACAATTAAATAATAATTATTAAAAATTAAAATATTATAGAAAAATCTTTCATATAAATTATTTTGTACTTGAATTTTAGTTGTCTATTATATGTTTAGAAAATTTACTTACTGTTTTTTTCTTAATAATTTCCTAATGATTTCTTCCTAAAACCTAAGTCTTGTGTCCTGAACAAGTTGTAATTAGGCTTAATTTAGGGAATAATTCAATTTTTGAATATAAAAAATATGTTACATAGGGGGCATCAGAATTTTAGAAAGACTTAGGTGGGGCATGGTAAAAAAAAGGTTGGGAAACACCGGTCTAGATGCTCTCATCAAAGCTCTATTGGTTTTAGGCCAGGCTATTGGGGTGGCCACATCATGATTTGCAATACGCACTCCTGTTGTTTAGTTACTAGAAAGTTCCTGCCCAGCTTAGGGCTGTGCTTCGGATTATTGTCTTGTTGTAATATAAACTTTCTTACACAAAATCGAAGTCCGCAGGATATTGCATTATGTTCAAGAATGCTTTTATGGCCGTCTTTTCTTAAAATTCCTTCACCTTTGACGATGTCACCCACATCGAAAAAGGACAAGTAACCACAAATCCCAATGGAATCACCACGGCGCTTGAATAGGCACTGAACAATGTGGCACAATTTTTTCCTTCAGTCGAATGTCTCAAGTAAACGCTACCCTTGGGTCCAAATTCAAATTTGGATTCATTCGTTAACAGTAAGTATTTCCACTCTTCAACTGTCTAATATTGATGGCTCGTAGCCCAAGTCAACCGTTTCTTTCGATTTTCCAGTTTTAATAAACTTTTTAGGACCGCTGCACGACCATGAAGTCCTGATTTTTTAAACAAGCAGGACTTCATGGACGAAGTTTTACAGTAGACGTAACTTCATGAGATCTAGTCTACTGTTGCTCCTTAAGAGTTTACAGGTGTGCCCTCTGGTTATTGGCTCACTACTCATGAGAGTATTTCTTCTCATTCATTTCACTAATACCTTTAGAACCTTATGCACTTCAAAAAAAAAAAAAAAAAAAAAAGTCCTCTTCTCCTCTTAAATTGGCTATTTGCTAAGCTGTGCGAACTCCAACTTCTAACGGTTCCTCATAGAGATAACGTTTAGATCTCTCTTCACCAATATTTTCATATTGTTTGTATGTTCCCCAAAAGTTCTATATCTTTCTTTAGATGTAGCTTCCAGATCTGGGTACAATATTCCAAGAGTGGTCACACCATTATATTACAGAGAGAGATAATGACATCCCTCTCTATTAGCAAAATATGTTAAAACATAGCCAGAACACCTTGCGCCCTTCTCGCTGCCTATTTATATTGCATGTTGAACTTCACGTTATTCTGTACCGTTACGCCAAGTCTTTGGTTGCGTCCCCTGTTTCCTCCATTATTAATATCATTTAGTAAAATAAGAAACAAGAGCGGCCTAAGCATGATCCCTAAGGGTCTACTTCATCCCACTCTGAAGAATACCCATTTACGAACACCCTCTGCCTGCTGTCCTTAAATCATTCGCTCATCCACTGATGACTTTTCTCTGATGTCCCAATAATCGCTTAGCAGGAACTTAAAAGTCCAGATATGTTATGTAATATTTTTTTTATTGCATTCAATTGTTTCATAGTCTCGTCTTAGTAATTTTGAAGATTTATTACAAGAGATCTCCCCTTCATGAATTATGCCGAGACCATTCTTATCGAGATGGTCCTGTTTTGTGTCTTTAACCATAGACGCCATAACATTGCAAACTACAGAAGTCAAACTCGCTGATTTAAAATTTCTCGTCGCTTTTTGGCTCCACCCTTATGGATTATGAAAACATTGCTGCTTTCCCAGTCCAAGGAAATAATCTCTGATTATATTGATAATCTCATGAAAGTTAGTTGTACTCGGGTGGACAGAGCAGAAAACCACAAAATTAAACTGTTTCATGTTCTGCAGTGTCAAAAAATAAAAATAAAACAAAAAACGAACAAGCTTTAAGAAAAAAATCTTCATCTTTTCCTGAAATATTCATGAAGAATATACCTTTCCTTAACTCCTTTACTCTGTTTTCTTCAAATTCGTAATTACTTCCATGAGGTAAACAAAATTATAAATTAAAACGTCATTTAAATCACCAACTGTCAAATAATTTCTGTTTTGTGGAAAATCTTTAAACAACTTCAACAGGTATTCCAATTTAACTTAATAAAGGCAATATCTGTCCATTTAGACTGGATTCTTCTTCCTTCTTCAACTCAGACATCATTACTTGTAAACCCCGTAACGTGACATACGCGAACATATGAAAATTCAACTATTTAAAGCGCTTAATGCGATAAACTCACAGTCTACTCCATGTCGGCCTACAACTCTAAGAGCTTTCTTTATTCTTCTGTTTTTTTTTTCTTCTTTTTTTTTGTAATTGCGTAAACAATGTCTCTCTTACATTTTAGTATAACTGGATGTACATCAGTCCCTTGGGCTTTACGCTTTGTTATACTAGAGAGTTTTTCAAATAAACGCTACTCTGATGTCATTATGACACTTATTACAGTAGTTAAACTCGACTTCACTACTTCATGGTATCACAGATAATGTATTTGCATACGAAGCCATGTTCCTCGTTATTAGTTCTCTTCGCCAGGAATTTTCATACTCTGTTTTTACTCCATCAGTGGTCTTATTATATATTTGCGTATACTTATCGTAGGAAGCAGTTGTAAGGTATAGATCTTACAAATTTAAATAAGAATATTTGTTTTTGCTAAAAGTAAGGTTAAAGTTTGAAGAACGCTAGATTTAGTAATGGACAGTTTTAAGCGTGGGAATTAAAAATAGTAGCAAAGGGGTAAACAAGTAATTCAAATAATACAAGAGAGCAACAGGGACAGCAGGAAAGGGGTTTGTTTGTTTGTTTGTTATTTGGTTTTTAGGAGCATTAGCAACTAAGGCCAAATTGCTCCGGGATATGCGGTGGTCATTCCCTCACCTTTCCGCATCCTCCGTAGTTGGTGGTGACGAGCTCGAACCCCGGTCTAATCAAGAATCGTGTGCTACGCACTGCTGCTCCTTCCCACCTGGCTACGGAGGCGCCTAGGAAAGGGGTGCCATTCGAGAACAGGCGTGAAGGGGTTGCTTAAGGAAGAACAATACGACGTGAAACGGGATTATAGGAAGCGTCTCTTTTGATCTATGACACCGTTAGAACCAAAACAGGAAATGAGTGGACGTCCAGCGTTCGCGTCAAAATAAAATGTCGTCAGGCTGACTGATATTTGGGTGTTCGGATACATTTAGAGGGAAAGGTGTGAAACGAAAATGAGTGTTTTTGGAGGATACCGGCAAACATGAAAGGGTGATACTGCCGTGTGAAAAAAAATAAATAAGAAAGTTCTAGAACGGGTTGGTTTTTGCGCTAGGGAGACAGCTTGGGAGAATTGTGTTAGCAAACAGAAAGGAATGGAAAAATTAAACAAAAAATGGGGATTGGTTGGAGTCCTTGGGGGAGACGTTCCAAACTTGAGGGGAAGAGTAAAGTTCGGGCAGAGAAAAATTGAGAGAGAGAGAGAGAGAGCATTCTGTGTCTGACTTCTGTGTGATGTGGCCTAAGGGGAGAAGGTCGTGAGTTGCGGGTTGGAATAGAGGTAGGCCCTTGTGAAGAGTCTGAAGGAAACCTCGCGAGGGAACTGCTCATGGGTTCTAGTGCCGACCGCAGAGAATGAGTCAAGTATGTACTCCTGTGAATATATCGTCTACACAAAAGGTGCGTCATGTCAAGAGTGCCCCAGAAGTGAACGCAAGCCAGTATGCCTCGAAGGAAAACCGGAGTGCCCAAGAAACTGAAGTAAGCCAGTCAGCCACGCAGGAAACCTGAACGCAAGGACATTGGAAGTAGCGGCGATGCCGGAAAGTAAGTCTGTTCCTTGTTTTTCTATTGAATCCTGAACTCAAGGACTCATAACCTAGCTCTGTAAGCCATTGAGTGATAGTCCTTGTAAAAGAAATGAACATTCCTGTTGTTAATTATTATGAATAAATGTAAGGGTGGCTCAGGAGTAGTAAAGGGAAAGTAATAATATAAAGGAATTAGCAAAGAAATTATATTTATAAGGGTAGTACTGTAAGGATAGGTTAACCTATGTCATTAAATTAGGCCAAGTGCCAAACAAGGGGCATCTCCGTTGCCAGGTGGGCAGGAGCAGCAGTGCGTAGCACACGCTTCTTGAATAGACCGGGGTTCGAGCCCGTGACCACCAAATACAGAGGATGCGGAAAGGTTAAGGAATGACCACTGCATATCCCCGGAGCAATATGGCCTTAGTTGCTAATGCTCCTAAAAACCAAAACAACAACCAAACAAGGTAACATATCAAATGAGGTGTAAGGAGAAATAAATTTTATTAATAGAAAAACCTCCGAGTAAAGAGGGATGACTAATATGATAACTTGGGTGACTAAGATGATAATTAAGGTAGAATGGGTGAACTATAGGAATGTTATTGAGATAATAGAGTACCAGATGTAATACGCTTCATGTGTTAAGAGTCTAGAAAAAAAAAAGATTCTAAAGAGGTAATAAGAGCTGAAGTAAATATTATTGATGTAAGAGAAAGACAGAAAAGAAATTGGTAAGGTAAGAGAATGATTGAGTAATCATTGTGGAGTCAATTTTATGTAAAATGCAATTTATACAAACTGATGTTAATAATTCGTATATCTTGAGGAGAGAGAGAGAGAGAGAGAGAGAGAGAGAGAGAGAGAGAGAGAGAGATGTAGCAGCATGGTTTACATATGTATATGGGAATTGCGATGTTTGTATGTAATTATTTGTTTCTTTTATGTAAATGTTGTTGTTGTATGCTCATTAAAAGTTTGTTAAATTTTGTAAACAAAATGTGTGGCATTAATGTTCTGCTAACAACCGCTTTACGCACCCTAGAAATTGGAATTTTATGAAAATTGTTGTCAGATTTGCGTATGGGGGGGGGGGGATGTTAAAGACGTCAGTAGGGTGTTCAGAGAATTGCAAATAATAAGATAAAAAATAAAATGCATCCCCCCACACAGTGTCATGCAATAGCCTATAACTATCTGGTATCTTTTTAGTTTGGTCAATTGAATATGGATACGTATAGATTAACACAATGGTTTTAACAGATAATATTTGCAATAGTTGTAGTAAATTCTCATCATAGGAATTCTCATCCCTTGGAATTCTTATGGCTCTCTTGGAATTCTCATCCCTTGGAATTCTCATCCCTTGTAAGTTCTCCTTCATAACATTATGACGACAAGTAATCCCATAACGCGAACCCAAAATCAATTTTTTATTAGTCACCAGCTGCCATACTTAACCCTTCCTTCATTGAACTAAATTCATATTCTTCCTCAAAAACTAATCGATTTAAAGGAAGTCATAATCACATAACGGTGGACTGCTTCTTGCCGTACTCCATGATACCCACACATAGCTAAATCTATGGAACGGGGCTTAACGTTACCTTACGTTAATATCCGGACACCTGCATATCTACACATAATCTTTATTCACAGGAAAACTAATAAGTGTGCTGAAACCTTTAGCTCTTATGACAACCTCTAGTCTCCATGGAACACTCTACGCCACTTTTCTGCAAATCAAATTTCCTCCGATATTTTCCGTCATTCGGCCTTGAAATCTGCGAACATGAACCTGATGATCCAATTCATCCCGGAAGATCACTGTAGCATTAAAGTTAATCCAATTTTTTGACCATCAGGTCCTCAAACCACTCCCTCCCAACTCGAGCAGTATGACATGGAGCTTATGACACGAATGCTGGTATAGGCTTCTCAGATGTCCTATCACAGCATAAGTAACACATCATTTTCCAGGAAGTCTAGACAGACCGCAGAATTTTTGAATTTTTTCCTAAACAACCAATTTTCCCAAGTCAAACCGTTAAAAAAAGGCTCCAGCCCATCACGCTATTCCATCCCGAAACTTGAGCCCTCGTGAGTAGCACAGTTGGTAGAATCGCCATCCTCCCCACATCAGGTGGGAAAGACCTGACTTTGACTCGTGTCGATGATATGAGGAGTTTGTTTGTTTGTTGTTTTGTTTTTTAGGAGTATTAGCAACTAAGGCCATATTGCTCAGGGGATATGCGGTGGTCATTCCCTGACCTTTACGCATCCTCCGTATTTGGTGGTGACGGGCTCGAACCCCGGTCTAATCAAGAAGCGTGTGGTACGCACTGCTGCTCCTTCCCATCTGGCTACGGAGGCGCTTATGAGAAGTTTTTATGGGCCTTTATTACAACGTGGTTAGTCGATCTAGGGCGAGGGTGGCATGGTTTTTTGTCCCGGAAACTTGAATTTTTCGTCCAGCAAACAAAAAATCGAATACAGAACACATGCAATTTACAGACAATATATACCGAGCAATATGGCCTTAGTCGCTGTTCTGATGCTCGTAAAACCCTACTATTACCTCCAGACTTTATTGTCAAAATGATACAGTCCAACAGATAACTTTCTCAGGGTATCCATCGCACTCAAGCACAACCATCAAAACTGGTAAAATATGTACCGTGACTCGTCACTTCATAGCATCGCTTTTCATTGGTCGAAGGTTCACGAACAGCAGGCCTTATACCAAGATGAGCGGCATCTGGCATTAATCAAAGTGATTAGGGGGTTTGTGAACAGCTACACGACAGTGCAAACTTATATCATGCGGGATGTCCTAATCGGATGATCCATTTCAGTGTTCACTGTCACATTACGTCAGTTTCGGTTTTCCAGGTCGTTTCGTAACGATTTCAATACACACTCCGCCTTTGGCAGCTGGATGAAAAACTGGAGGTTTCATCAGAAAATCCAGTTTCCCATCCGAGCAAAAATCACGCAACCTTCTTCCGGAGATTGACCAGCCCGATTATGGAGTGAAAAAAGCACATAAAATTTGTCCCGTTCCGATTGGGATTCAAACCCATATCTTTTCTATACAGTGTAATTTTTTCTTAAATGGGTGCCTAATCTGAACATCTAACACAGGAAAGAACGAAATTAGCCAAGAGAAGTATTGGTGAGCTATTATACTCTATTTCAAGATATCGACGCATGCTTGTATTGACTAATAATTTTTGTGATAGAACGTTATTCTGACGTCATGGACTAATTTTGGCCATGCTGTATAGAGCTACTTTTAAAGTTTTACTAATGACTGTAGTTTCCTGATATATTCCCAGTTTAAACACATTATCAGCTCGCAATGAGTGATTTAAGTTTAAACACAGCGATAATCAACCAACACGAATCGATTCTCATTCGCTTATCTTACACGCAATTGTCTTCTTGTTCAATAAAAGGAGGACAAGACGGTACGGAAATAGCCGGCTTGTTTCATTAAAACTTCTAACTCAAGGTCACTGAGATAATCTAAGACGTTAAAGAACCAATAGTTGGGCACAATTTCCCTTGAAACGTGCTTGGAAAAGACTTTAGTAGGTCGCACCTACCGCAAAATATTTTTTGTGTGAACTGTGGGAGTAAATGCGATCTCAGTTGACCCCGGTCAGTGCAATTCTACAAAATTGAAAAGAAACTCCATATAATTTCCCTCCAGGCAACCAGTGGCTTTATGTGCAACAGATGTAGTTTTTTGAGCTTCTAAATTCATTGAATGCACTCTGATCGGAGTTGTTTGGAGTTTTTCAATCTATGGATCCCAATTTAATCAACTGTTGATAACCCAGTTCTATCCGAATATGTTAGAGGAACATTTTCGAAGTCTTTACTCAGTAGATAACTCAATAGTAAGCGAACCCAAGCTGCACTGCATCAGAAAGTGACGTTTATTGTATTAGCCATGAAATCGAATAAAATTATGGGCTCTATCCTTTTAGACAAACCACTTCGCTGAAGGTGGATTAATTTCTTCAATATAGGAAACTGTCTCAAAAGACCATTTACTTTCAATTTCTAACTTTTCTTCAATATTTTAAACAGTTCACTGAACAGTTTATTGTGAATGTCTCAGTAGCTGCTTTAGGTAAATAAATACGACAGAACTCCTACTGTCCAATTCGAGATCTTGTTATCATATTGCGATTCAATTCTGCGAACTGGAACGATTCTAGAGTCTCGAAAATACCTTAATTTTTTTTAACTAGAAATTGTAATGGCCAATGGTTAGTTTTTCATGTTTATTCTTTCCTGAATATACCCATAATTCTATTTATAAAGTAATGTAGCATATTTCTGTACAGCTCTCTGCAACAAGGTATGAATGTTTAGCTTTGTACTTACATTTTTAAATCTTAATTGAAGGAATGAAATTACACAGTAGCTAATATTATTTGTTTTAATATTATTCATATTTATGTTTAAATTTAAAATACTAATGTTATTAATATTTTATAACTAATATTACTAATATTAATATTATTTTATGTTTTAATCTTTACATTATAAGTAATTTAATATGATCCAGACGTCTCTCTTCTTTATTTTTCGAAAAAGGATTATCACATGGATTATCATATCTGTACATATGTCTCCTACAAAAAAAAAAAAAAAATAGCTCTAGTATCTCGAGTTAAGAATCGTGCAACACGTTATGCAAATATATGGTTTAGAATGATGCTAATGGTGCGTTATACTACACTGGTGTGCAAAATTTAAGGACCAGTCAGGTTTTCACCTGTAGCTTCTCATAGGAGTGGCCTGGATATGGGTAAAGCATACTAAAGGAACCTCGTGGGGTACAGAAATGATGAAGGAAACAACACCGACAAAACAACGGAAACAAAACGGTACAGGGGGACTTTATTCAAAAATGGCAACATGGCACTGGCTGCCATGATACAAATACATCACTGCCGAAGATGGAACAAAGGGAATGGTTGGTCCGCAGTAGAAGATATGGCCTAATATCGATGCAGGCTTTGCACCGCATGTCCATACTTAAAACAATGTTGTTGATAAGTTCATGCAGTAACATCGTCCATTCCTCTGTCAGCGCCATCTTCTGCTGGTGAACATTTTCTGGTGGGTGTGGAAGTGCCGCTAGGCGTCTCCCCAGAGCGCCCCATCTGTTCGATGGGATTTAGATCGCGGGGAAAATGGGCAGGCCAATCCATACGAACAATGTCCTCACCTTCCAAAAGCATACTAACAGCTGCAGTGCGATGGGGTGTGGAGTTATCATCCATAAACACGAACTTGGGGCCAATAGCACCTCGGAATAGACACACATGGGGAAGGATTACCTCAGTACAGTAGCGTGCACTGGTTACAGTACCGCCTACAGTATCTGGACTTGTGTACATCCATCCAAGATAACGCCTCCTCAAATGAGAACACCTCGACCGCCATATCGATCCCTTCCAGTGATGTTTGAGGGGTAGGCGCCTCCGTAGCCAGGTGGGAAGGAGCACCAGTGCGTAGCACACGCTTCTTGATTAGACCGGGGTTCGAGCCCGTCACCACCAAATACGGAGTATGAGGAAAGGTCAGGGAATGACCACCGCACCGGAGCAATATGGCCTTAGTTGCTAATGCTCCTAAAAAAAAAAACCAAAATAACAAAACGTTTGAGGGGTGATACTGTGTGCCAACCTCTCGCCCGATTAGTTGACGTCCAGAATCGCTGCTCAGACTGAATCTGCTGTCATCAGTAAAGAGTACCTTAAGTAAAGATTTTGTGGTTATAACTTTTAGAAATAGTGTTGGTCCTTAAGTTTTGAAAACCAGTGTAATATGTGGTTTAGAAATATTTTCAACTAAATATTTCTAATAAATCTCAGCACTGATTCGCTGAACTTAAAAAAATATATATTACACCGCATTGTTTACGAGGATAATACGTGTATTGTTTACTTAGAAAAGGTAAGTTTAACTCAGCTATATGTAGGCTCAGCGACTTCCAATTCGCTCTTCGGCAGCACAGATGAATTCAAGAGGGTATTATCACTATAGTAGTAGTAGGAATGGCAAATGATGCGAGAAAACAAGCTTATATAGCATCAGACAAAAAAATATATATCCTACACAGTTCACCCATCCATATCCTCCAAGAATTTGTCTAGTTCTTCCTTGGAATTATTCAACCCTTCCACTTCCATAACAACAGAGGGAAGCCAGTTCCAACAATCAACCACCCACTGGCTGAAGGCAAACTTTCACACATCCATTCTGCAACCACCCTTCCTCAACTTGAATTTATGTCCACTGATGTGTTTAGGCTCAGCAAGTGGAAGAATGCCATTAACTTACTCAACAGCTTACTCAATCCATTCAAGACTTTAAACACCTTAATCAGACATCCCCACAAGTGGCTAGTCTCGAGACGCTGCAATTTGCAGAATTGAAGCCTTTCTAGGTAAGAGCACCCTTTTGTTCCTTTTATTAGTGTGGTTGCCCTTCTCTGTACCCATTCCAGCAGATCCACATCGTTAATTAAGCGAGTCCTCCAGACCTGTATAGAGCACGCAAGATGCGGCCTAACCATGGCCTTATACAAAGGGATAATCATCGCATTAACCCTGCTAACAAAGAGTCGTTATATCATTAACAAAACCACATGAGTTGTCCTGGCAGCATGTCTGCACTGCTCAGAGAATTTCATGTCTGACTGCACAAGTACCCCAGGTCTTTTTCATTCTCCTCTACCCTGAGAGTAGTACCGTACAGTTGATGATTTACTCTAGGGTTACTGCGACTCATGTGCATACCTTGCATTTATCAATGTTAAACTTCAACTGCCATTTATTAGCCCATCGACCCGATTTTCCTAGATATTTTTGCAGTTGCTCATCCTAATACTGTCGTTAACCTCCCTGTGAACCCTTGTAACTCCTGCAAACTTAGACATTAAGCTTGATATACCTTCATCAGTATCACTGAAAAATATTGAAAACAACAATGGGCCCAGCAGTGAACGCTGGGACACTCCACTAATAACGTTAGTCCACGAAGAGTAGTGTTCATTGATAACCACTATCTGTCTTCTTCCACTTAACCATCCTTTTATCCATAGCAGTAATTCGCCCTAAGTTCACATTGCTCCATTTTTTACATCGATCTTGTGCAACAGAATCAAAAAGCTTTCTGAAATCCAAGTATATGACTTCAAAATTATTTTTTGCATCCAGTTCCTTGGTCACTGCGTCAAAGTAATATATATATAAGATTGGTTAGATAAGACCACCCCTTTACAAGCGGTGCTGTGATTGCAGTATAATTGCATGCCTGTCCAAATGGTTCGGCACTGCTTCTTTAACTAGTGATTTCATTATTTTCCCTGGAACAGACAGGTTATGTAATTTCTGATGTCGCCTTTTGATCCCATAGGGACCTTCCGTGAATAATATAAGTGGACTAACACATCTTGATTACTGTATGTATAGGTCTGGAGGCATTATTTTAGACAAGATGTCGGCCTGCTTAAAAAGGTATAAGGAAAACTGGTTGTGGATAAAAGAGATATTCTTATAGGAAGAGATTCTAGTTCCATAATCTACAAGTGTGAAAAATAGACATCTGCAGTGAGGGTCTGATTGCGTAGTTTAGGATCTTAAAGGAGCCGAGAAAAAGGAGGTAACTTAATTTCTCCTTCTAGTATGATGAAAACAAGGGGACACATATTCAAATTAAGAAAAGGTAATTGTGGCTGTATTACTGGGCTGCATTACTGGGATCTTTTTATGTAGGCTAAAGTGTACAGCATTTTCTTGTTCGCGCTCAGGCGCTTAAAAGTATTGAACAACCCTGGAGGAGCTTTTACACCAGTTGGTACTCGACGTTAGGGTGTTCAAAGGTTGAAAACCACGTTAAAATATTAATGATCCTAAAAAAATCGTTTTCATTTTTGTTTATTGAAAATATTTTTAATGACAAATATGATAAAAAATGAGCTAAAATAAATTTCACCGATAGTTGTTCACAGTTCTAAGTCGTATTTTAAGATCCTCAAAATGCACACGATTAAAAAAAAAATTAACGATCCTCGAGAGCTAAAATTATTTTAATGTCCATTCTCCTGCATATATATTTTCAAATTATTGTCATGAAACATGACCCTACTTTTGAAAATATGTTCGTGGCCCAGGACAGCTTAAACGAAGCTAACTATACGTGTAGAAATATCGTTGCTAATCCTCAAGAGGTAGTTCATATTCCATCACTGTTCATAAATGCTTAAAACTGCTAATAACCCTCTTTTAATGATTTACACCCACTGAAATCTGGTGTTTGTTCTTTCACAAGACGTTTTAGTAAGATTTTTGTCTTCTAAAGACTGTTAGTTTAATCTTACCGATTAAAACATTTGACACAAATCATACTAACTAAACTACGCTTTCATATTCTCGAATATCTGTGGTGTGGTGTGATGCTCGCGATTAGGTTAAATGTTAAATTTTACGTCTTATTATTCTTAAAGAAATATTTGTTATTGGATTCCCTTCAAATAATTGCGCCTCCTGGAAGTCTGTATGGAGTATATCAGTCCAACAAAAGTGAAACCAATAAATAATATTCTATCCAAAATATTTCTTTCATTAATTTAAATTTATGTAGTTAAACTGAACGCTGATGATCTTGTTCAATATTTAAATATGTGCATTATCAACAAGAATGAGAGGTGTCATGGAGTATTTAGTTTAGAACATTGCATCGACACATACTATACATCCTTGTATATTCTCTGACCCAATGTTTGCTGAAAAGTAATTAAAACGCTTTGGTACTCGGAAGTTTGTCTTCATTAAAGATAACAATCTCTTAATTAGAAAGAGCATAACGAAAAACAGACATAATAAATTGCCCCAAAAAGTAGCCCCATTGTTAATTACTGGTTTCCCAGATTACTAAAAATCTGGACCCCTTTGTTGTGAGTTTTTTGAATAAAAAGTGTATTCTAAATTAATGCAATTAATTAGTAAACCCACTCACGGATTCTAGGCATTGCGAATTTATATATATTTATAAGAAACAAGCGCACCCAATTAATACAAAGGTATTAAACTGCGCTTTGTAATTAAAAATGCATTCATTAATTACAAAGGTTCTTGAAAATTCTCTTGCAGGTTATTAATATGTAAATAGTTAATTTCCGCAAACAGCGAAAAAAGATGTGGGTAATTTCTTTAAAATCAAGACCGTAAAAGCAAAATTAATGTTACTTTTTTATTTGAATGGGCTGAATTTCAATTAGGCCAGCAACAAGTTATATTATTGTATTAACCATTCGTTGATTTTCTCGTGTTTTCAAAACTCGAGAGCTTGAAGAAACACTTGGGGTGTCTTTAGTGTTATTTTAGAGGAGATACACAGTTGACGGACATTAGGTAAATATTTAAGGAAGAAAAATATTTAATGAAAATATTTTAATTTCGCATTGAAATTCAGGAGATAAAAAGAGAACAAATATTTTTTTCACCACAAGGGGATTATTCATTTATTGCGTATTACTGTCTACACAGCACATGGCTAGGAACAGATAATTTCGTACAGGGGATATAATAAATAATCAAAATGCATAGAAATATTCATAAATACACAAAACAATGAATATGAATTATATTCGTATTCATTGAAATGTTGTTAATATATGAATTATATTCATCTATTAACAAAACAAGGCTGTTGTAGTATGGTACCTTATGTACTGAGCTGTTCATTACGTGGTTGTTGTTTGCATTTATTTTCCTCTGATTGTAATTCTGACTCCTATAAGCTTGACAGGTGAGAAATATTTCGCAATCAATGCTGTGAAGATTTATGAAATAAAGGGTGCATTCGAAAAAATTCTGTCCATTTATTTGAATTTGGACAGGTTTATTTTGATTTTTTGTCAGTATTAGCCTTAGTAGAATCATATGATGCAAGAAAGCAAGATTATACAACATCAGTCAAAAAAAAAAAAAAAACCTTCCCCTTTCACTGATCCATTTGTTCCAAATGTTTGTCTAGTTCTGCCTTGAATTTATTTAAGCTATCAACTCCCACAACAACAGATGGAAGTTTGTTCCAGCAATCAACTACCCGCTGGTTAAAGGCAAATTTCCGCACATCTATTTTACAACTGTCGTTCCTCAGTTTGAAACTCTGTCCCCTCAGGTTTTTAATCTGAGCAAGAGGAAGAATCCCATCAACATTGAACCTGCTCAATCCATTTAAGACGTTATACACCTCAATCAGATCGCCTCGCAGGTGCCCATTCACCAGGAGCTGCAATTTGTAGAACTTAAGCCTTTCTTCATAAAAGCACCCATTTGTTCCCCTCACCAGTCTTGTTGCCCTTCACTGTATACGCTCATGCAACTCTACATCCTTCTTGAAATGAGGCCTCCAGACCTGTACGCAGTACTCAATGTGGCCTGACCATTGCCTTATACAAGAGGATAATCACCTCCTTATCCCTGCTCGCAAAATTCCTGTATATCATTGACAAGATCCCATGATTTATTCTGGCAGCCTGTTTGCACTCTCACAAAACATCATATCTGACTGCACAATTATCCCCAGGTCTTTTTCATTCTCCACTACGCTGAGTATAACACCACCCAGTTTGTACATTTCTCTGGGGTTGCTGCTACCCATATGCAGTACTTTGCCTTTGTCAATGTTAAACTTCAGTTGCCACTTCTCAGTCCATTTCCCCAACTTGTCCAGATCCTGTTGCAGCAGCAGCACACTGTTATTACTATTATTAACGACCCTGCCAACAAAAATTCAAAAAACCAACGATAACAACTACCCTGTTGTTCTTATTGTTGTTGTTTTTTTTGTTTTTTTTTTTGAATTTTCTATGTTTTGAGTTCCTATGTTGGCTATGTTTGGATCGCTCACAGAAGTTATCAATCTTGCAAGAAGCATGAGTCCAGACTCGTTAATGATCTGTGCAGAGGCTTCGCTTTAAAATTGTCATAAAAATGTTACCTGGATATCATATGTGTTATTTAAGAAAGAGGAAGGATGCCTTCAGCCCTGAGCTTACCTGAATCCATTCATAGCCTTAAACACCTTACTTAGATTTCCTTGCAGGTACCTAGTCTCCAGATGCTGCAATTTGCAGAATTGCAGCTTTTCTTGGTAGGAGTACCCTTCTCTTCTCCTAACTAATCTTGTTGTCCTTCTCTGAATCCGTTCCAAAAAATCCATCTCCTTCCTAAAATGAGGTCTCCAGACCTGTAAGCAGTGTTCAAGATGCGTCCTAACCATTGCCTTGTACAATGGCATAATTACATCCTTATCCCTCCTGGCAAAATTCCTGTATATCATTGACGAAACCCCATGAGCTGCCCTGTTAACCTGTCTGTACTGCTTATAGACCTACTTATCTCACTGCACAATTAACCCCAGGGCTTCTTAATTTTCTGCTGCCCTCTGCGGTACCACAGAGTTGGTATTAATATGGGATCACCGCTACCCATATAAAGTACCTTGCATTTATCGATGCTAAACTTCAATTACCACTTCTCGGTCCACCTGCCTAATTTTTCTAGCCACTGCTGCAGTAGCATACCCTGATTACTGTCATTATTACTTTGCCAACCTTCGTATCACCTGGAAACTTGGACATCAAACCTGATATGCCTTCATCAATATCATTAATAAATATCGAAAACAACAAGGGGCCCAGCATTGAACTCTACAGAACTTTACTAATAACGTTAGTGCATGAAGAGCACTGCCCGTTGATAACCGCTCTGTCTTCTACTCAATATACGACGCAATACTTCAAATCGTACCCAGCAGTTCGCCAAGTTGGATCAATTTTTACACTGTACTGCAGTATACTATCGTTTCAAGATATGCTGTCTAGTATATTTATATTTATTCTGTTTATTTTATAGTCATATTTCTTCTATAAACTTCTTAACAACTTTCAGTTACTTATATTCCCTGTCCTTTCTGAATTCATTTTTTGTTGTTATTTCTGACGAAGAAATGAAGTCAAACTTAAATTTTTAACAAAGCAGATAGGCAACATATTCCAGAAGAAGATTATCTTTGCAGTTTAACAGCCGGTTCTCCTTATTTTTGGTGGGATCAGTTGTTTCTTACGAAGCAGCATGCAACCAAAATTGCATAGAAACAATTGGATATTGTAAGTATCCGCTGACTTTTACAATCTCAAAGAATGAGCTATAATGATAAAGCCACCGCACAGATCTAAGCATCACTTGACGTTTGATTAATGATATCGGCACACAATAGAGTGAGTAAGGTTCGGAGAAAGTAGATGAAACAGGTTCAACTCGGTGTTCTTGCTGTCAGGTAAGATAAATTGTATCGAGTTTACCGTCTATACTCTTGTGAATCGAAGTTGACCTCGTCTATAGTTAATCTTTGAGTAGTAAACAGATATGAATTGACTTGAAATGGTATTATAATAATTATCACGGATTGCTAAAAAGTTAATTCTTTTTTAATTACAGAAGCTGGTTTTATTTATAACTCCCTAAATAAAAATTTCAATAAAAATCAGCGAAATTTCCAAGAGAAAAAAGTCTTGTTATTATTTTTAGCTTATTTCGTGATAAAATGGAAACTTCCTGATTAACTGTTTTTCATTCCCCTGTTAGTTATTCAATCATCCCTGTGGTGCATTTATTTTTTATGCATTATGGAGTAGAGATAATCTTTCGTCATCCCTCTTTGCTATTGGTCTTTACTACATTTTTAAAGTTTTTTTTAGGCAGTTTTTTCTGAAAAGACAATTTACAGATTTTGACATTTCGCCACGAGATTTTTGAAGTAAAGCCATATCCAAAAAAAAGTCCTACTACTCTATACAAGCGAAAGATTTTTTATTAATAGAGTAATATTTTTCTCATTACTAAGTAAACGTTAATGGCATCTTAAAAGAACAAAAACATTTTCAAGTTGGAATTATAATTTTGTTGCGATGTGCCTTCCAAGAAACAGTTTTTTTCGTGAAATATCTCTTCAACTCTCGATCGATTTAGTTCCTGGGAGTATTTCCTTTTTAATTTTTAATAAGCATAATTTATATATTTAAATTTCAGGATATTAAAATGTTAAAATATTAAATTTCAGACTCGTGTCAGTTTTAACAGTATCAGTGATATAATCTTGCATCTCACTCAAAGGCGGTTGAGTGATAAATTTATTGGGCAGGTTTTTTGTTATGCAGCAAGGCAGCTAAACGACCTTGGTAGGTCTGCATGCAATGAAAGGAAAAAAAAAACAAACTTAAGTTTATAGGAGAGTCCTTGTACTTTTTTTTAAATGGACTATATTATAACGTATTCGTATTTCCACCAATTCACTTAATGAACAGGTTAGTGACCCCGAAATTGAGGATTCTTGTCCTGAAGTCCTTTTATTGATTATATCTTGCAGTTCTCAACGTATGCTTTGGAAGTTTGTGGTCATGGAAATGTTTCCATGGTCACAGATTCCGCAACCATAACATTGTTTATTATTGTAGTATAATACAAGGTTTGACAATTAACTTCCAGGAATGAATCCATGGCACGCATGTTAAAATACGTAGAAAACGCAGCGTTGTAGAGGATCGACATAACGATGTCTTCTACAGGGTCTCTGCCTATCGTAAGTTATTCACGCGCAGTCGTGTTAGAGATGCTGTTTTCTTCGAGGGGGTTGTCATTCTGTTAAAAGGGATAGAATAAAGAGTAAATATTAAATATTGTTGAGCTGAGGACAACTATGACTGAACCTGCGCATTGATAATGCAAATGTATTTGTAGCGATGCTATGTCTCACTAACGTGCTTTTGACTGTGACATTCGGGATGGTCATGAGGATCTGGAAGGGAACTAGCGGAGGGCATTTACAACTCTTCGAACCACAGAAACCGTTGAATAGTGCCCACATTGAACGCGATTTGATCGTCGAATGATTCTACGAACGATCGAAGAAAGCAATCACATTGACAGAGAAACAATTCGTGCAATTCTGACATTGGGCAAACAGAAGATCTGCACTAAGTTCCGCACTGGTTGACTAATGAACAAAAGATGCTCAGACTCGAAGCATGAGATGAACTCATTCCAGCTTTTGATGAGAATTCTCCTTTTCAAAGGCTTCTATCCGCCCCGTGCCCGATGACCCCGATTGCATGGGAAAGGGTTCAAAAGTAGATATTTACTGAAAGTTAAGCGTACTGCGTAGTCTAACGATCGTCTATAAAGAAGTGCTTTGGAGAGGCCGCTTAGACAGAAAGTATGCATTTCATTTTAATATTTTCGAAGCTCATATTAAGAAGTTGCTTATTAAATGATTTCTGTCGAACCCTTGGTCCTCACAGATCCCGGATGTACTCCTCAATGCAATTTCGCAAAACTTTACTGGTTGCATTATAAACACATAACTTCTGACGTAGCAGATTCACGCAGCGTGTATAAGCGTTTCAGTTGAGTGTGGATCAAACCCACGTGAGGGCTAACTGAGGCCATTGATTATATATTCTTGTCAAAATGGCTCATTGTGAAGTCTTTTGAGATATGTGGTCGTGCCGAACCATAAAAATAACTCAGTAGTAATAAGTTTTAATGTCTATTTTTAGAAATAATAAGGATAGTACTTTACCAGAAATTTAAAAAAAATCATCCACGTGAAGCCAACAGCTCTTTACAAACCATGTTAAAAATAATAATTGCAAAAAAATAAGAGGAGAATTTCTCTCATTCCGAGTGTTCGGGGAATCTCCCCATGGGATAAAAACAGACAGCCCTGTTTTTGCTCGATTCGAACGTATCAGGTGGCAAGTTGTAAGTTTTCGAATATGGTCCAAAAGTGAAGAAAATAATTTTGTGTTTGGGGTTTTCATAAAAGAAATAATTGAAAGGATAAAGAAATGAACATTCTCTCTGAGGCACTCGAAAATTTCATTTTCAAAAATCAAAAAAGAAGAAATGACGTTCAACACTTTCTTCGACAGAAATAGCACTGTCTCGCCTGAAGGATTTTTTTTTTCTTCAGGTAAGACAGTGAATAAAAAGTACTATGCACAAGTTTTGAATCATTTAGTTAATAGAAATCAGCAAGTAAAGGCTCAATTTTGGAGTTGTTTTTCTGTTGCACGACAACTCTGGGCAGTGCATAACTCTGATTATCAAGGAGATTTTGGCAAAGCTTAGGATTGTGGAGCTAAATCACAAAGAAAAGAAGGTGGTATTAAAATAAATATAGTAAAGAAAGTGTTGGGTCAGTCCAAATGCATTTTAAGTGTTTTCAATGTCTGTACTAGCGATTTAACAAAGGGAAGATGCTCGTGGTGTTTACTTTGAAAAATATTAAAAGCTTTATTTCATTCTACCATCCGGTTTTCTTTAAATTTACTGAGTTCTGGAGCTTAATTGTAAAACTTTGTATTCTAATATAATTATATTTCGGGCGTCTAAATCTGAAGTGCAGGAAACTAGAACGTTAACCCCTTCCCACTCTGTTATACGAATTTTCTCTATAGTCCCTTGCGAGAATTTTTGGTTCTTCACCCGTGATTGTGTCAATGAACTCACTGCAATGACAGAAAATGGTCCCACCTACCCAGTAATGTTACATATTGTTATCAGACTACACCAAATGTAGTCGTAGATGGCAATGAAACTCTGAGCGAAATTATTCATCGCCGGGCATTAATTTTCCCTCTGAAACTGGCTACAGAAACACATTGGGCCAAGCCTTCCTAACATCGTTCAGTTGAAAACGATGCCCGCATTAGAGGAAAAGAAAGAGAAAGAGGATGTTTGGCCATAAATTGCTTACAGACGTATGTTTCGGCCTAAATAATGAATGAAGTGGTTTGACGCAGAGAACGCCCTCGGCAAATGCCGACTACATGTATGGCCACAAGAGAGAACTCGTCCAGATGGGTTTAAGTAATGAGACTCTTCCTTAGGCAATGAATAGTCTGGAATCAACAGCTACATGTTGTTCATTCATTACAGCATCCGCATCCCTCATTTGACCACACCCTTCTACACCTGCTTGTTCGGAGAGTCAGTTCAAGATACTAGTCGAATGAAAAATGCTTCTTGTACGCATAACAAACAATTATTTGCATGTAGTAATCAAATACCAGACAAATATTACAGATGCTAAGCATTGGCCCCTGGACGTTGAAGACCGAGATTCAGTTTCATATAAAACATTTCTTCTGTGTGTGTGTGTATACGCATTTCAAAGTTCTAATTCGGTTTTCATCAGAAGCATTTCTTTCCGCTCTTTCTTACAATAAACTTATCATTAACTAACTCTGAAAAGAGAGGAGAAACCATAAATTCTATTCATAAAAAATAATAAATATTTCATAAGCATAATAATACATTTCCGATAGCTTCCGTTCAAGGCATCGTTGAGGAAAACTTTTCTCCTTCCATTTTTCAAAGTACGCCAGATGCGCGAATCAATTAACGGTTTTTTTTATCTTCTTTCCAAAACTAAGCTCTAGGATTTTTTTCTGCTTACCTTCTAAAGACAAAGAATAAAGTTTAATTGAAGTAGCATGTAATTTAATCACAATGTATCTCTAGCTACAGGTGAGGTATTGGAAAGCGATTTTCCCTACAGCAGATCGTAAGTATTGAACAATCATTTCAGTCAGTAATGTCCGTTTGCTCTTTGTCTCTAGACTCTTCCCCATTTCTTTGCACGTGTGAAAAACAAGATCAATAAGCTATATATAGTTCGAAATGATGGTTTTCTTCAGGATATTTTCTATTATTGTGTGGATCGTTAGATGCGATCCAGTTCCTGCCTTTTGGTAATGAACACCTCCTGAAAAACGAGAAAAATCTTTAACGTCATAAGGGAATTCGAGTGTTCTCAACAAAAATTCGTTTCTTTGTCATTATGGTTTCCAAAATAAGATGTTAAGGGAAATTTGCGAAAGAAATATTCGAATCCAAAATGGCCAATTTTAACCATCAAATTTTAATTATAAATCATGGTTGGATGACTCGTTACCAAATTCCATCAGTGGAAAACACAAAATCGAATAATTACAGAACAAATGGCAATTTACTACGAAATGCTTGTCTCTTCTTATACTACCGTACAAAAAATATAAGTGCAACCACGAGAAGTTTCGATATAAAATTACCATGAATACGACAGTCCATGTAAACCTGCAGTTCTTTTTCACCTAAATTGACTTCGGAGATCAATCGCATCAACAATTTCAATTTTCATAAATCCACCTATTGTAAGAATTAACGCCCCCTCATTGCCAGTTAAGCTGAATTTTCTAATTTTGCTCCTTTTTTATAGGATTACTAGAATTAAACTTTTATTCCTGCAGTATTTTTCCATTACCATGGTAAATTTATATTAAAAAGGCCAAGTTCTCGTCGCATCAGCGGATTAGGATCCTGCAATTTTAATCACAAAATAAAATTTTCAAGATTGAATAACGCAGATCCATGCCACCTTAAGGTACTTGACTAGACCCACGCACATCATGGATCTTTAGAGCTCAATTATTTGAGAGAGGATTGGAGCCAGACCTATTCTGCTCCTGTGGGGCTCATGAAACATGGACACATGTTCTGTTATGCCGAGTACACAAAGGAACGTCGACTTCTCTTGACCGGCATTGCAAATTTAAATGAAGATAATGTGTCTGTCTTTCTTGAGGATATTGAAAAGTTCAACATATTCCAGGAGTTTTCAATTGCATTCTTCAAGAGACGAATTCTGGTGCGATCTGCTATGCATTGACGGCCCATTGTGCTGGACTCCGTTTGGATGTTGACCTGTCCTTCTTGAGGACATTAATAAGTTCTTGGTTGTTCAAATGTTCCAGGAGGTTTCAATTGCAATTTTCAAAAGACGAACTGCAGTGTGATCTGCTATGCATTGAACCCAGCTCATTGTGTTGCTGGGCTTGGTTTGGATGTAATTTGAACTTGATTTTTATTGTGATCACTGAATTTTGATCTTGATCCTGAAACTTGAACCTGGAACCTTTTGTTTCTTTGGTTCTTGGGATTTTCCTGGATTCTGGCAGGCTAGACTTGAATTTTGTTGTGATGTCTGGCCTCACAGTTTATTTCCGACTTTTTTATTCTCTCAGCTTTGGGCGGCCGGAGAGCAAGATTGCAGGCACTCACTGGTATTGCACTACTTCCTGTGGGCGCGGCATTCGTGCAATATGCGCATACAGTGATAGAAAACCAGGGCCCACTTACACTTTTATTCTAAATAATCCGCATACCGTTTATGTAGTTTCTACAACAACAATAATATAGGTTACCAAGGTGAAGATGGGCTTATGCCTGGAAGCCACCCCCGATACAAGAAAATACGCACTTAACACATACATGAACTAAGATTGTACAGAGAGCATATTAATATATGTAAATAAATAATCCGCATACCGTTTATGTAGTTTCTACAACAACAATAATATAGGTTACCAAGGTGAAGATGGGCTTATGCCTGGAAGCCACCCCCGATACAAGAAAATACGCACTTAACACATACATGAACTAAGATTGTACAGAGAGCATATTAATATATGTAAATAAATAAATATTGTATATAAATCTTGTATATAATCTTGAAATTATAAATTGTGTGTAATAAATAAATGAATGAATGAAAAATGAGACCCTAGATATATATATATATATATATATATATATATATATAGCAAAATGAATGGTGAAGGAATAATTTTACTAATAAGTGAGACAAGAACAAGAGGCGCAATTATAAAACCTTAGGTATACGAGGTGTTGCTAAAATAAAGCGAGAATCATCTCGTATATTCTTTTGTTGCAATTGGTTAAATTTTAATTGAACTGTGCCTCTTTAAGTGAATCAGCGTTTTAACTCTTCGGCGGAAAAATGAGTGATCGTAATTTAGAGAAAAGAATTGTTAATACATTTTTGGATTCAGTGATAACAGGAGATCAATCCTGGAGCTTTCAATATGATCCACAAACCAAGCGTCAAAGCATGCAATGGAAAACGCCCTCTTCTCCCCGTTTAAAGAAAGCAAGAATGTCTCGATCACAGTTCAAGTCCATGCTTGTCGTGGCGTTTTTCATCATGAATTTGTCTCGCCAAATCACTGTTAATCAGACACTACATTGAGACTTTAGGAAAACGTCGTGAAAAAATTCGAAAGACACTGCCCAATTTATGGCCGGAAAAATGTTTTTTTCATCATGATGTGTCATTCCTCTGTCGCAGTGAGAGTTTTTAACGAAAAACAAGGCACGACATTAGTGTACCCGCCTTATTCACCAGATTTGGCGCTGTGCGGCTGTTTTTCTGTTCCTGAAAATTAAAATCAACCTCAAAGGAAAACAATTTGAGGACTTAACAACAGCCATTCAGAAGAACACAATGCAGCAGTTAAAGGCTGTATCTTCCGAGGACTTCCGCTGCTCTTTTAGAACCTGAAAATCGCGAACGGGGCGTTGCATAGACGCGACTGGAGAGTACTTTGAAGGGGATAAACATTGAAATTGTTGTATTTAAAATAATAAATGATTTAAAAAATATTTCTCGTTTCTTATTAGCCTCACCTTGTAAAAGTAGACAGGACCTTAGAAATATATACCTTCGAGCAGCGCCTTGAAACGTTGGAAAAAGTTGCTTGCAAGCGTGCTCAAGATGGAGATTACTTAAAAATTCAAGTAACAATTTCAGGGGCACTTTTTTTTTATCGGCATATGTAGAATACGTTTGCTTCCTTTGCATCTCTCTGCCGTTTTAATATTAAAATGTAATTATTATTAATTGAATTATTATTAGCATTAATTCAATATTAATGCTAATAATAATTCCCTCAGAACTTAGTTTACTCATTCTTATAAAAGTCATAAACACCTCAATGGTAACTGGAACACACCTCAGATACCTTGCTTTGCTTCCAAACACTTCTACCCTCAGTTTATAAAATCGTCGTTCTTCCCAAACCGGGTGGAAAAGACTTGAGTTTGAGTCCCGTTAATGAATTTATATGGGTATTTTTCACAACGTGGCTGAGTTAGTCAGTCCCAGGAGAGGGTAGCATGGTTTTTCGTCCAGCAAATGGACCAGACAGCACACTCAATTTACCGACAAATTATATACGGCGCAATAGGATCTAAGTTGCTGATGTGCCTATCCGAATCCCGTCAATAACGAGAGGAATTTGTGTCGGTCTTTATCACAACGTGGCTAAGTTAGTCGGGTCTCAGGCGAGGATAGCATGTTTTTCCTCCATGAAATTCGGATTTTTCTTCCGGAAAACAGCAAATACGCCTAAAACCGTACAACAACCAACCTAGCACAGAACAGAGATTTCCACTCCACCAAGTGGTAGCATGCCACTATGTCTTCCCTGTTCAAGTGGCGTTTTGCCTTTTAGCCTACAATGGGCTCTGCAAGATGAAACAGAAGATGCGCTCAAAATCTGCAGCACTAAGATATATTGATCAAATATATATATAGATAGATAGATAAAAGTTGACTGTATAGATAAAAGAGAAGGATGGAAAATATATGCCAAGTTGCCATCCTTAATTTCTTATAAACAGATCTGGAATTTACTTGAATCTACAAGCATGAGTGGTTCTTCAGCATCAGAAATGCAAATGCCTTTTATAAAGTCGTATTTGGTAGATCTTGTTGGTTATTGAAAATAAATTTGTGCAAATTGAGATATTAAAACTGCTAAGTAAGCCACTACGATTAAATTTTCAAAAAAAAAAACCAGGAACATTTTTGCCCCCCAATAAAAAACAATCGGAACAGAATGTTTGCCGCCTAATTAAATTTTAATCGAATGATTAAGGAGTATCAGTTAACACCAAAAATCATCTATTTTAAGAAAGTAAGATAATAAATGTTTCGGAATGGGCTATTGAGTAAAATGCACTTGATGAACAGAAACTTACTGTCTAATTTGTTTTGAGCTTGCGTTGTTGCTTAACTAGAAGCAATTTTATTTGACTTTTATCTAAGAAAGAGCGTTTTGTTCATCAATATATCAAATGGCATCCATGAATATTTTATTTATCTCCAAGATAAAGGGTTTTCGTATTCTCTTTCACCATACTTAGATCTCTACCCACAGAAAATACGTTTCTGTATTCATCTTAACAGGAAGAAATAAAACATACGAAAATAAAATTTCTCCTTCTTATATTGTCCCATTACATAATATTTACGACACTGTGACCAAACCAAAAATGGGAATAGTAATGCTTTCGGTTAGCCCAACTCTCTGCACTAAGTACTTATATCTGATTGTGGTGTTAGAAAGCGTGTACATCAAATAGAATTTATGCCTTCCGCTCTCTAGCGATAACATCAGTTAACGATTTCGAGTGTTGGACTGCTTCAGAATTCTTAAAGTGGTGTTACAGAGAGATGCTCGCTTGAAAGTTTAGTGAACTACTTTTGAAGATCCAATTGGCTCTGCCCGAAGGCACTTGAAGTAATGTGTTCTCTGCTTTTGGGGATTTCAAATACAGGATAAACAAGAATTTCCAGTTACATTCCAAACAACTAAAGGTACCGTTCACGGGTAGTCAAGATAATCAGCTAATTCCAGAAATAATATTAGAAATTCAAAAGCAATTCATTACCTTTGATTCAGTGAGTATCTAACTGACTACTAGCATAATAAAGATCCCTTAAAAATTCGATGACAGCGTATAAAGCTCGAAAGTTATGAATAATAGATCAGCTTACATGGTATCGGTTGATACCGTTAATGGTGCATAACAATTCTTTGATTGCGTTGTGCGTATTCTGGATTGTGTGAGCAATTCATTCAAAAAAGCATAACCTACTTGGAAAGCAGAACCTACTTCCTGGAAACCATAAAATATTAATAGACACTGTTTAAAATTTAACCCTTTCGTGACTATTACGGGATCATTATGCTAGAATGGTTCATCAAGCGTAAAAAACAGAGAGAATTGACTTAAGAGATTGTTACGTGCATTACTTGAAGCTCTCGCAGATATTTTCTACAGGTTGTATTCTATGGTAGAATATAATTTTTCTAATATAATTCCTCACGCAATTAGATGAATGGTCTAGATTTTACCATCGATTCTCTGCCAGCTGTTGTCACCACGCGACGTAACCATTAGCTTTTATTCTTAGGAGATAGATGACAAGACTGGATTCTCATCTTCAAAGAGATTGTCCATGATCGGAAAGAATAAATTCAAATAATTTTCCCAGTAGGCCGAGAGAAAGTTTAAAACTTATTAAATATTAATTAAACTTGTAATGAAAGATTTGTTTATTATTAAATTCATTCTTTAAGCAAGATTATTGTTGTTTGCTAAAGGGTACTTTATTTAGATGATTTGAACATGTTCATCTACATTCCCTGGCCAGAAAAAAATAAAAATAGAAACGTTTTGTAATTGGCATCAGTAGATAATTAAACAAATGTTAAGTTGTCGCACGGTAAGTTATTCACATGTTCCTTGTTATCTCTGTGTAAGCTTTCCTCAGGCTTCTTATTAAGAAAATCCATAAAACAGCATACTACCCTCGCCTGAGACCGACTAGCTGAGCCACGATGTGAAAAAGACCCATACAAATTCCTGGCGTCATTCATGGGATTCAAATTCTGGTCTTTTTCTCCCGGTGGGGGGGGGGGAAGGACCTCGATTTTATATACTGTGCTACCCACGAGGGCTACGGATTCATGGGAAGGACAGGTGATCAGAAAGGTGTTATTTTGTAGCACGTTTAGCAGGAGCCAGGATTGAAAACGAACAAAATCACTGGTGTGTCGAATCCGACCATCTGAAAAGTATGCAGTGCGACAGGAAGTGGTACTCCAAGAACAAGACTGCAATATAAAGCGATTTTTTTCCCCTTCGGTTTAGGCAACGAAACGCCCATTTCCAACCGAAATATGTGGCGCGAGTTGAAGAAAGATTCGAGTGAAGTTAATGTCGGTCATTCCATGACCAGCGGAAAATGATCGTGTGGTCTGATGAGTCTCGAATTACACTTTTTTACATCAATGGTAGAGTGGTAGTGTGGCATGAACCTCGTGTGGATCGAAATTAGCATTAGCATTAGTTGAGGCACATGATGCTAGAAAGCAAGCTTATATAGCATCAACCAAAAAAAAAAAAACCCCTTCCCATTTCACTCATCTGGTCACTGCAAATGTTTGTCTGGTTCAGCCTTAAATTTATTTAATCTATCAATTTCCACAACAACAGATTGGAAGTCCCTTTCACCAATCAACTACCCGCTGGATAAATCTTCTGCACATCTATTCCACAACTATCTTTCCTCAATTTGACCCTATGCTCCCTCAGGTTCTTAACTGAGCAAGCGGAAGTATTTCGTCAGCATTGAGCCTGCTCAAATCATTCAAGGCCTTATACACCTCGATCAAATCGAAATAATGATCAATAGCCACACCACTCTTCATGTTTTTGATAGGGGTACCGTAGCTTCACACAGATATCGAGAACAGACCTTCGAACCCTATGTGCGACTTTTTAGAGGTGCGGTTAGCCCATATTTTCTTTTCATGCACGATAACGACATTGCACATAGAGCTCAAGTAATGGAGGACTATCTTGAAATTAGAGCTATCCAACGACTGCCGTAGCCAGCACGATCACCACACTTCATTACGATCGAACATGTGTGGGATGCCCTTGGGCATCGCATTCCATGCGGTCAGCTGGCTGGTGGAAAAACGGGGTTTGTTGCCATAGAATCTTATGGATATCCTTATATCGAGTAGGGTTCACCGCTGTCAGGCCCGTTTAGCCTTTTGAGGGGATCATACGCCGTACTGATGCCATGTCACCATATTTTTGAGCATCTTGTATCGACTTCTGTAATGCGACCTTTTTGGTACTTCTTACACAACCTCTATAAATGCCCCTTATACCTGTCTCAAGTTTCTTACTGTCTCCTAATTTCATCGTTATTCTATGGTATACCACCATACCAAATTTTGTCCCACTTCATTGCAAGCTTTAAGAGTTACATCACGTTTTCTACGTATTCTGATAATTTTGTCGAGCAGTGTAGAAGAAATTGGGATATTTTAGTTGCCAAATCTGGAGCTAAACTTCCTCGTATGATCCATGTCATGACTTGTCCGGGTATAATTTTGGAAAACGGTAAAACCACTAGATACTAACTAAAGGTTTCCAGTTTTTTGTCTACTGAGTGTATTTTTTGACCGCTCTCAAACGTAAAAAGTTTAATGCTATGATAATAATTATCGTCAACAAAATCAACTGGAGTTTAAAGACTCAAGTGGGGGTCTTCAATTCATTTTGACTCGTTTTCAAATTTTCAGTTAACAATGTGAAATAGGAAACGAAAATGTCACGAACCTCTAATTTATCTTATTATATTTTATCAGCGAGTGTGATACCAAATTCACCTCAAATGAGGAGACCACGTTTGAAATGTTTAGGTTGGTGGGTGTATGGAACTCATTATGCGGAAGTCGTGTCATCATTATAGATATCAAGAGTTCCTTCGGCTTCATATCCGGAATACCTGGAAATTTTAATTGATTTTCGCTTTTAGCAAATACTCCACGCGGTCGCGTTTCGAATCGATTCAATCAAAGGGTCTACGTTAAGGGAAAAGTGTGTTATCCATTTAGGAAACGCGAAGTCTCCCCTAATAAGAACACGAAGTAGGTTGATTAGCTTGCAAATTAGAGCCTCGCAGAAACGGTCGTCCAATTATTCCTGGTTTTAGTAAAAGGAACACACGCAAATAGCAACAGACAGGCAGATCGTGGAAGTTTCGATGGGCGCTGCAGTAATGAAGAATCCGATGTGTCAACTTGCTGGTGAAGTTCAACGTAAACTTCATTTAAACGAAGAAATATTTCTAATGACACGCTCATCGTTAAATACTAATGTCGTATGCATTCAAAAACAACCGCAAGATTAATCACGCGCAATTATTCTACACGTATTTTCATTTAATTACTTAATGATGGTCAGAATTCTTTCCAGAGAAAATTAAGCATCGGATAGCAAATTGTGGACGTAATGGCAAATCATTGTTTGACTGGCAATTATCAATGTTGTTCTCAGCGCCATCTGTAAGAGTAAATAAATAATTGTGGGTTAAAATGGACGCTACTCATTATATAATTTGAAATTCCATATTTTTTTTAGAATTCCCTTATTGTTTAGAGTTCCATAAAATATATTTTAACGTTGATACGTTTTATATATCAGCATTAAAATATATAAAATTAAATTAATTTCAGAACTTTTGAACATACTTCTTCCGTAGCTTTTATTGTTATTATGATTAACACCACGTTGGCTTTTCATTAACAACACCTAACTGATACCTCATAGGGCCACCTTTTTTTCTCATTATACAATCCGTACAAGTCTTGGCATGGAGTCCATAAGGTGTTTTACTGGTAGTGCTATCCATGCTCTGCGCAATGTGTCCAGTAATGTCCCCACATTGCCAGTTGGATGGTCTAAGCATCGGATGTCCTTTTACAGTTGGTCCCGAACATGCTCAGGTCGGTTGAGATTGGGTGAGTTGGACGGCCGTGAAGGGAATGGCTTCATTCTTATAGCAGCCGTTCCAGAGTTTCACCAGCCTTGCAGACCAGTCCATTCCTACAAAAAGGGGGTGGAGTGTTGCTAATGCAAAGCCAACTCAGTGTATATAGCCCATTTGACATCTACGGACATACTGGGCTGATTGGAAAGCAGTGCCTGCTTTCCAATCACCCCAGAATGTCCAAAATGGTTTTTGCGTGCTTGAATGCGTATGAATATATAGTCGATAACTATTCCTGCAAGTGTGTTTAGTGAATCTGTGAGTCAGTTTATCCAGAACAGCTGTTTTCTTACTTAAAATATCAGAATATACTATATCATTCCTTAAAGAAGAACTGAAAATCACCAGAGAATGGTTCATGTAAGGAAATTATACCAGTCAGTTCTTAAACATGGGCAATTATATCATAATGATCTGTCCCTAGCCTTCCCTCATCTGGATGTGTCTGTGTGAGGAATCAAAATCCCCGAATGACTCATTGAAAATCCTGCATCTCTGCCTGAGCCTGGCTAAATACAACCCCCTAATCAAAAGACCTTTAAAGTAATTATTCAGTGGCTGACGGGATTTAAATTAAGCCTTTGAAGCCAGTTTCTAGCGATGCAATCGCTATATTGTCACAAATAAATGATATTCAACTGCAGATAGTTTAGTACGAGGATCCGCATTATCATTATGTCGCCACGTGCCATTTCTCCACTGCTGGCGTTTTCTTCTAACCGAATTATGCATGCACGCCCAAACTTCTCCACAGAATATCTGATTATCAGATTCACTTTCGGGAAGGTACTTCGTGTTGAACTAAGCCTTCATAATTAAAAATAATGAAAATAATACCTTGGTATTTGATGCCACCTGCCTGCTCTTTTTCATCTATTTTTAAACATTTTGAAAACCTTAATGCTTCGTCAGGGATTTCTGAAGCGTTCAGCTCTGGAAGATTTTGCGAGTTTCCGAAGATTTTCTTCCCGCATTTAATGCACAGTTTATCAAATACACGTCCTTCTTCAGAATTGGCCATTTCGTCACAATTCTTACACGTTCTTATACTAACGCATATAACAGATCACTGAGTGAGAAGTGGTACAATGAGACTGCCCGTGGGTACTATACACAACAGCTTTATGACTTGATTTGCGGCTCTTCGCAATATTTTAAATAAATTTATCGATCTCAGAGCTTATTTTGATAGTTCATTGTATTTATTTATTTTTTACATTATTGTTAAATATTCCCTTTATTATTCAGCACGCATATCTAATTACTAGAAAGGAAATTTTCTGAGGGGCATTTTTCAGATAGCATCTGGATCAAATACCAGAATGACGACATCCCGGTATATTTAAAAAAAAAAAAAAAAAAAAAAAAAAATGGATTGGAATTTTTATAGGTGAAAAGGAATGTGTCGAGTTTGTATTTTAAACATTTTTATTTGAACTGTCTGTCTGTAGCTTGTTTCGGGAAAAGTAAAGCAAAAATGCATGGTAATGGTTTGAGTCGATAAGAGTGAGCAATTGAAATGCCACGACTGACTTATTCAGATCAACTTTCTTTTAAAAACAGCTTTAGAAAATGTCAGAGTATTAGCGCCTCTTTTTTCTTATACAGTGCAGCAGGACAGTTCTTGTCCGTATATCCCATGATATACAGAGAAAAGTCTTTGCTAAAACCTCTGACTATGTTTGGCATGTAAGAGACATTCATGGCGACTGGGGCATAGCTGAACGTTTTGCCAGCCTCCGTATCCGGTAACACTGTTTACCTTGAAGAGCATCAATGGTAAGGCGTTCTATCATATAAGTCTCTTCTGCCTTCAGATATCGGTGTGACGTCGCTCATGATAAGAGCGAATGCTAGAAGGATACATTACTCTGGATTAAGTGGGCTCAGCGATTCTGTTTGTTTGCCAACTTAATCCGATCTTTCATCGCACCTGAAAGGAGATCTGGAGACATGGATGTGTGCTTCGAGCTGTTTTCTACTTACCCTAAGAAGAAAACTTGTCTAAGAATGAATAAATAGTAATAAAAAAAAATCATGTAGGAAGATAATACTAACTTTCTCCAGTATATGCTCCTTGCATAAGGTAAATTATCTTCCGACAACACTTGTTAATTTAAATACCCTCTTCTTTCCTTCTCCCTTGAGTGTAGTTTAATCTGTTTAAAAAAAAAAAAAAAGAAGAGTAATCACTTAAAGTTGTGGACGCAGATTCAAAGAACGAAGAGAAGTAAAAGAACTGAACTGATAATGTAAAATCACGAAAGCGGTCTTGTTATCTCTGTGCAACTCTAGTTGTTGTGATTTCACTTGATGAAGATATCTGTTTTTTTTTTTAAGATAATGCAGCTGAAGGAAAATAGGTGATGTCTATTGCTGAGAAAATTCTGAATTTATAGGTCTTATGGTCAATTGGCGGTTCTATGGTTTGATCGTGGAAGTACCTCAAGAACAATTCCAAATTAGTCGCTTTTTCAACAAATTTGCTTTCAGTGATATTGCTTCTTTTTATCCATCAGAGAATCCATATTGAATTTTCGAACACGTTCGTAATATCCTCCGTCAACAGAAAACAGGATACCATACTCGGTCACGTGTTCTGGTCACGCAGTTGGATGAAACAGATTTACAAAGATTAATCCCCTATTTCACCATCATAGAGATGCAGCATGGTACCTAAATGAAGAATTTCGGAATATTTTGGCTGGTTTAATGGCAGCCGGGTCCCAATATTTAGCATGAGTAGAGGACATTCGGGTATCTGCTATTATTGGGAGACGTCACTGAACTTTTCAGAAAAAGATATTGTAATTCGACTTGCGAAATCTCACTATTTCTTCAGGCAGAACAAGTTTGAAAATATACCAGCGAAATTATGTTACAGAACCTCAGATGATTAGGCAAAAGATTAAGATCGTTTCCTTCCAACCTTCTTCCTTAATTTTAGAAGGAAACAATTGTACTGAGATAGTAGCAGCAGCAGTAGTAGTAATGGCAGTAATGGCAAATGTTGCAGGAAAGCAAGCTCGTTCAGATGGTAGCAACAAGATCTAGGAAACCATCTCAGTTTCCTAGATATTGTTGCATCAGCCAAAAGAAAAAAAAAAAACCTACACAGTTCACCCATCAGTACCCTCCAAGAATTTGCCTAGTTCTTCCTTAAATTTATTCAACCCAACCACTTCCACAACAACAGATGGAAGCCTCTTCCAACAATCAACCACCCGATGGCTGAAGACAAACTTGCGCACATCTATCCTGCAACTATCCTTCCTCCACATCAATGTATGCTCCCTCATGTGCAGTCTCAACACGTGTATGAATGCCATTTAAAATTTAGCTTAATCCATTCAAGGCATTAAACACCTCAATCAGATCTCCCCGCAGGTGCCTAGTCTTGAGACTGCAATTTTCAGAACTGAATCCTTTCTAGGTAAGAACACCCTTTTGTTCCTTTCGCCAGCCTGGTTGCGTTTCTCTGCACCCATTCCAGCAGACCTACATCCTTCCTAAAATGAAGCTTCCAGACTTGTATACAATACTCAAGGTGCGGCCTAACCATGGTCTTGTACAAAGGGATAATCACCTCCATATCCCTGAAATTCTGGTGCAGGAAAACTCAGACGAATACCCAGAAATCTTATTGATTATCATTAAAATTTCTGGATATTCGTCTCTTCTTGTTCATTTCAATTATTTTGGTGCCCCAACTACTTTTTCTAACACGGTGTACTCGTGTATATAAAGATAGTTCTTTTCAATGCTTTTCTTTGTTTATACTAAGAATGTATCGACCCTTAAAACTTCAGTTTCAGTTAAGTAACCTAACCCACGGTGGCAATTTTTTTTAACTCTTTGGAACAAAAAACACAAAAATGAGCTTCTTTAAAAATATTATTAAAATATGCAAATACTAGAAATATGCAACCGATGTCTCTTGAGAATTGTTTAGGATCTTTGATGTTATGTTTTTGACCATCGAGATAAAAAAAATGCCACCGTAGGTAGGAACCACATAAGAAATTTTCATTTTCAAAGAAGCTCGTAATTTATTAAAAATGACACGAAGTAAACATAACCATACTGCATTATTAACCTCGGTACATCTAGAGAAGAAAGAAAAAGGAGCCCGTATATTCAGAAGAATGAATATCTGAGTTTTCCTGCACCACAATAAAATATGTAGGCATTAGAATTTAAATTTTAATCCTTTCGATCAGTGGAGAAAAAATCTAGCATTTGCGATAAAAACTCCCTGAAAAAAGTGTATTTCTAACCACAATTTTCTATGACAGCCTGCAAAAAAAAAGTGAGAAAAGTGAAGGGAAAAAAAGGGAGTCAGAATATATCCTCCTAATAAGTAATCTGTAAAACGCTACCTCTACTCTGTGATTACGTGTAAGACATTTAATTTTGCTGTTAGTAATGAGATTTTTTGTTGTTTTTTTTTTTTTCTCCGTGCTCTTGCGTTTTGTTTTGATATTCACATTGCATAATCTCGAGGGCCTAGCGCAGTATGGCTCGTCTAGGAGCTGTGCAATACGTCGGGCTGATTGCCTGAATTAATGGAACAAACAGCTGTTGCCCGTTGACAGCTGGAACACAGATTGGTAAGATTGTTGATTTCGGATATCACAATACAAAGCACACAACAACGCAAAAAATATATAGCTGAGAGAGAAACGAAACATTTAGTGGGCAATGTCAAAACTAATTTAGGAATCGCATTTGAAAAATAAATAACTGTAATTACACATTTTTGGTGTACTCCAAATTAAGAACCCTCGATGCAGTACTGGCTTTTCTTTGCGGTACATACAAGACACTTGTATTTGATGTGGTCTGTGGTTGACTGTATTAATGGAAATTTTTTAAGGGATTTTCCTCTCACAACTGAGTTAATCGTTCCATTGCTGCAGAAGTGGTTTACATCATGCGATTCTTTTTCAGCTAAGGTGAAAAGGAAACTATTTTTCCACTAGCATCTTTGTTATTAATAAATTTCTTATGTCTTTTCCCGTAAAAGTTATCGTTTACTCTGTGCAGCTTTCCTTCACGTGCTCCTCTTTCGTCCATCCGGATCTCATCAACTTTAAAGAAATTTCTACGGTTATATGAGCTTATGGAGTCTTCTTCGATGCGTCCTACATTAAATTCATTACCACAGACGTTAAAGCCTTCCAACGAAGCAAAATCATAGGGACAGGCAGCTTCACCAAGTTTATCTCTTCTGTTATAATTATCCACAGATCATTAATAATTATAACCTCCTCCTAGTTTATTGCTTAGCAAAATTGTTAGACTGTTATTACCCGGAAC
Organism: Mastigoproctus giganteus; assembly: GCF_048544385.1. NCBI lineage: Eukaryota > Metazoa > Arthropoda > Arachnida > Uropygi > Thelyphonidae > Mastigoproctus > Mastigoproctus giganteus. The sequence goes on along the minus strand of NC_143583.1, from coordinate 17,381,209 downwards.
ACATTAAAGCTTCGATATGCATCGCATGATAAAGACAGGTCTAATATATCGAGCGACATATTGATGATCTGTCATTGTGGTGCTACCGTCGATCCAGCGCAGGAAAATATTTATACAGAATAGTGAAAAAACAGTTATTTGAATTCTTCTTACTCTTTACACATGCAGCGCATATATTATATGTATGAGGCTGAAAAACTAGTCTAGCCAGATAGTACGTTAGGCATAGGGTAAAGAAATGATCTAAGAAATGATCAAAAGTGCAATACAGAGTCTTGCAGATAGAAATGGAATTCTGAAAGGAAAAGGCAATGCGGCTTGTAAAGAAAAAATTATGTTTATACAACCTCTTCGCTGTTTTATAAACACAAGAGTGCGTAGCTCATGAGTTGGATATAAAGGAAATGATTTCTTCGTTGTTTACTTGGATTTTAGGAAACCATGGATCACGACACCATCCAGCTTATACAAACTGTATAAGCTGCATGGTGTCGGGATCCAAGGGAAAATCCATACATGGATTGTCGTGTGGTTGCAGAACAGGAGGCAGAGGGTTTTCGTTAATGGTTACTTCAAATTGGTTTAACTTAAGAAGCAGGAACCCCAAGGATCGGTACTGAGACTACTGTTGTTCCTGATTTTCATAAGTGACATCGAGGGCTTGACTACAAAATTTGCAGATGTCAAGAATGGTTAACAATCAGCGTCAAGAAATGCTAATTCGGGACAAGTTAAATAGACTTCAGAAATGGTCGAAGAAGTGGCAGTTATGTTTTTAATGCAGTAGAATGCAAGGGCGTACACTTGGGGAAGAGCAAACCAAAATTTTTTTTTTATGCTTCGTGTAACTGAATTTAAAAAAAAAATAGATGAAGGAAGAACATGAAGTTCTCCTATAGAAATAGGGAGGTCATAATTTCGCCTTTACAAGGAAATTATGAGACAAAACTTGGACTACTGTTTCCCATTATTTTCGCACCTAAAAAGACTTAGAACTTCTTGAAAAGACCCAAAGGGGAAGCGCGCCTGGTGAGATTGGCAAATGGGTGTACAAGATGAGAAAAGTCTTCAAATATGTGGGCTACAGGGATTGGTAACTAATCACTATCGGAGAGCCTTCAGGTCCATAAGGCTCAAAAATGGTTGCAGAACTAAGGTTGTTGTTGTTATAGCTGCATCAGCGACTAAGGCCATATTGAGCTTTATATATGTAAATTGTATGTGTTCTGTCGTCGATTTACCTTTTCTGGTATTAAAAAATCCGTGACATATTCGTGGTGTACTTCAAAGCCACAGGGATTTGAACTCAGGTCTTGTCCACTTATTATTATTATTATTATTATTATTATTATTATTATTATTATTATTATTATTATTATTATAAAAACAAAATTGTTTTGACTGGGCTATCAAAAGTGATATGGTGCCAGGAAGAACCAGGCACCATATCACAAATGCTATTGGTAATTTTATGTAGAAATACGCATTCAGAAAACTGGCAGTTCTTAAAAGAGCGACTTATTCGATATAACCGAAACTAAGGTAATGTATTAGGCCAAAATTCTTAATCTCTGTTTAAAATATTCAGATGTTGACTAGTTGATACCTTTTGGGCAGTACTTCCTAATAGATTAAATGCTGTATTCATTAAATCTGAAATATCAGGAAGTAATACACAGAACAAAAAAAAAGAAAAGAAAAAAAAAAGCCACTTTCTTTTTTCCTTAATGTTATCATAGTACAGGGCTTGCTGCACATTGGATGTAATGGGTCGAGAAATTCTCTCCTCTGGTCTTTTGCTTCCCATGATTTTTTTTTTTTTTATTTTATTTTTGCTCTTTCATTCTTATCTGCAGTTACGGGAAGATCATTACGAACCCAAGCACGTACTCAAGCCTGTCTGATGTCCCCGGTCTCAACCAGAAAATGGAGAAACATTTTTTTCTTTTTTCTCTAAGAAGTTTTAATTTATTTTCGTATCTCCATCTTCTTCAAAACCCCGTTGAAATGGAGAAACAGAAATGTTAGCCTCACTACCCATTAGTTTATCTTAAAAAATATATATATATATTATCACTTACTGTCCAAATCGGCCTCTGTATACGACTGACGAAGTAATTAGGGGCAGAATTCTCTAAAGCCTGGATGGAATACAACCCATAGATGGCATGCGATTTTTACTAATTTACTTTTTCTTTCAGTAAGACCAAAGTAAATAGCCCTCCATAATAACACAAGAGTGCGTAGCTATTGACAACTTCAGTTTATTTTCGTGTTGGGCTATAAGGTATACTGCAGGTTTTTTCTTTTCAGGAGCAAGTGGGTTGCTTTTGAAATTTATTCCTGTACGATTACGTTGTAGTAAAGAATTCTTCAAAATATTTCAATTTCAGTAAATATTTCAAAAGAAATTTGTCCAGCTGCATGTATCCTTATATTGGTCTAAGAATAATTCTATCCGACTATATTCATTTGTCAATGCCTGTCTTTATACCTATTTCTCTTTCAGCCCGTGCTTGATTCTTTTTAAGCTATAGATGCATTTTTTGTCTCTTTTTTTCACGAAGAACTACGCCATTAGTCTTTACAAGTCACATTTTGACAGAAACCACACTGCTCAAGATCACTAACACAACCAACAGACAACCTCATTAACAACACTTTATGCCCCCGAGTTCTCCAATTCGAATAACTGAAAACTTAATTAATACAATGTTAATACAGTTGTTGAAAAAAAATTACTTGGCAGAAATTATTTCAAGAAAAATAGGATTCAAAGGTAAGCAAACAACGAATACAATTAGTACACAAAAATATGGAAATATGATAGAATTCTACTTACGATCTTATGTTTGCTTGTATTTATTTTAAATAAAAGGGGCAGAAAACAAATGCATAGAGAAAAGTGTGTGGTAGAAGCTTTTGAGATAAAATTAGAGGAGAAAGAAATATCCATGAAATATCTCGGGTGATGACAAGCTTTTTATTCAATTTGTGCACCAATATAATTTATTGTATATTGTACAACTTATTGTACAAATGTACATGTACTTTATTTTTAAATATCGTGGTTTAAACGATTGGGATTCCACGGCTGACTCAGATTATCAAAAGGGTACAGCGGCCAAAAATGTTTATCCTTCTTTTATATTTTATTATTATAGTAATAGCCATATAGTGCAAGGAAGCCACAAGCTTTTGCTGCTCTGGCCAAAAAAAAAAAAAAAAAAAAGAGTAGATAAGAAAATACAAATCCAGTAGACCTTCGAATTTATTCAAACTATCAGCCCTAACTAGCTATGAAGAAAAACATCCCTACAATCTACTCGAGACCACTTCCCTGTATTTTTAATTTATGCCCCCCCCCCCCTCCCAGTTCTGGAATTCTCTATAACAGTGAAAATTCCGTCTTCCGCCTTCCTCAATCAGGTCACCTTAGAGGTGCCTGGTTGCCATGCTTTGTGGCCCGCATGTTCGGAGTCTTTCCTCATATGGTCGATATGAGGAATATTGCCGATCTCACCATGCTTGTTACTGATCATTAATTACTCTACCAATCTTTGTGGTCTGCAATTTTTGACATCAAGCTTTCTATCCCATCGTTGATGTCGTTTATGAAATCAGAAACAGCAGTGGCGTAAGAACCGATCCTTTGCGACCGCACTTCTGATTTTACACCAATCCGAAGAATATCCATTAATCACAACCCTCTGCCTTCTGCACTGAAGCCAACCAGCAAATCATCTTAGACTATTTCCAGTAATCCCCACATGTTCTAGTTTATACAATAACCTCTCATGAGGGACCGAGTCAAATGCTTTGCTAAAATCCAAACAAACTATGTCAAAATTATTCCCTAAATCCAACTCATGAGTAACTGTCAAAATTACTTACTAAATTAGTTAAACACGGTTTTCCCTTAACAAAACCATATTGTGTGTTATTCAGAATGCCATATCTATCCCTGAATTACACTCTTAATCATTGCTTTTAAGATTTTCCCTACCACTGAAGTCAGAATTACCTGTCTGCAGTTACTAACTTCGCTCTCAGAACCGCCTTCATTGGTGATATGTTGGCACTTCTCCAATCCAAAGGAGTCTCTCCCGACTCCAAAGATGCGCGCATAATTAACTTAAATGGTTCAATACACTCCCTGACAGTCTCCCTCAAAATTACTGGGTATGTACCATCAACTCTGGGAGCCTTACTTGCCTTTATACTGGAAAGTTTTCCTGATAAATAGTCATCTGTAATTCCGCAATCACTAATTTCATATGACTCAACCTCTCTTAAACAGCCTCTTCTCAGCAGTAAAGACAGATGCAAAGTACCTGTTTTTCAGTAAAGACAGATGCAAAGTGCACAAGGGTCCGATCTGATTCGCTTTTTACTTTCTTATATTCACATAGATGAAATATCCTTGTCCCCATTCGTTGTTCCTTTAGCCAGTGCTTTCTCTCACGCAACCTTGGCCTCTCTAACCTTATCCGTTGTTCCATTACAAATCAAATTGTAGCTGTTGCAGGCTTCAGTAATTTTCGTCGTATGTAACCGTCTCATGCTATCTTTTTCTTCTCTATCTCACTGGCCAGCTCCGCATTCATTCATTTCGGGATCATCCACCTGCAATATTTTCTTAATGGTATGTATGCGTTCATGGCCTCAGTGATTTTTGCTTTAAAGTCATTCCATAATTCAAGTGTAATCACCCTCACTCTGCAATCTTCCCAATTAATAGATGCCATATAGAGCCTTAAACTGTCAAAGTCCCCTCTCCTGAAATTAAAACCTGTGCCTTTACATTTAACTACTGCAACATCTTTCTTCATCTACCAACTGGCGACTGCTTGATCACTACCTGCTAATGGTTCCTTTATTTTAAACCCTGTGATGCCACGTAATTCGTGAATAGTGATGAGCTCAAGAATATTCTTACCCCCTTGTATTATCTCTGACATTTTGGTACAAGTAACAATCATTCAGTTTATTTATAAAAAAAATTATCCAAGGTGAGTTTCTCGCCCACTTATATACAGATAAATTATTTTGAATTATGTGCTACGAAAGGCTCCAAAACTGCTGAAAAAACTGCTTTCACAAGAGGCATCCCTCTTGCAAAACTGCAAGAGGGATGCCTCTTGTGACGTCGAGGGTTACCTGGAAGTTGTTGTTGTTGGAAACGAACAGATGTCCTGAAAGTAAGATTGACTTCAAAACTTGTAATATGGTATCTGACAAGCTGAAGTATTGTTTGAGTATGGTGAAAAGAGCTGGTAGATATATTTTGTCATATGGCGATTTAATATCCATACAGATACATGTAGGATTTTGAGGAATATTTCAAAGGTACAGTTGAAATCAAATAAAATTCGTACGCTGGGACCCTGCCAGCTGACGAGAGGATCAAATAAGAAAGTTTCGAAACAGCTTTCCTGGCTTTAGCTGTGACTAAGATTTTTAAACAAAAAGCCCATACCATCATAACATTGTACTTTGATGTGAGTAAACGTTGGAGTGAAACTGTTCTTTGGACATATAACAAAACCAGCTCATCGAATTCATTTTCAGAGATGTGAGTAAATGATTTGCAAACGTAGTAGCCTGCTACTTTTGAAATTTTATTTATTTTTAAAATATACATCCTTCAAAAGGAGTTCCTTCACTTCTGGAAATTTCATTTCAAATGTCTGGTAGGAACTTTAGAACCCCTTGCATATTTATCATTCATCAGTTTAAAACTGATTTCTTTAGATTAAATTCCCACGGATATCTTGCTCCACCAACCTTCAGATATTCTTTTTGTTATTATTTCTGATCCTCGCTTTTAAAATCAGGCAATTCCTAAACATTTGATAAATTATTTTAAAGTTATACTGCTCGAAAAAAAAACACTTAAATCGGTTTGCGTTAATATATTAATAGATGTATTTGCATTAATACATATTAGCTTAGCTCGAATCAGTTGTCTGCACGAGTATTTACATCATTGCATTATTTATGTGCACTGATGTGAAACTACGTTGTAGTATTACCTCTAATAAATGCCGGTAATACTCAGATTAGACACACGCACAATAAAAGTTACATTTTTCTCAATGCTCCAGATTTTGGAGGAAACTTTTCAATTCACCAATGAATATTTTACGTTCAGTTTTGTAAGACTTTCTTTTCAACAATTATCATTTGTTTTGTTTAAGAGTTAGATTTTCTCACGAATCTACTATGTCTTTGACATGATTTTTAAGACATTTTTTTTTAATCCTTAAATTTTTTCAGCCTTCTTCGAAAGACGGCAGAGTTTATAAACATATCTTCTCTTCCCAGTTGCTATTATCTTACGTCTATTTTTCATACATTCATTTTCTGATCCCATTAACTCTGTACTGAAAAAAAAAAGTTTGTCCTAAAGTATTATTAGCATTAGTAGAGGCATATGATGCAAGAAAGCAAGCTTATTCAGCATCAGCCAAAAAAAAAAAAAAACACTGCCATTTCACCCCTCCGTTCGTTCGAAATACCTGTCCAGCTGAGCATTAAATTTGTTTAGGCTATCAACTTCAACAACAAGTGATGGAAGTCGGTTCCACCAACCAACCACCCGCTGGCCAAAGGCAAATTTCCGCACATCTATCCGACATCCGTCCTTCCTCAATTTGAATTTATGCCCTCTCAGGTGATTATTCTGAGCAAGATGAAGAATCCCATTGGCATTGAGCATGCTCAAACCATTCAAAGCCTTATACACCTCTATCAGATCACCTCGCCGGTGCCTAGTGTCCAGATTCTGTAATTTGCAAAACTTAAGCCTTTCTTCGTAAGAGCAACCCTTTGTTCCATTCACTAATCTTGTTGCCCTTCTCTGTACCCGTTCCAGCAGCTCTACATCATTCTTGAAATGAGGCCTCCAGACCTGTATACAGTACTCAAGATGTGGCCTAACCATTGCCTTATACAAGGGAATAATCACCTCCTTATCCCTGCTAGAAAAATTCCTGTATATCATTGACAAGACACCATGAGCTACTCTTGCAGCTCGTCTGCACTGCTCAGAGAACTTCATATCTGCCTGCACAATTACCCCCAGGTCCTTTTCATTCTCCACCACTGTCAGTGTAGTACCGCAGAGTTGATACGTTGCTCCGGGGTTACTGTTTCCCATATGTAGTACTTTACATTTGTCAATGTTAAACTTCATTTGCCACCTCTCAGCCCATCTGTTCAACCTTTCCAGATCCTGTTGCAGCAGCATAGCGTCAATAGTGTCCTTAACAACCCTGCCAACCTTTGTATCATCTGCAAACTTGGACATTAAACTTGATATCCCATCATCAATATCATTCATAAACACCGAAAACAACAACGGACCCAACACTGAACCCTGAGGAACTCCACTAATAACATTAGTCCACGTTGAGCAGTGTCCATTGATTACCACTCTCTGTCTTCTGCCACTCAACCATCCCCTTATCCATAGCAGCAATTTGCCTCCAATGCCACACTGGATTATATTTGAAACTGGAAAGGATCTTTTTTATTTCACCATGTTCTTATTTCTGGATGCACCACCTCAATACAATGTGTTCTGAAGCGACTAAATACGCTGATCGTAATTGAAATTGCCCACTTAAAAAGAGTGTGTACTTCAAGTTAAAACTAAGTGCAGTGATAGGTATCAATATAGATAATAAATGGTTGAGTTTGGATTTCAATACAGCAATATTGACTTATTATTATAACTCAATATTCAATATGAAGTATGGCCTTCATGAACAGTAATACAAGCAGACAAACGTTGGCAGTAGTAAGCCATGATTCATCTGAGCTTCGGGAACTTGGGCCATGCTACTTTTACTTCTGCTCTGGTTTGAGCAAGAATGATAGGAAGCTGAGAAGCCCATCACATTTCATATATACTCTATGGGCACAATGTACAGCTAATGTATATACCATTTTCAGAGTACGCCAGTTGTACTCTCTAACACGCCTGTCAGTATTAATAGTGGCAAATAATGCACGAAAGCAAGTTTATACAGCTTAAACAAAAAAAAAAAAACACATTTCAGCCATCCATTCCCCCCAACAGTTGGTCTAATTCTTCCTTGAATTTATTCGAACTATCCACTTCCACAACAACGGATGGAAGCGTGTTCCAGTAATCAACCCCCGGTGTGCTAAAAGCAAATTTCTGCACATCTATTCTGCAACCATCCTTCCTCAATTTGAACGTGTACCCCCGATGTGTTTGATCTGAGCAACAGGAAAAATCCCATCAACATTCAGATTTCTCAAGACATTCAAAGCCTTAAAAACTCAAGATCACCTCGCAGTGTACTCTTCAGATGCAGCGATTTGCAAGACTGAAGCCTTTCTTGGTAAGGGTGCTTCTTTGTTACCTAACCACTCTCGTTGCCATTCTATATACTCGTTTCAGCAGTTCTACATCCTCCCTAAAATGAGACCTCCAGATCTGTATGCAGTACTCAAGATGTGACCTGACCATTTCCTTATACAATAGGATAATTACCTCCTTATCCCTACTAGCAAAGTTCTTGTATATAATTGACCTAACCCCATGAGCTTTCCTGCCAGCCTGTCTACGCTCCTGAGAGAACTTCATATCTGACTGCACAATTACCCCAGGTCCTTTTCATTTTCCACTACCCTGCAGTACTACACAGTTGGTACATTACTCTGGGATTACTAGCTTGCATTTATCAACTTTAAACTTATCAGCTTGATATGCTAATCGTTCGCGTCCATATACATCACAAACATGCATGAAATTTTCAGAAAAATCCAGCAGTTTCAAATGGTGATTCAAATTGCCACTTCTATGCGGCAATTTGAATCATGGGCAGTGACCAAGCCTAAAAAGGATTGCTTTTGTTGGTTTTCTGATTATTTGTTTTTAAGTTAGAATTTCATCCCATTGAATATTAACAAACTAATGCTTAAATTAGTAATATAATCTTATTAATAGATCATTGAAAGAAGAAACGTGTCCCATGTCTTTATTTTTCTCATTTGAGTAAAGTATTGAAATATTTCAGATAATCCAAATTTTGCAATTGTTTATTAATATTCCTTGGTCTAGAGAACCCTTAGCAGACAGAAGTTGATCAATTATTGTTGATGTTGGATATTCCTTGGTCTAGAGAACCCTTAGCAGACAGAAGTTGATCAATTATTGTTCCAGAGAGCCCTCAGCAGACAGGAGTTGATCAATAATCGCCAACTTCAGACAATATGCCAATGTCTTTCTCAGGTGAATTAATAAATGTTTCTAATTCATCGAGACGTACTCTAACAACATCCCTTTCCTTTCCGTAATGCTTTTCGGTAAGCATATTGAGCTGTTTGTTTACTTTAATCTCTCTCCTCTGATATCCCTTTAATTTTAAAGCGCGTATAATTATTATTATTATTATTTTTAAGTATCAAAAGAGATCTGTCAGAGGCTTTTGCAAGATCATATCCCACAACCCGGTGAATATCCATATGAAGATTTTTAATGTGGTGATTACTGTTTCCTTTGACATGTATATGCACTTTGAAGCTCACCGCCTCTTTCAATTTCGCCCCTGCTACAATGAATTTTACTTAGGGAAGTTCTCCAGCGACAAGTGGATGTGGCACGTTCATTGTTTCCTCTTCAGTAGCGGGTGTCACTGGTACTTACAACGCCTAGCAAAGACAGTGGTGCACAAGTATAAAAGGAAACTCTTGTCTTTTTTAACAGAATTAAGTTTCTTTATAACTCTGCTGCTTCTTCCAGGTTAATTTATTACTTGTGGAAGCGCTTGCGTTTTTGTACTCCCAGTCTGACACAACTGAGTATAGAAGAATATTGCTTTTGTTCATACGAATTAAGAATGGATGAAACAAAAATAATTCTTCTGAGAAATTCAAGACGACACTGTTAAGAAGATTCGGGTGTGCTCAGAATATTTTTCTGTCCTTAATGATGCAGCGCTAGTTTAGGTGAATTAGTTTTATTTTTGCCACCCTCACACATCGTGTTGGGACTAGCTAAAGAAAGTGAATTAACTACTTACAAAGGGGTGGATTCCTTATTTACTAAGTGATCTTTGTTTGTTTATAAGAGTATGTGGAAGTTCAAATAAGGCAAAAGGTACAATACGATGTTTTAGCATATCTTTAATATTATTCCGGATTAAAGTTTAAAGGTTATTCCATTCATTTTATGGTCCCTTAAAATATCCTCAATATTTTCAAAACTGTGTAAATTAATAGTTATTCCCTATGTAAAAGAAATTCATACAGGACCAGCATATTTGAAGAATTATATACTCAACTGCAACTGTAAATAGAGAGATATCATTGTCGCGCAGTCATCATTATTCACATACTGAGCTTGCCCAATAATTGTAATTTCTGAATTTTTTTTAAAATATCCTTTTCTCTTCTAGCATTATGCTGGACAATTTGTAATTATGTATTTTACAGATCTGTAAATTTCAATTCGATTACCTCACTGGATTTTGTATACTTGTATGGTGGGGAGACATTTCTGCCCTGCAAAGTGAAAAAAAAACACCCAGGACTGATGGAATCTACCCAACTAGACTAAAAGAAACTGCAAAAGAAGTAGTCAAACCTCTTTTGCAGAATTTGTATAATAATGAGAGCATCCTTAGATCCCGAAAAAGTACCTGTATCTTGGAGATGTGCAAGTACATCATATGCAATGCGTAACTGCAGAGCTGTAAGCTTAATCTTTGTGCCAGAAAAAATTGTGATCAGTGGTTAAAGAATAATGCAAGATCATCTTGATATGAGTCCATCAAAGCAATATGACATAAGATCACATAAGGCAATCACATCATGCATTATTAAATGGAGATCATGCCTCCCCAATCTGATTGTTGTCACAAGACGCTGTCACAAAAAAGACATAGATGTGGGAAGTGAATTTCCCACATATATGTCTTTTATTAATTGATGTGACATCTATGTCACATCAATTAATGACATTGATGAAGAAATGCAGTGGAAGTTGCCAAAATTTAAGGGCTTAAACTTTGAAAAAAAAAAATTAAAAAAGATGATTAAAAGGTGGAAAATGTGATTAACAACCACAACCATGATGATTTGCTTCCAGATGAGTTTTATCGGTTGCACAAATAGTCTGAAAAACTTTAAATGAGACTTAATACTGCTAAACGTAAGGATTTGCATCGAGGGAACACAAATCCAGTAGCTACAAGCTAAGAGACAGCAGAAATAAACTTGGTCAAAAAGAAGAAAACCTAGAGGAGAGGAAGCTGCATGATGTCCTGTTTATAATATATACCAGTTTTTCTCAATCTTTTCGTCCAAAGGATAAGACAGAAAAGTACTTGGAGTACCTATAATTTTGCTACATACAATTCAATTTTCTCAATTTAAAGTTGTATTGGAGTTTGACCTAGATGTCAAGAATACGCGTACCGCTGGTTGAGAAATGGTAAGACCTTCAAAATAGGGAAAATGATACCATTGTCCCTCTATGGAAGACGATGATGAGATTGCATTTAGAATATTGTGTCCAGGTCCTAAACTGAAGGAAAACAAACAGCTTCTAGAAAAGGGTCAAAGCGAGGCAACCTGATTAGTGAGGAGTGCAAATCGATGTCTGCATAAAGATCGAATTAAAAGGTGCGTACTTCAAGGTTGGCGACTGAATATTTCTTGGGGGGGGGGGGTCAAAAATTCCTCTTGCATTCATAATTATAGTATAAATGATAATTGACATTTGTTATTTTCTAGTTTAAGAAAAGGACATATATCTAATAGAAACCAATATTTTCATTTAAAAAGGCTCTCGTGGCTAGCAGTGGTTTTAATCTTAATCTCCCCTACTGGACAGAAAAGCTTGCGTCGAATCTAGTCAATGAGGCCAGGAATTTTTATGGGCCTTTTACGCTTAGCATATACGCAGCATTCAACATTCAAAAAGACAAAAAAAAAATTGTTTATTTATTGTAAATGCGAGTTGCCCGGAGACTACACTACTCCAAATAAATGAACCAAGGTTTGTATGTATTAAAAAGCAAATAAAAAAAGTCTCTCCTCCCGGAAAACATGTGACTCGTGGGTAGCCCAGTTGGTAGGATCGCCGTTCTCCTACATCTGATGGAAAAGACCTGAGTTCGAGTCCCATCGATAATGGGAGGAATTTTTATGGACTTTTTCACAACTTAGTTGAGTTATTCAGTCTCAGACAGGATAACATGGTTTTTTCTCCGGAAACTCGTCCACCGATCGACCTTAAAACACACGCAATTTACAGACAATATACACGGAGCAATAGTCGCTGATGCTCCTGAAATCCTATTACAACAACTGCACATGTGATGGTGTCTCATAGATGGACACTTTCCCGGTTCACAGTGAGTTGCACTGCTCGTCTATTAATTAAAATAGCATCTTCGTATCTCAATAAATAGTGTAAAACAGAGATAACCCATTGGAAGGGAGCTCAGCGCTCAGTCGCTCTGTGTAGTGTAATACCATGGCAACCCTTGTTAAAGGTGACGAGTGGTATAACAGTGGTTCATTCAGCACTGAATGAGCAGGTTCTTTCCAATCATTTCTGACTGGACAACTATTGAACAACCAGTTTCGAGTGTCAAGCACAAAATATACAACTCTTTCCGGAGTATGTTTCCTGCTAATGGGGGTACTCTTACATTCTACATCTTAAGCTACGCATTCTACGCTCTACGACTCTTTCCAAGTGCATACAAAGTAGAAAACTGCTGAACCTGTTTCCTCTAGAGCAATGTTACGGGGTGAACGTTCTAAGGTAAAATGCCACTTTGGAAGCGAGAATTATTCATTTGTTGCGGATGCATGCAATGGTAATTGCCTCGTTTATAGCGAGGTAATATTTGTACTGTACGCAACGTAGTGAACTAATAGACGCGATGTTCGTGTGGACATTTATATTCCGCAGATATCACGTGGGTTGTTTAGTTGGCTGAATAAAGCTAAACAAGATGTGGAAATGGGGATGACAAGATCGATAACTCATTAGCTTCTTGTTGCGTAATGTACGAAGAGCGGAGCTTGCAGATCTACTGTTTACCAGTGAGAAGTTGGGACTGTTACATAACTATAACTAAAACAGCTCTGGAAGAGGAATATTATTTAATTAGCTTCGTTATACGCTGCTAGAGAGGAATCTCTCGCAACTGCTACAAACCAGAAATTTCTTATTTCGAATAATAGGAAGCAAAATACCGAGGTATCTAAATAAGTCGAGAGAACGAAGAGGAGCAGTGACAGACTATCAAATCATCACTTGGACGGAAGCCACAAATGGTAACCCCCTACTGAGTTTGGTCCTGCACTGAATGAAATATGAATAATGTAATGGTTTCCCAATATTCTAGGCTATCACCTTACCACTTGTTGCTATTAGTGCGGAAATGGGCGTGTTTATAAGTCTTTTATAGGCGAGGTATCTCCTACGAATGCAACTCTGAGTGAATAGCGAACTTTTCACAAAGAGGGCTCGTTGTGTAATAGATAATCGAACTTCCGTATTATTCACTTACATTTAATGTACATTGCCCAACCATTAATATCCGAACACCTGCATATCTACAATTTGCTCCTTACACGCACCCGAAAATTCAATTCATCTCAAAGGTTCTCTGTAGGATTAAGGTCAGCTCTGGGCTGGCCAGTGGTGTTATCCAAAACAACCAATTATCCCAGGCCAAACCACGAAAACAGCACCGAGACCATCACGCTGCTTCTGCCAAACTTCATTGTCAGGACAGTACTGTCCGACAGGTAGCATTCTCCAGCTTTTCGACGTTCGTGTCCTCAAACCAGACGTTACAACGCGAGCAGTACGATCTGGAGTGTTCTATACCTGCTAACACTGCTATGGGCCTTCTCTGACGTGCTGCCACAACGTAGGTAACGCTTTATTGTCTAGATAGACCTCAAAATTCATGGTGTTATCCAAAACAACCAATTATCTCAGGTCAAACCACGAAGACAGCACCAAGACCATCACGCTGCTTCTGCCAAACATCATTGTCGGAACAGTACTGTCCGGCAGGTAGCATTCGCCAAAATCTGCCATACCCATGCATTACGGTGAGACTGGCAGACTCAGTACCATGATTTGCCAAAGCACAATTTTTATTAAAACACAATAGAAGATACGAAGCTCTTGACATAATACTAAAATTTATAGACTACGATTCGGGTCCTCTATTTATGATTCTTCGGGCCAAATTGGAGGAATTCTTAATAAAACATCAAAAAGTTGCAATGAAACTTAATATGCTCATTGTCAACTGCTTCAAATCGATCTTTTTCCACTGAAATTAATGAGGACGTTGTGCAGATTTCTAAATTATCAAATAAACCGTTTGAAACTAATTTCGGGTACAGAAATCATTAGCGTCTACTGCTAAAGCCATATAACAACCAAAGAGGCAGTTATACAGTATTGGAGTAGCTGTTATTCGTCCAAAGAATTTTCGGCACTTAAGTCCCTCGCTTTATTGTGCGACCCTAAATGTTATGGCCTACTTTGACTGAGACAAAAGCAAACAAAATCAGTTTGTTGAAATAAGCTAGGATCAGAGGATTAAGAAGCGTTTAAAAATAATGTAAAAATCAAATAGACATTTTCCAGCCACGGGAAGTACTTCTAAATTTAAGTTCTTCCGAGATGACAGCTGGTAATGGTAAGTCGATTATCTACTCCAATAAATGTGATTTTGAGTGAGCAGACGGATACAACTTTTGCCTGATCTTCACCATTGCTACCACTGACAATTTTCTTCGTGAAGAAGTCCGAAATGCTGTGTTTAAGATGGTGAGTCCATTATCCAGTATATTTATAACTTAACTTAATACTTTGTTTTGATATGTACTGGTATGTTATGTGACATGAAATTGGAAAAATTTACTGTGAAATATGTGATCATCGTTGAAAATAAACTGCTAAATAAAAGTTCAAAACTCCAACCGCTTTTAACCCGATTGGAGGAACAATATCTGATTCGGTTCCACGTTCTTTTGAAGTTAATTACACGACGTGTTAGTGATAATAGCGATTCCAGAAAGGAAACAACACAAAACAGCGACTCCAAAAGCTGAAATATGACTCCTCACTACATAACGTGTTGTAGAAATCTTTATTGCAATAATAATAATAATGGTAATACAATGGATACATTGCAATAAGCTCTTCACGGCCACAAGGCCAGGGGTTAACAGTGATATTACAATATGTAAGAAAGGAAATTAATAAATTAAATATAAAATACATATATGAACGAATCAAAAGTAAATAGAGCTCAACACTCAAAGTATAACACAATTATAAACATCACAATGAACAAAGAATATACAGGTGGAAAACTACAAGGTTCGTTGGTAAGCCATCTTCATGTCGCATTGCTGGATTGCTGCGTTAAGGCGAGCTTCAAGGAGCAGAATCAGGAACGGGGAAGTACAATTTAAGGATGCGGCGTCTATACTCCTTATCTCTAGAAAACTTATTAAGGTCAGCATCCAAAGACTGGGCACATGGAAGTAGCTGATATGGCAGAAACCTATCGGATAGGTGGAGACGGCTGAGATGTGGGCATAGAGTTGGAGTCGCTCTGAGGGAAGGCTAAGGGACTCTCCAAGAGCACAGGTCCCAGAATGATGGTGCCGAGATCTTTCCAGTGATCATTTTTGCAGTTGTGGTAAGGCATTTCACCCTAATCAGCGTGGGAAGCCTGTGAATTTTTATCAAACTGGCCATTTCAGTTGTCCTTAACTGTGGAGGAAGTTTATGTTTGTTTATGACCCATTTTAAGAGCCAAAACTCAGTAGAAAAGAGTGGTCGAATTGTGCTAGGGGCGGTAGATGCCCATACTTCTGCAGCATATAGAAGCGGAGAGTATACCGTGCTTTTTATATATCTTCTGGTGGTCGTTACTTCATTAATGTAATGCAAATGCTGTTTGGCCATCCATCGGAGTCGAGCTGCCTGGGTGAGCAGCTTTTCCATGTGGTTACCAAAGCAGAGCTTAGGATCAAAAACAACCCCCAAATCAGTATGTTTCTTGACGATGGGAATAGGGGAATTGCATAGTGTTGGCTGAATATAGGAAGGCGTTTTCTTTAACGAGAATATCATAAATTCAGACTTTTCTGGATTTATTTTTAGTCCAAACTGGTTGAGGTAGTTCGCAAATTCCAGGAGTATATTGTTAATTGATGCTGTTATCACAAGAAGATCATCATGTGGAGAAATCAGTGTGAGGAGCTTCATATCATCAGCATAGCATAGAGTATCATGCCTGGACTCAACAAGCGGCGAGATGAGCGCTGTAAATAAGAGGCCGGATAAGACACCACCCTGTGGCACGCCTGAAGAGACACATCGCTCGTATGTTTGGCCGTGCCGTGGACAGTAAGCCGGATTATTCTATTTTGAAGGAGTGAAGTGAGGAACTGTAGAGTGTCTCCCTTGATTTGATAATGGTCTGAAAGTAGCTTCAGCATTGCAGGAACATTTATTGAGTCAAATGCTGCTTCGAGGTCTACATAAGTGACTGCAAGCTCTGCATGAGATTCAAACGCAGAGAGGATAGAGCTAGTGGTGGCTAAGAGATTAGTCACAGTGGATCTGTGAGGAAGAGAGTAGTGGATTTGATGAGGCTGATGTGGAAGAAGTTGTTTAGTTAAAATGGGGAGAAGTATCTTCTCTAGGAGTTTTAGAAGACTTGAGGCATTGGAGATTGGCCGGTAGTGCTTAAGAAGAGTAGGTGATTGAATTTTCGGTATAGGCTTCACAAGGTAGATGTTCCATTGCTGGGGAAAGAAATTACTTGACAAAATAGCATTAAAAATAGTTTGAAGGGGACCCAAAATGTATGAGCTAAGACATTTAATAATGAATTGGGGTATTTCATCTGCACCTGCCTTAGCAGAAGCCGGTGTAGAATTTATGGCAGAAATAAGCTGTTCCCTGGAAATTGATACTACAGAAAGCGTGTCGGGGGGGATTTCAGTTGTTGGTGTCTCAAGATGAGCACATTGATCCGAGTTCGAGGCAAATCTGGATATAAAGTCTAGCCACTGGTTAGGTTCAAGTTTTTGTGGGAAATCAGAAGGCCGTTCAAAGTAGGGGGTTTTTCCTCTACGAAGGGTGGTGTCCATATAATTCTTAATTGCTTGAGATTTCAGCCTGTTGAATGTTGCACGGGATCTAGAGTAGGCTATCCTGTCTTGAACACTTTGCGACTGCTTCCACATTTTGTGGAGTTGCTGTTTTAATTTGAAGCTCATATTAAGATGGGGAGTCCACCATGCTCTGGACCGAGGCATAATAGAAATTCTCTTTGATGCTGCAAATGTCGCAATCGTCTTAAGCCAATTAGTAAGCAGATTTACTGCAATTTCAAGATCACAGTTTTCAAGGACTGACCACGGGATGGCAGAGGCAGCCTCAACACATTTAGCAATGCTCAAAAATCTGGGACTAACTATTACTCTGGTGTTAATTGAATTCACAACATTGAAGTTTGGAGCAGGTATCTGTAAAATAACAATAATTGGCTTGTGGTCCGAATTAAAATAAGTCTCTGGCATGTAATCAGGTGTGCAAGGAAAAGAGGCAAGGATGAGATCTAGTTGATTGTTACCTCTGGTCGGGAGGTCATTAATCATTTGTAACCCAGTACAAGATAGGTTTGACAGGAGCATTTGCTGAAGGTTAGCTAGTTGGGGAGGAAGATTAAAGTCTCCACAGACAAAGTGCAGCTGAAGGATGAAGCTGGTTAATGATCCAGTTTGATATTTCATGGATGGCGTCATATGAAGGTGCTGGGGGTATATATATGGCAATTACATCTATAAGAACGCTATTATAGCTGAGAGTAACAGCGAGAGCTTCATATGCTGTTGTTTTGCTAGATATTTGATGAACAAGTGAGGCCTGTGAGCTCTTAAAGAAAATGGCAACGCCGCCTCCTCTTTGGTCAACTCTGGAAGTAAACGCTGATTTATACCCAGCTGGAGTACAAGATGTGAAAAATTCTTGGTCTTTATCAAGCCAGGTTTCTGTAACACAAAGAATATCGATATCACTAGCGAGCAAGATTTGATCAATGATATCCAGTTTGTTGCGGAGGCTTCTAACATTCTGGTACAAGACTCTGATTATGCAAGTTTTGTGGATCTTTTTAAGGCATGTGTCTCTAATATTTTTATTCAAGGCAGGCTTTCTAGTTTGTCGATTCGTGACCCACGTTGGGATGAGCATTCCCGAACTGTTATTTATTGGTGGTTGAAGGCTGATGGTACCAATTTTTTGATGCCGCTGTTTGTCACCACTTGTATAATTTTGAATTATGCTGCGCACATTTTGAGAAATTGCCCGGAATGTGGGGCATTCATGCTTGTTCCCTTGCAGCGTTGATTGCTATCGAGGAGGGTGAATTAGTTGAGGTTGTTGATGGGGGCTCTTTTTCTCAGAAAATGGTCTGATATATATACCTTGGGGCCAGGAGGCTGGATCTATAACTTTTTTATAGACAGCAGGAGAACACATTATATGTTCCAGCTACTTAAATATATGCGCTAGCTCAAGGATGACGCAGAAGTCCAAACTGCGTTGCACACTTCCCTAGGCTCTTTACCAAATACTTTTCCCTTGAAAATATATTCTTTAAAATGAACGAATAAAAAGCTGGATTAAATGTGTACGAGTAGGAGGCGACTGCATTGAAAAATGGCTCGTTCCGTATTTCCAGCATGACTTCTCTGAACCTATGCTTAAATTCACGATTCACTGTTGTTTATAGGAAGGGTTATATTCCAGGATATCTAAAGCTCGCTGGAAAGATTGGCAAAAGCAAAAATCTGGGAATTTTTAGTTCAGATATCTTCTGCAGCTTGATAGGCTTCTTATAAAAAAGGCACAAATTTGGAAAAAATAGGTCTTCTCGACAACGCGAAAAGGAAGTAAAGAATGTTGCAATCCATCCATCTAATACAGGTGGAAGAAATATAAATTGCGAAGGTTGGAGGGGCTTGGTTAGGAGCAAAGGTCAGAATAGTAGAAAATGGCTTGGATAAATCAAATACTGGGTGGCTCATTTTACAAAAAGTGTTGGAGAAAACTGAACATCCAGCTCTGCAGCGGAAGGATCAATTGTTACGCCTTCAGTCCGACAAATCTAGGACTTTTTGAATTCAAAGAAAGTCGAGATTTCTTATAAAGTCCGTTAAGGAAATGTAGACTGTTTTGTCCTTTATAACATCTCAAAGTACTCTCGATTTAGCTTGAAAACTATTGATAGCGGTTCACTGAAATTATCATTTCTGTGTCCACAACGTTAAAGTTAGAAAAATAATTAATAAAGTTCTTAGCAAAAGAACTGCGCAATAAAAAAATAAAATTAAATCAATATTTAAAATGTTTAAATTTAGAGACACAGGAGGTATGTTGTACCATTTCGCCAGGACCGCTTCCGTAGATCTACGATAAGAGCCATTTTTGATCTAATTAAAAAAAAAAAAAAAAAGATAGAATCCGAAGAGCTCCACCTCAGCTCAAGCTGGGAGGAGGAAGGGTGGAAGAGTTTTTAAGACATTGAACAGACTGAGAATGTGTTTCATTAAAGAAATATTATTAAAAATTATATATTTTGAAATATTATTTATTAATACTGAAAAGATGTAACAAACATCCAATTAGCTACGAATTAATGTGACTTTTGCTGCTGAACTTCTTGAGCGAGTCTCTCACCATTAGGCGAGTATTCAGTAATTTTCATCTGTAAACACGATGAGAGACTCGCATTGTTCAGACTGTTTCTTGATTTATTTTTAATATAGTTCATGTTCGAAAATATTTGCCCGCAGAAATTCATCGAACCAAAAACTGAGAGAAGTCCAAACGCAAATATTGTCAAATTTATATGTGTCTGGTAAGGTACTCCTCGCATCGAACTGAATTTGGTCTTGCATTTTCAACTCATCTATCGCCGTCCATTTGTATAGAATTACAAGGACAGCATTTGCCTCTCCAAATCCTCAATTTCAGTTTTAAAGCATTTCAGTCTTGCACTCCACGTGTCCCTGATTTTTAAGTCTCTAACTCCATTTCAAATTGTGCTCCATGTGGGCTAAAAGTTAAAGAGCCGCAGTTTGCCGACCCCTGTTCTATGGGATTCATATCCGATATCAAAGTTAGCACTTAGAAATCACTATTATGTTCTGTGAACCACTCTCGAAGAAAACTAGCAACGTGGCAGGAGGCATTATCCTTCTGGAATAGACTTGTGTGCCATCTGGGAAGACAATCACCGATCAGCCACAATGGACAGGTAGTATTTAGCATTCAGAGTGCGAACTAGGGGGTATGCGAGGTCCAAGAGATTCCCAGGAAAACACCATCCCCTACCAAAATTCTGCCACCGCCACCACCTGCCTACTTTTGGTGGGCCAGGACATCGGAATGATTTCCTTTCCGCAGCTCTTCTTCGTATCCTCCATTTACCGTCCACATAGTAAATGTAATTCGTCGGAATAGGCAACTTTCTCCAGTTGGAAGAGGCAACGTTTTCATCAATTGTCCAATGATGCTGTGCAGGTGCAAGATTTAAGCGCCTTTGGCGATGGGTCGCTGTAAGAAACCTTCGCTGGATGCCCACTCCGAAGACCCTTCCTAATTAGTGTTCGTTGGATGGAAACACCATTGACCATCCCCTGGTTAAATTCTATGGTCAGCCGTTCCACCATTTTCCATCGACTTGCACAAAGCGCCGACCGGGCTAGCCGGGTAGGTAAAGTGCCTGCCTGGCAACCCAAAGGTCGCGGGTTCGATTCCCGCCTGGGGCTTGGATCAAAGTACTGCAAAAACCTTGGGAGGTGCATTATGGCCACAGAAGCCGATGCGCCAACAACTACCAGGAAAAAAAAAAAAAAAATTGCACAAAGCAGGACAGTCTAAATTAACCACCACTCCCTTTTGCTAAAACGGTACGATGGTCGCAATGGGCAGTATATACACTATGATACTGTTTATTTTAAGAGTATATGTAATAACTTGTATAACTGATACAATAAGACTGCTCGCTATAAGTCATCCTGCTGTACGTAGTTTCGTTAATTCGACGCCACGTGTCTATCACGTGCACATTACCGTCCACGATAGCTCACATCGGTCCATAAACTTATAATAGGAGTTTTACTTTGTGTATTTATTGAGAATTTCTTAAAAAAATTCTTTTAAATTTCATCGTAACCTTAATATTGCTTTCAATTGTTTAAATATATTTAAGAATGACTTAAAGGTAATGAAAATATCTTCTTACTATTATTGAAATTAATAATAAAAATGAATAAGATGGAAATTTTCAGGTGTGCTCTCCTCACTCCAGCTAAACTCCCAGTAAAATCCTACCAATCCCTTTCTCCTTAGCAATAATAATTATTCTCCTACCTTAGCAATATTTTTACAATTTATAAAGGTAAGGTAAGGTGTGTTGGGGGTCTAACAGCTCCTGGGGTTTCCCATATCGACGCGTATTTTCTATGTTTCGGGCAAGCCTGAGATTTTTTTAAAAAAATATATATGGTTCATGAGCTATGTGGTGTGTTGTGCCCTTTGTTCATCCGGCCTATTAGCTGCCAGGCCCCTAGTGTGGACCTGACGTTTCCACACCCTGCCATGGGGAGGCTGGCCGGGTGTACCCAATGAGGCTATTTTACTCTGGCGGGTTCTGCCACTTACGTTCCTGAGATTTCAGTGGATAGGATCTAAAAAAAAAATATATATATATATAAAATAAAATACATTGGAGAAGTCGCGAGCGTAGTTTAGTTAGTTAAGGCTCTTTTAAACATCGTTTGGGGTTTACACTGAAAGTCTGTAAGGCCTAAAAGGTCGGGCATAAATTTTGGTGTGTCTTAAATTTTGATGTTGGGCTGATCGCTATGTAGGATGACAGTTTTGGGTGGGGAGGCAGAAGACTGGGGGTGGAAATAGGAAGCAAAGGGGTCGATAGAGAAGATGATCCCCCGTTTTTCAGTGGAGCTGCCCATGCCCCACCAGAGGGAAAGAAGGATGGCAAGGGGAGAAGAGGGTTCTCCCCCTGCGAGAAAATGGGGTTTAAAGAGGTTCCTGCAGGTGCAGGATCTGAGAGCCAGATGGCGCTCTACTCTAGCTCTCGCACGCTTCAATGTTGGTCTCTTTCAGGAATTTCGTCAGTGTAACGAGAATTTGTCTTGTCTGGGGTAGTTTTCCTCAAGATAGTTGTTTTCTCCTTTTCCTGTGAGCAACTTTGATTAGACTTTTAGGCACTAATGGTGCATTTTTCTGTACTGTTGAATTTTCTTCTTTGATTCTGGTTTGTTTGAGTTTCTCCGTTGTTCTGGTTCATCCATTCCTTCTAAGTTTAGGCTTTTCTATTGAGTGCTGTTGTCTTCCTGCTGGACAGGTTGCATTGCAATAATTGTTTTCCTTCATGTAAATAGTTGAGTTGCAAAGTTGGTAAAAGCTACAAACTCTTCTTGTGCATTCAGGAGTCGGGATTCTTGGTTAATTGTATTGTACTGGATGTTTGTAATGAGGCTCGCTCTTATGTCGTCATAATTTTCACATTCATGCATGACATGAGTCCATGATTCGGGTTCTCCGCAAGTACAATTTCAATCTTCTGTTATGCCTAGCATGTTTAGTTTTTCCTTAAACGGACCATGACCCGTTAGTAGATACGTAGTGTTAAGGCCCAGGGAAAACCACGGTGGGGCTTTCGGGTGCATTTTTGTCACCAGTGGAAGAAATTTATGGGTTATTGCTCCTTTGGTGGTTTCATTCCACCTTCTTCTTTGCCAGGTTTCTGTTAGGAATTCATCTATAAGGGTTATGCCACAGGTTGTATTGGGATCGCTCTTTTGTGATAATACACTAGTCCCGCGCGAGCAACTTCCAGGTCAAGGGGTAGTGCACCTGCAATGACCTGGAGCGCCGCCGTACTAAATGTGCTACTCGCTCTAGTGATTGTAAGTAGTATGTTCCTCTGAATTGTTTCAAGAATTTTCCTGTTTGTTATTGTGCTGGTTTTCGTCATCTATACTGGCGATCCTTACATAATTACCGGGATGAAAAGGGTTTTGTAATATAGGGAGAGGATCTTTTTATTTAGCCCCCAGTCCTTACGCGTGATTCTTTTTGTAAGTGCTTTACAGTTTATAAAATGTGATCTTGAACTATCTCTGCGCTTTTTATTCAGATAAAAATTGTCTTTCTGTCTGGAGCACATCTTTTCCTCAATACGCGCCATATGCAAGTCAGTACATACAGAGGTTATTCGTCGCGGTTCTTGGAACGTAGCCAGGAAGAATAGCAAAGACTTATGGGATTATAATCAGAGCTTTGCAATGCCATTCCAGTTACAGAAATTATCATCAAAGCTCGTCAAGCATTTTTCAATATCAGTTGCTTTTTCTTACAAGTTCAAAGAAATACTGAAATATCAAGAAACATTCGCTCATAAAAAATAATAATAATAATACCTTCGTATGCAGTTCGGGTGGATCGAATCTAATCTTGAATAATGCATTTGCATTTCAGGTTTGAAACAGCTTACTTGCTGAATGAGTTATATTCCAGATTACTTATTGAATGAGCTGTATGAAAATTAAGACATTCACTACCTCTGTTTATACACGGGTATTCATCAAAGATATGACGCTTTGACGAATAACTCTAATAGGGATTGACATCTTTTTATGTTGGATTCCTTCCAACAACATTGTAATATTTTTCCATTGACCTACAAATGGTATTTGGAAATCCCTCCCAAAGAGTGCAAACAGGATGCACAGTCGGAATTGAAACTTTCGGCAAGCAGCAGGCTGGCAACAGCCTATATATGGTCTGAGGACTGAATCTGGCAAGGTTCCTGAAACGTTACGTTAATGTATAGGGGTTTAGTTATTAGCTAAATTAACAATCTTAATATTCACGCGTTATACGAGTAGCTATTATAGAAAACTAAATTCAAAGGTTATTTCATTAATTTATTTATTTATATGAGTGCCGGTGATGATTATTTTTAATGGTGTAAATTTTATTTACGATTGTCATCACAGAAGCCCTCATTTGCCATGCAGCTGGGAATGACAGGTGCAAAATGTATTATAATAGTTCAAGTTTCTTATTTTCCTGTTAGACTCTTCACTATTTTCGGTCTCCTGACAAATATTACCGGAATTAATTAGTAACTGCTTTACTTGCAAAGAACCGAGGATTCTTATTAAGATTATTCTACATTTGATGCTTGAGATCAGAAAACTGACGAGCTTACTGCAATGCTAATTGTCCTACTTAAACACCGTGGTTCATTTCTGAAGTGCTATTTCTTCTTTCGAGTGTAAAGCGAATTAAACGTACATAATAGCCCCCTTTGATGTCTTCCTCTCTCATTGTACTTTAAACTCAGTTTTTGTTAACGGCTACGCTTAAAATAAAAAAAAAAACTAACGCATCCGAACAAGATGGGTCGCCTGAGACTCGTTAAGCACTTAAGATTTCATGAAGAAAATGGAGATAATTAAACAGCCATGGACTTGAAATATGGACCTCGTTTTAAATACCAGAAGACTTCATTACTGTGGAAGTATAAGAACTGCTGTGGTGTATAAACAAGGAATTATTTCCTGTTTTATGGCGGTTACTTTTTTCAGGCTCAGGTGTCCAATATTCCTCTATGTTGTGGTCTTTTGATAATACATCGAAAATTGCCTCCATAAATTTGTCTAACGTACTGAAAATAAACTGGTAGGCATCTAAAAACATTACCGAATATATCTTTACACACACATTTCTTTGTAGGCATTAAAATAAGAGAACTCGACATTTGTTTGAACAACACTTCTTGAGGACATGAAAACAAATAAAAGATGTGTGCTAAATTTCATTTAATAATTATTCAAATAATAATAAATTTAAGAAAACTTAACTTTCCTTGTTTAACCATTTTTCATAAAAATATTTTACACATCTGCGAAGAATAATCGTTTGTTTAAGATATATATGAAAATTATTTAAAAATTTACATTAACATTACAACTATAAAACTGTGTTCGCAAAATAGTCCAGACTTAAATCGGATCGAAGATGTGTGGGATGCCCTTGGGCGTCGCATTGCACGCGGAAGCCAACCCCTCGGTTACTTGGTGAGCCTAGTTCTGCGCTAGTGGAAGAATGGGAATTTTTGCCACAGAATCTTACGTACACTCGTATATCTAGCATGGTTCACCGCTGCTAGGCCTGTTTAGCCGTTGGAGGGGTTATACGTCGTACTGATATCACGTGACCATATTTCAAGCATCTCGTGTCGACTTCTGTAATTTGTAAAACCCTTATAAATGTCCTTGATACCTGTCCGAATTTTCTTGCTGTCTTCTTATTTCAACGTTATTCTGTGGTACACCACCATATTAAATTTTGTCCACTCATTGCAAGCCACAAGAGTTACACTACGTTTTCTACGTGTTCTGTTAATTTTGTCAAGCAGTGTATTTATGATTTAATTAGTAATGTGTCAGTGTTGGGTGTGATAACCTGTCACGAGTATTTATGTAAACAATTCGAAATAGCAAGTGAAGATTTCAGATACAGAAGCATTTTTCCTTGCAATAGTTAATAAGATCATAGATTCCCTTTAACAAAGTATTTCCCTAAAATTCAGTAGGATATCCAATTTTTTAAATATATATATATATATGTGTGTGTAAGAATAGATAAGACTGATAAAGTTTGCATAGATGGAGGTGAAAATTACACAACGTACCAAGGACTAGAAGGGTAGAAGAAAAATTACCCTTCTAGTCCTTAGTTATAAGGATAGTAGAAAAAAAGAAGTAATGTAGATTTTAAAAAAGGCGAAAGAATGCTAATATCCTAAAAGTTACGATGAATTAAGAAAATTATAAGCTGAATTGCAAAGCCAATTTGGAGGTGAAGGAACTGTAAAGTAAAATTATTAATAAAAAGTGATTAAACAAAATAAAATAAAGATGGTAAAGCTGTCATCAGGTATGGGTGGGCAAATTTAGGTATAGGTTGAATACAAGGAAGGCAAAAATGCCAAGTCTGATGTCAGCGGAAGTAAATAGTGACTCTTGGTTAGGTATTTCATCAGGGGACTACACCTAACCATGTGTCAGGAACTGCGTTTCTATACTTCTACATAACAGTAGAAGAAAAGTTAAATAAAGCTAAAATACAAAAAAGAAAAAAAATAGCACATTCCTTTACAGTATGGACAAGGTAGTTCCAATGCAGTATCAATGAATGAAAATCATTAAGGTAAAAATAAGGATAAGGCTAAAATATATATATAATTAAGTGTTTTCACAGTGGGAAAAAAGTTTTTAATTTATGTAGATTTTTTAGTAAATTTGGAAAAATATTGTAGCGTCGGAATTTTAGAAGAATTAAAATAATTCTGTTCTGGAATTTGTGGAGATTGGAAGAATTAAAATAAATAGTAACAAGCGCATGGTATAGGGAGAGCTATTAAATTGAGGATGCGAAGGGATAAATACGTAGTTAAACAAAGATTAAAATAGCGATAGAATGAGGATAGTTGGAACGTTCGTATCACCCTCGTATTGCACTAATAACTCTACAAACGGGAAGAAAGGTAGAATTAGAAAGTAGAAAGGTAAAAAGTAAAGATAAAGTTATTAAAACATACCGAGCTAGCTGGAGTTGTAAGGCCCAACCTTTTAGTAAGGACTCTGGCTTTTTAAGAGTTAATATAAAAAGGAGATGAATACCAAATTCTTGTACTGCAGGGAAAAAGCAGGCGAAAAAATATGTAATCCCACATAACTTTCTGGTATTTGTGCTAAAACAACTTTATCATAGATAAAGATAAATTGAATATAAGTGATAATAGATGGAACAATTATGTTAATCTCTGTTTACTTAATAATTGTATCTTCGAAGGCAAACTTACTTGTAAACAAACCATTAGTGTCCCATGAGTTCCCAAACTTCCAGTTTAGTATCCAACCTATTTTTACACTATTATGAAGATATATGCTTTATACAGCACAAACAACCCTAATCATAACTTTCCGTTTAGCATTCAGATACTATATAGATGGCATCCTGATTTTAAATACAAACTTTGAACCATTAGCCAAACCAATTTATCTCAAAGAACTTAAATTCATAAAGAAAACTCTACCACAGCCAACTTCCTTTACCTCTATATTACTCCCAGCAATGCTTCCCCTCCATATAATATTGGCATATATAATATAAGAAATAAATTCAACTTTGATGTCACCTACCCTACTAATTGGCACTCTAATATTTCGAACAAAATACACAAAAATATAATTTGCACTCACACTATTAGACTGGCAGTTTACTATTCACCAAACTATCCACCATTTACTATTCACCAAAGCTCTTAAATTTCTTTACAATAAGCTAATTAATAATCGCATTCCTATTTATTTTATAAAATACTATTTCAATATAGTTTACCATTTGATCAAGAATACATTCAGTTATAATTTACAATGAACTATTGTCAGTTCTATTCGTATTTGTACAGTTGTAATATTATTTGGTGGGATTTCCACTGTTTGGTGAGTAATAGGTATTCACGATTTCCTATAGAATTATTTTCATTGGAATGATTACAGTACTTTGTTTCTTTACTCACTAAGTTTCTACTTTTTAAGTATCCTCTTCTTTCATGTATTCATTCGCTATACGTTTTAACAATCTTTTATGAATTTACTGATAATTCACTTCCCTCGTTGAGACTTTATTGATATTTCATTTTTGTTTTCAGGCACGGATAATATATGTAGGTAACTTGCATTATTTCGATCTTGGATCTTTCAACTATTAAAGCTACTTTAAGGTATCCAAAAACGTTTTGATACCTGTCAACTCTACCCTTGAATATCCACCTTTGGATTTATTTGCGCTAGATATATACTATTTTCATTCACAATTGTACATATTCACTACTACTGAAATCTTATTTCAGTAGTATTTCCATATCTATTTCCACTTCTTCAAGGCTCTCTATCAAGTCCCTTATGCTGCTATAAATTGCTTTACCATGTAGCTGTCTTGCTTTAGATACATTCATAAAGTTTTCAAAAGTATCTTTTTTTAAAGATACATTCATATATTCATAAATTTTAGATGCATAAAGTTTTTCTTTAGATACATTCGTCTACTCTACTAAATATGTGAACTTTATTTTTTCTGCTACGTACTACTTGAAAACTCCAGGTATCGTTCCCTTTCTTATTATACTTTCGGTTTCGGTTAGTTTCTAGTCCTGTTTTGGCTTATATATTTTTTCACCTGCTTTTTCCCTGCAGTACAAGCATTTGGTATTCATCTCCTTTTCTATAGTAACTCTTACAAAGCCAGAGCCCTTACGTGGGCCTTACAACCCAAGCTAGCTCATTCATTACAACCCATACTATCCTTATTCTATCGCTATTTTCGTCTTTACTTAACTACGCCTTTATCCCTTCCCCATCCTCAATTTAATACCTTTCCCTATCCATGTGCTCGTTACTATTTATTTTAATTCTATTTTAATTATATAAAATAATATATATATATAGATATTATTTTTTAAACTTATCTTTATTTTTACCTTAATAACTTTCATTTCATTGGCACTGCGTTGGGACTACCTTGTCCATACTGTAAAAGAACGTGCTATTTTTTTTTTCTTTTTGCATTTTACCTTTATTTAACTTTTCTTCTACTGTTATGGACAAGTATAGAAACGCAGTTCCTTATACATAGTTAGGTGTAGTCCCCTGATGAAATACCTAACCATGTATCAATATTTACTTCCGCTGACATCAGACTTGGCATTTTTGCCTTCCCTGTATTCGACCTATACCTAAATTTCCCGACCCATTTCTGAAAACAGCTTTACCACCTTTATTTTTTTTACTTTATTTTGTTTAATCATTTGTTATTAATAATTTTACTTTACAGTTCTTTACCTCCGAATTGACTTTGCAATTCAGCCCATAATTTTCTTAATTCATCATAACTTTTAGGATATTAACATTCTTTCGCCTTTTTCAAATCTACATTACTTCTTTTTTGTACTATACCCTTCTGGTCCTTGGCACTTTGCGTAATTTTTAACCTCCATCTATGCAAACTTTATCAGTCATATCTATTCTTACATATTATATACTTTTTGCATCCTTTACTGCTGCTTTTCGCGTTTTGGTACAATTTTCATACCTTGCTTATTTTTTTTTTTTTTTTATTTATTTTTTTTTTATTTATTTTATTTTTTTTTTTTTATTTTTCCATCAACTATAACTAAGACCTTAAATTACATTTAATATATATATATACAACACAATGCATCGATTGCCCCACTCAAAACAGTGCAGTACCTTTGTAATACTTAAAATGGTGGCTGTCAATCAAGAACAACGTGTAATTATCCGTTATATGTATTTCACAGGGCAACGAACTCCTATCGAAATTCATTGGGAAATATCAGAAGTTTATTTCTGAAAGTATTATGGATGTGAAAAAAAAGTGTATAGCTGGTAAAAGTGTATACGAAAGTTTCGTGAGTCTGGCTAGAACGAAGCTATTCAATGAAGACCTGGAACCAGCAGTTGTGAGGTGAATATCCCTCAGATGGAGAAACTTCTTCTCGTTGAGAGAAGATTAGCATTGGATAAAATTGCAACAGTCACAGGCTTTTCTCTTGGCTCCGTGCATATCACTCTTCGTGACGATCTCAGAATAAGCAAGGTATCAACCAGGTGAGTTCCACGGCAGCTTTCTCAAGAACGAAAAGACATTCGTGTCAAGTTATGTAAAGACATTTATTGTACTGTCCAATCCTGAAACTAAGCTTCAGTCTTGAAAGCATGCTGAGTCAACGCTGCCCAAAAAAGTTTCGTGTTGCTGCAAGAGCTGTGATAATTATGTTTTCTGTTTTTTTGGGATATTGATGGAATAATATTTATTCATTGTGTTCCCAAGGGCACTACGGTGACTGGAAGCTCGTATGAAGAGATTCTGAATAAAAAACACATTTACCCAGCGTTTCAGAATGAAGTACCCAAGAGAGCTGAATCACATTCGATTCCATCGAGACATTGCTCCAGTCCATCGTGCTGCTAATGTACTTTTTTTTTTGCAAAAAATAAAATTGTGATTATCTTTACCTCCTCCAGACTCTTCTAAACTTATACCCTTAGAAAAGCTGTACAGGTTCTTTATTTTTGCAAAGATGAAGGATGCTTTTAGTGACAGAACTTTTCCTGTTCGACAAGCACTTCCAATCACCAGTAAGCTAAACTCGCCTCCAAACAAACCACGCAACGGTCTTCACAACTTGAAAAAATAATATGAAAAATGTTTTTTTCTGGAGATTATGTGGAAAATTACCTATTTCTTAAAATATGTATACTGTATATATGTATTTTATGAGAAATAAATCTGGGCACCTTATAACTTGAACACACATCTTAAATGCCTTGATACTGCAGCACGAGAAACTACTTCAACTTAGCTTTTACAAACTTTGTTACAATTTTGTACAATTCCCGTCCTACAACGTTCCCTGTCAAGATAATAAAATTTTATGGACTTTTTTACAGTGTACCTACGAGTTATTCGTAATCGGGGAACAGTTGAACAGTTTTTCTCCCTGAAACTTTAGTTTTTCATCTAGCAGAATAGGGAAACCAACCATGGAACACGCACAATTTAAGAACAGAATATACACTGATGGCTCATAGCCTTAGTTTCAGATTAAGCTGCCTCAATCCTAAAATAAGCAACAACGACGTAACTTTTACCATCAATAAAATGTATATTCGGCACTTATGCTACCTTTTTAAATACACAGACCATAGCCGGGCACCACGTATAATTAAACTACAAACTCAATATATATCAATGTAAATCAATGTAAATCAAATATATATCAATGTAACTTGAAATAGACTGGAATAAAGAGGTAAAATATGGGACAGAATAAGAAAATAGTCGGATACAGTATTCGAATTCTGAAGAGTAAACACTGTTTTTAAAGAAGGGATTGTTAAGTAACCTCTCGGGCGCGATATTCAGGCAGAGTTTGATGAGATAGAGACTCCTCAGAAGCACTGACTTGAAAAAGATTGTTGAGAAAGAGCTTATACATCAATAAGTATTTAGAAAGGTAAGCATCTCCTAATAACATGAAGATGGAACTAATACGAACCAAATAGATTTACACCTTGCTATTTCTGAAACTATGTATGAAATAGATAATCTTCCAAGAAGAAGAAGAAAACGTTGGGAGGAAGTGCAAAATTGCTCCAAAGACACCCAGGAAGCACACGTTTGAGTACTATTAGGTGATACACAAGCTGGCAAGACAATATAAACAGAAGATGATTTTGGCAAGAGAAATTATAAGGTGATAAGACTGACTACGAGGACAATGCTTTAACGGGTGCATCGGACACGACAGATATGACCATCGTAATGCCAAAAGAAGACGACAAGGTAGGCTGAAAATCAGTGTGGGACCAAGAAAATAAATAAAGACGAGTGGCAGAAAGGTGATAAAATTCGGACAGCAGTGAGAAGAAAATACCATTCAACATAAGGATAGAAATGCCCTTCATACAGAGAACATCGTGTTCGTTCTATTAAGGAAGATTAATGACTATGCACTCAGAGAACAGTTTATTAGGAACTACAACCCACCGACAAAAAAAGAAAGAAAATCCGTATACTGTTTGTCAGTGTCATGTGTCACCGTCCAGCTGTTAATAACGGGCGAACTTGAACTTGCGATTGTAGGTGTTAACTGTTAAAGTGCAGTTAATTTCAATGTACGAGTTGTCACATACATCTCGTTTCTATTGATCTGTGTCCTGTTGAAAATGAAGATCATTTGAAGTACTGCATTTTGTGCTCTCCTGCTCACATGATTCTCAAATGATACGAGATTTTTATTAAATAAATGGTATACTCTATATTCATTGTATTTCCGCAACTAGTTTCAGTAGTAATACTGTTTATCCATCGTGCCTTTAGCAGTGCTTTGAAAAAGAGACTGCAACTAATCTCGAAACCTATGTCTTTCTTTTTGTTCGTCTCTCATGTTCTTAGAGAGCCCATCTTGACACATACCTCCCTCCTCTTGAAATTACGATCAACTTAGCGGTCTCTCTGTTCAAGGTCAACTCGGCTACCATCAATTTGGCTGTCAAACTTCGGTCAGAATTACACCGTATCATCTCCGTAAACCTACTTATTTCAGTTTCACCAAAATCCAAAATCTTCATTTCCTGTTCCATAAAAGTTTTGATCTTCAAACACCACTGAATCACACTACCATGGTAAAACCAACAGTACGGCTACAAAAAAGAAAACAAGAGCAATTGGAGCTACAGTTTCATATAATGCTGAAAGAATAGTTAGTACACGCATCCAGTAGCGAAAAATCTCAATGTAATCCTGGTATATATAGAAATAAATATGTCTCTAGAAATTTGGGAGTCACAGGTAGGATCTCTACTGCAGAATCCATTATTTTTATTTTTGTGAATGCATCTTTATTTTAAACACTCTCCTTCGCTGTGTTTCGAAATACAGTGATGAGTGATTAATATACGATCTCTAATCGATTAGTAGACGTATGAAGAAACCCAATACTTGCGAGCTGTCTCCCAGAGTTACACAAGCCAATAAACGCTGGCTCATTGAACTGTTTCTTATTTCAGGGAGTACCATTTCATTAAAAAAAAAAACACGGGTCAGTCAGATGAAGTTAAAAATGCACTTTCTATTCTTGATTTTGGTCTCCTTTTTTATCCCCCCTTTCTCGAAGTTCCGGCGAAGTCTGCTTCCGTCTTCTTAAGATAAAGTTCGCTCATTTCCGATGGTCATTTGACCTTAATATGTTTCATTAGTAAAACTACAAACAAGGTGGTTATGGGATAAATTCCGCTCTGCAACTTTTCTGAAGTTTATATTTCAAATACTACGGCAGTTATTTTCCAAAGCGAGAATTTTGATTTATTTCAAGAATATAAGCAGTTTCAGATGAGATTTGAATATCAATTTTAGTCGGCAATTTTAAAATCTTGAACGTATTAAAATGGGAAGAAAATAAAAGGGAAAGAGCTCTTCCTCTGTTTCTCCAAATGCAGTACGAAATTATGACTACACAAATGATTGTACCATAATTCAGTTACCATTAGCAGAGAATATAAATATTAAAATTAAAATAATTCCAGGCCATTTGCTTTTAGAAATACTTTTATTTGGTTTTGCTTTTGCTGATTTCCCCTGAGCTAAAAATAAAAACACCCCAACCCTAAATACTTTCAGCTGTTTTCTTTTGTTTCATATTCCAAAACCAACCATTACAGCTACCAAAGCATGCATGCGCAGGAAGGATGTGGCATATCTTTCCCATTTAGCTATCTCTGCAATTCAGCATTTTTCTTATAATTATTGACACATAAACGAATGCTTCGAATTTCTGATAAGCCGCAACCTGTCAAGAAACTGAAAAATATCATTGTGTGAATTGATTAAACCAGCTCATTCTAGCAGTTTGGATACTGATGTTGCCGATCGTGCAGAGATAATTTCGAATCACAGATATTTAGACAATAAAAGCTTTCCTATCTGTGGACGGAATTTGAAATTAAAACATATCCTAATTAGATCTAAACTATTTTGCAGATGTTTTGTTTCGTAGAATATTATCCTGAAAATTTTAAAGCTTTGAGATACCCTTTGATACATGCACATACATTCAGTAAACAGAATTTTTTTTTGTTCTTTATATTTCAGTATAAATTATTTCGATCAATTCCTAACCCTTTTCTTCTCGTCCAGCAAACAGAAAATCAACCACAAAACACACGCAATTAGAGAATATTATATATATAAGGCGCAATGGTCAAAGTTGCTGATGTATCTAAAATCTTACAACAACCAACCAGCCAACCAAAGCCTGAGACCTACCAAATCAGCCACATTTATGGGAGAAAAGGTTGTACAGCTATTAAAGAGGTTTCATCAATATCATTTTTAATACGCGTTACCATTAATAACGCAAAGTTATAAAAATATAGTTTACAATTGTTTGTACATGAATAGGTGCTCACATAATCTTTGGATCATTTTGAGAATGGATGTCTTCTATCCAATAACGGATTTTATTGGTCCGGTTCCAATGTCTTTGTTAATAATTCTGTTCAAATGGAAACCGTGAAACAGATGTCCGAAAGAAGAGTTGGGCATTGATGATATCTGCATTGATGATTTCTGTTGCAAAATTAAATTCTTTCCTCATTTGCCATCTCAGAAAAATATTTGTCAGGACAAAGTCCATTTGCGAAACTATAAATTCTAGACTACTCCACAGATTGCCCAACCGCTCCTTGTGATCTTTAACAACCATACCAAATCAGAGTTTGGATACCTCTACATTGTAGAGGTGTCCAACCTCGCGGAATGGTAGTTTTGCCAAGTTGGACTCAATGCTGTCGAAAGCGTGCCACAGATTTTGGTCAATGATGACTCAATTGCCTTTCAGAGTTGTTACAAATTGGACAGTTTCGCTGATTCGCCGTGTGGTTGTTGGAGCAATCTCGATATACTCGAAACAGTAGTCCAAGAAAACTCACGTTGATTTCCGATCTAATCCGTCTGGAGCAGAATACCATGCCACGTTCAGGGTTATTTATATCTTTCACCTTCCTTGTTCTCGCTATGAATTGCAAACATAAATTAGCATGATACGAATACGCGATCCTATTACTGAGTGAGCGCCCCTTTTGTGAAAAGGATAGGTGAACCTATTAAAATTTCCACTCATTGTATATATATTCTTTAGCTATCTGAATCTAGATATTTAAATCAAAAAGTGGAATTCAGAGAATTGTGCAAATAATAACCTCCAAAGGGAGAATAATAATAATAACAGATATTTTCCGAGCTGGTTTTCCCTTTAAAGTATTCATAACACCCACTTTATATAGTAGCCCCTGCTAATTCAGGAACTCCATTTTCTATTTCCCTCGGTAACAACTGATATGATTTACTTCCTGGTAATTACATAAAGAACTTCATTCCGAGCAATGGCGTGCATTTTAAAAGCCTATCCGATATTTTCTGCTATCTCTTAACAAAATATATGTCACAATTGGTTTCGGGATTGACTTCTGTTTTGTTACCAAGGAGACGGGGGATCGTTGGAAGATCAAGTTTGTGCCCGAGGCAATCATTTCTGCTTATTTCGTCTCGTTGCGCTGGAAAATTGAATGAATCTTTATTATTTCTTCTTATGAGAGGGGAAGATTAAAATAATAATTTACTAGACTTGTCGCATCATTCGTGCCGGAAACTTAATTTATTTTTAACACACCGGTAGCGGACCTCGACCATGTATTTGAACTGAGCCTTTGAATGATCTCCGTACTTCGTATGAATTTGATAACAATTCCGAGTGACGTTAGCGAAGAAAGAAATAAGTAAATTTAAGGGTGAAAATTAGCATATCAGAGAAGCCCAGAAACTCATTAAAGTGCTGATCATACATTCGGTTCATAAAATAAAAATACAGAAATATCTTGTGAATTCTGATTATGGCTCGTTTTTGCTCACTGCTTGCCTTGATAAATTTATTCTAGACCTAAGCATGAACTACGAAAAGTTAGTCTTAGTTTACATAAAATTAACGAAACCTTTGCAATTTATTGAAGTTACTAAGTTTTGTGTGTACGTTAAACTAATTATAAAAGATAAATTAATGATTTGTATAGTACTGAAGCAAAACAAATCTGTAAACAACCGCAGAAGATAAATTAGCGGGTCGCTCTCCGAGTTATGAACATCCGACTTACGACCAGAGTGCATACATACAAAGCTATAGAATATAAACCTCCTAATGTTTTCACGAATATTTATTAATTTTTCCCTAATCAACAAATGAATAAATACTATTCTTAATTCAGTTTCTGTACCTTTGTCGAAAATCAGGCCAATCCTTGGCAAGAAGACCACAACGATCATCGAACAAAGAACTCACAGTTGCTAGATCGACGTGGAAAACTATTAGTCGCCAGGTCGAATTTCTTAGTCGCTTATTATTATCTGTAAATTGAGTATGTTCTGTGGTAATTTGCCTATCTGATGGAAAAAAAAAGTCGAATTTCCGGGGGGAAGGAAACATGCAACGCACGCCTCAGGTCCACTAACTCAACAACGTTGTAAAAAAGGTCGATTAAAATTGGTTTTGTTTCATATTCAACAACCAACCATTTCAGCTCCCAAAGTACGTATGAGCAGGAAGGATGGGGGTATATCTTTCCCATATAGCTATCTCTGCAACTCAGCATTTTTATTATAATTATTGACACATAAACGAATACTTCATTGTGTGAATTGATTAAACCAGCTCATTCTAGCAGTTTGGATACTGATGCTGCCGATTGTGCAGAGATAATTTCGACCTCACAGATTTATACAACAGAAACCTTACTATCTGAGGACGGAACTTGAAATTAAAAAATATCCTAATTAGGTCTAATTAGGATATCTAGGGTATCTAATTAGGATATAATTATGTCTAATTAGGAAATCTAGCATATCCTAATTAGGATATGTTTTACCATACCAAATCAAGTGTCTAACCTCTGATTTGATATGGTTGTTAAAGATCACACGGGACCCGGAGTGGCCTAGAATTTGTAGTTTCGCAACTGGACTTTGTCCTGGCATGGACAGTCCATGCTACTGCGAATCTAGGCTGTTCTGAGGGTTAAAGCAAGGACCTAATTGTTATTAAATAGGTCTACCTAATAAAGTGGCCACTTGGTGTATGCAGCAATGACGCAACTGATTTATAACTGAAGATAAACAATAAATCTGTAAAGATTTGTACTACCCTGCTTGACAAAATTAGCAGAACACGTAAAACGTGATGTAACTCGTTCAGCTTGCCATGAAAAGCATGAAAAAATTTGGTAAGGTGGTGTACCACAGAATAAAGATGAAATGAGGAGATTGAGAAACTTCGGACAGGTATAAGGGGTTGTATAAGAATTACCAAAAAGGTCACATTACAGAAGTCGATACAAGAGGCACGAAAATATGGTCACATGACATCTGTGTGGCAAATGATCCCTCCACCGGCTAAACAGGCCGGACAACGTTGAACCATGCTCGATATGGGTGTCTATAAGATTCTGTGGCAACAAATGCTATTCCTCCACAGCGCAGACCTTAACTCACCTTATTTCTTATGATTTACTTTTCTAATTATAAGTATGGATTTTAATTCGATGTTATACAATGCTAATAGAACAATCGAACCAATACTTGAGTGATATCGCATTTTTCACCCTTTTCTCTTTTTTTTTTTTGCTAAACTCCAATGAGTATCGCCCAGTGTCAGAATCCGGCTGCACCAATATTCAAATCATTCA
Source organism: Mastigoproctus giganteus (assembly GCF_048544385.1). NCBI lineage: Eukaryota > Metazoa > Arthropoda > Arachnida > Uropygi > Thelyphonidae > Mastigoproctus > Mastigoproctus giganteus. The sequence goes on along the minus strand of NC_143583.1, from coordinate 17,343,682 downwards.
AGATGTTTTCCATTAGTAAAGTGTCACTAATTTGATACTACTGAAAAGGGAAAAAAATCGAGACTGATGCACGGGAGCCTCGTCATACATTTTAATGAGACTTTTCTTTCGCCTCCCCTACACTTTGCGCTGATGCATATTAGAACGGAAATGAGCGACCATTATTTCTGAAAGGGCAAGTCACCCGGCTCACTGTTAATGAACAGCGAGATAACCGGCCGTATTGCAGTACTCCGGCCCGACCAAATTATCGACAAATCTCGGTAGGCTTACGGGCTAGCTGGGGGCATAAGCCACGCAGATCACCAGAGTCCTCCGATAAACATCGCGAACCGGCATTCGACCTGTAAGTTTGAAACTACAGTTGCTACGGTAACCGGATTATTTTATTTTCTTTTTGGTGCCCTCGGCGATTGTCAAGTTCCGAATGAACAAGGCTCGATTTGCGAAGCTCCGTTCTTGCGTAGGCTAATCATTTAGCACTGGGGGTGTCCGTGAGTCACGCGACGTCAGGAAAAAGTGCGGAGGATCAGCTCCACAATGGAAAACAAAGGAGTAACTCATTAATGTGTCATCTGCAGTTCCTGGCCGAGGATCCGCGGATGATTTCTTTCCACGGTCGTCCTTTTTACGGATAGCGACAATGCGGGTTAACTGAAAAGCGATTGACCTTTGACTCGTGAAGCTGCAGTGAGGTCCGGAGAGCGAGAGGAGTCAATAACTGTGACCCTCTAGAATGGTGTGTGTAGTTGTCGTTCGTTTTCTGCTTAAGAGCGGTTCTGAGTTTGTGACGTCACAACGTTCTGAATAAGTAGCCATGGCCCTGCCTAAAAATTTTGTCCCTTTCGCTTTGAGGGTCCTTACCACGTTGTCCGCTGTATTCGGACAGGCTCGGAGATCATTTGTCTCACTGGCAAAGCATCTTGCATTATTCACAGACGAAGTATTGGTGCCCGTCCTTCACGTGTTTCCGAACAACACAAACATAATGGACGTTAACAAACAAAGAGAGCCAGGAGACACACGGCATCAGCACGCATGTAGGCAAGTGCCTAATATTTCCGGAGACACGCCGTGAGCAACGGAGTGATGCGAGACAACAAAGCACTCTTTCCTTACGTTTCTTAGAGAGACAGAAACACTCATAGATTGGATGAAAAAAAATAAGAAGAGAGAGGGAAAAAAAGTCAAAGCACCGTGGAAAGAGAAATATTAGAGACATGAAATTGTTGTCTAGTTATATTCCGACCTTTTTTTTTTTTCATTATTCTTTTTTCTCTGTTTTTCAGAGCATCACAGCTTTCTTCAGTTTCACCTGTCTGTCTATTTCGTACTCTGTATTGTATAATTTATCCCACTAACTCTCATCATTCTTCCATATTGTTTATTTCTGTGTCCAAGGTGAAATTGGTCCTCAGTTCCTTTTCATCGGTGACATTGCATTTCCTAATGGACTGTTTGTTGATGAATCTCTGGAAAGTGAAGATACCCAGAGTTGAATTCTAGCTTCAGATGTTTTGGGAAGGAGTATTGAAAGCTGCCAAACACTTCCCTTCGAACCTCGCATAATTAAAATAAATTAAAAAAGCACATAGTTGCAAAAACAAAATAAAATCAATATACCATGCTATAATAAAACAATATTTCTAGATGGGAGATTCCTATTTGCGATCAGCAGTCTTGAAATTTCTTCGGAAGGACGATTGAACCGTTGGTAGCAAGAGAATCGCTTGGTTTTATCTTTTTCTGTCAACAAGAAAACAACGCTGCTGCAAAGTTATGACCAAATCGGATTATTGTTGATATACAATCAGCGACATACTGCGCCATCTGTTATTAGGGTTTTTAACTACGTTTCTCATTTTCACAAAACATTCCATCTTACATGTAATTTGCAATGAATAAAATGGTTTCTCAATTCTTTCCTAATCAAATAAATCCCAATCGCATAAAAACCACAATAGAAACCCATGTTTTTATGAAAGGTCTGAAGGATGTGGTTGTGTACCCGGGAACTATCTAGGGGTATTTTTTTTTTTTTTTTTTTTTTTGTTTATGAAAACCCCAAGCACGAAACGTATTAAAAACCTACAGTACTTAGTACCGTGCATAGGTTGAAGGAGAAGTATGTCGAGGGGGGGGGGGGGTGCCGGAAACTTTGCTCTAGAAACTAAAAATGAGTTTCAACACTTCAAGACTCCAATAAGCAAAATTGATGAGAGCCGTCTACTTTTTTTTTTGCTTTCCTTTTTCTCCAGACCTCCACCATACTGAGGTCTCAAACAGCTCACAAAATGCAAATCTAACTGCAATTCACATTGGTCGCAAGTCCCAAGGACTCGCAACCAATCTCCATACTCTCTTTAATTTTTCATTCCTTCCTATTTGCTAAAACATCGGACCACAATGCACAAACCAACTCTTCTCTAGAATTTCTTATTTTATTTATTTTTATTATTTTTTTTTTCGTACGGCAGAATGGCCCTTTCATGTTTGCCGGTCACCTCCAAAACATTCAGTTTCGTTTTCACCTTCTCTGCTAAATATATCGAACTTAACCAAATATCAGTCACCCTGACGCCGTTTACTTTTTACGCGAACACCAGACGTCCACTAATTTTCTATTTACTTCCTAACAGTGGCTTAGATCAAAAGAGACGCTTCATACTCCCGTTTCATTGTCCAATTGTTCTTGCCCTCAACAACCCTTTTTTGCCTGTTTGCAAATGGCACCCTTCCCTAGTGCTGACCGCTGTCCCTACTTGCTCTCTTATATTACCTGAAATTACTTGTTTCCATTTAGCCACTATTACTTCCCGTTAATAATGAGAAGTTATATACGTCTATAACTTCCATTCCCAAATCCAGTGTTTCTTCAAAATTTAACCTTATTTACATTAAAACTAAATATCCAATCTTAATACTTACTATTTTTAAACTTAATACTCCCTCCCCATCGCCCTTCCTGGTTTTATTTTAGCAAAACAAATATTTCTGTTATATTTGTAAGATCTACATCTTACAAGCTCCAAGGGGTTTCTAGTAAAACATCTCCCATAACAAAACACTGCCACAACCTTCCCTTTCTGTTGAACCAGGACGTCGGAGTGATTCCTCTTCGCAGCTTGTACCCAATCAGTCAGTGACTAACAATCATCCTTTTTTTTTTTTTTTTCGAACTCCGTCAGATCCTGTCCCTTGCCCATGTCTATCAAGTAAATGGACCTCATGCCACAAAATTGCAGTATCACATTTATCGGTTCTCGCTGCAACGTGTGCTACCAGGGAGGGATGGCCGGTTGCTGAAACACAAGATCATGATGTTTTGACTGGACAGTGTATTTCTGATATAGAAAAGCGTGTGGAGTTGTGCAAGTGAAATGAAACTAATGTGTCCAGTGTATAAAATCTAGAACTAGGCAATTGATGGTGGGTTCCACCATCGATGCCCTAGTTCTGGATGTTATAGAATTAGTTTAAAGTAATTTATAATAGAATTAGTCTTTCAAACCAATTCTAACCATGTCCATTTCGAACATGGTTAGGGCCTCTTCAGTGAAGAGATGGGCATTTTAAAAGTAGACCCAAAAACGATCAAAGAAAATTAGAACTTTTTATCAGAATAATAATTATAGTTTATATTTTATAAATTATAAACTGTATAAGTTATAATAATAGTTATAATAAGCTGTAAGTTAATAAAATTTATAAACAATGCTGGAAGGTTGTTAGCAATATATTCGCTCTTTCGACAAAGATTTTGTGTGGATTCAGGATACACCCCTGACTGCATTTTGATATTGTCTTTTAGCTGCTGAATGCACCGTGGATTGCCCATGCAAGCTTTCTCTTTTAATAACCCCCCCCCCAAAAAAAAGAATTCCTCTGTATGTTAAATAGGGAGACCCAGGTGGGAAAGTCCTTGGAGTGTGATCCCAAAAAAAACTCTTTCAACATTTTAGTGGTTGAGCGTGCGTGATATGACAGGTTCCCCAGTCCTGTTGGAGCCAGATGTCTCTTTCATTTCGCTCTAGCAATGCAATAAACTGCATTATGGAGCCATGGTAAACATCAGAGGTGACAGTTTGTTCAACAAATGTGGGCCAAACTATCCTTCTTCGAGATATGCCACATCAAACAGTGATTTTTTTGGGAACACAAGGAGTTACGCAAATATTTACTCCTTTCATGTTCCTTAAAGAGATGATAAATTCCTTCTTTCATATTCCTTATTTCCAAGTGATCCACACTCAAGAAACTTCTTTATCATAATATAATTAGGAAATGACATTACATGGCGATTTTCCGTGGACTTTTTTTCTCTAAATAATAACCACTCATATACCAAGTTAGTAACTTTTATAAAACCCACTTTGTGTAAGATGGGTGATTTAGAGAGACAAAAACTTCTTTATTATCTTAAGTAGTACATTCCAGTTAAGTAACATCCTCCACTAGCGCCCTCACACAATTACACCAACGATTGAGTACAACCCTACTTAGTAGGGTTGTACTCAATCGTTGATATATGTATATACATATGTAAGATATATGTATATATATCCTGGAATACTTTATATTCAACTAAATATACATCGGACAGGACCTAAGTATCAAGAACAGCTAAATGAGACAGCAGTATAAGGAGTGGTAGAGGGTTTCCCTGTTTGGGGTCAATTGTTCTGACTATAGTGAAGAGGAATATCAAATAACCAGATTTATTTGTGGTTCCCCTCTTTGAATCTCTCAGTAGGTTTTGATACGTAGAGCTTGTCCAATATGGATTTAGTTGGATATAGGGTTTTGGAGGCAACGGCATTTTCGTATTTTCATCTTGGTAAGTCTTAGTTACTTGACATACACCACATTTAATTACTTTAAAGGGGGTCGTGATTGTTCAATATTAAGTTACTAAACTGATGTACAATACGCTATTATATGACATGGTAGATTAAGTAATTTATTATCGAAATGATACAATTTTAAAGCAATTGAACCACCTCAATGCCAAATCCAAAGTGGGGTCTCTTTGTCCAAGACCCAGATCACGTTAATAGGTAAGCCATGCCAACTAATTTAAAGAGTAACTCTAGGGATTGTTCATAAACTTTATTTGTTAATTAATGAGTTAATTAAATTATTTGCAAAAAACGTAATAATCATACGACAATTGTACAGTAAAGAGTATAGTATAATTAGAATACATTGTATTGTAAATAATCAAATATCATTATCAAAGCCTGACGCGGCCGGGTGGTCAGTGGCGAGAGCGCATAGCACGCGTTCCTTGAGTGGACTGGGGTTCAAGCCCGTGACTACTAAATACGATAAACATTTGTATTGACGATTTATTGTAAACTCTACTGAGTTGGTTGTCATGCCGGAGTATAAAGAGAAAACAATTGAAAATTGTAGTACCACTCCTCAAACAAGGTTCTATTCCCTGAAGAAGGGAAACAGCGTTAGGCATTGAGAACAGTGTTAGGCATTGGTTCAATTCATTTTAATTACAATTTTGTTTGGCATTTATATGGTCCAGTTCCTTTAATAAAATAAGACATCCAGTTTGCAGTAAATAACATCTGAATTCAACCAAGCCCAGAAATTCCCTATTTCAACCCATGCGATTCCCAGAGAATTGAAGGAATTGGGTATTAATAGTCACCTGCCTATTCAGAAGCCACTTGGTTCAGAGAAAAATAAACAAATCCGCTTGCTGTGGTGCCAAAAACGTCGTGATTGGACAGTGGAACAACGGAAGAAAGTCATGTGGTCAGACGAACCACTATATACTCTGTTTTACACTGATGGTAGGCAGAGAGTGTGGCGAGAACCTCACGAAGCGGTGAACCCTGCTTGCCTTGTTAAGACAACCTAGTCATATAGAGGTGGTAACATAGTATGGGTAATGTTTTTTTTTAGCACAGACTGGGTCCGTTGGTACACGTGAAAAGTCGAATATCATCCAAGGAGTACCTGAATTTTGTATCAGATCTACTGCACTCTGAAATGTTACACTTTTATCCCGAAAGCGCTGGACATTTTATGGATGACAATGCAAACGCGCATCATACGAGAATCGTGTAAGAAATGGAGAACGAGACACGGATTTCCACCATTTTCCCTGGCCCTCCACATTACCTGATCTCAATCCTATTGAGAATATGCGAGGATATGCTGGAGAGAGTTATTTGGCAACGAAGTCTTCTTTCTTCAACTTTGTCTCAGCTACGCGATATTTTGCTGAAAGAATTTGCTGGTTACAATTAGATCAAAGCGCACTGAAACACCTTATAGAGTCCATCATGCCGCTCTGGACAAAGGAAGCCCGATTCAATACAGTTCGTAGAGTGTGTATAAAATAGAGGCAAAACATTCAATAGTTGTTGAAGACGTCTCTCTCTCTCTCTCTCTCTCTCTCTCTCTCTCTCTCTCTCTCTCTCTCTCTCTCTCTCTCTCTTTCTCGCTCCAGATCTAATAAAAAGATTTTATGGAGAGAACTGAAGCAGTAGGATTAGAGGTAAGAGCAGATTTAACATATTTGTATTTGTTGGATTCGCCACAAGACAAGAAAAGAGCAAGCCAAGCCCGATAAAGAGATGCAGAAAATTAAATCAGATGGATTTCCTAGGAGAAAGAGAAGGAATTCCGCAATGGGGAGTTTAAGGACAAAGAGAAAGTATATGACTGATTAGGCCTTTGAATGGATTCTGCCAGAGGTAACGGAAAGAAGGTAAGTGTACCACGGAGAGTGTGATTAATTCGATTCGAACATTTATAGGTCCATAAACATAATTACTGCCCAATATGTTCTCAACCAGCGGAATTTTACACGTGTGTTTCTCTTCTCCTCGTCTTTTTCCTTGAATGTGGTTTGTCTTCATTAAAAACAATATCTTAAATATTTCTATTTCATTTTTAGAATAAACGCAAACTACAACCAGCAAATTACTTCGCTTAATCTGTTTATTGATCTCTCTTTGTTTCACTCATTTTTATCAATCTGAAAGCCTTATGATTCATATCAACCTTTATCGAATTAAAATTAAATAAATTCAAATCATTTCTATTATAACACACACACGTAGAGGAGATGTAATGGTCTAACTGCTCTTTATGATGCTCTGGTGGTAATTGACGATAATCTTCAAGACCGATAGATGGCACCACAATACTGCGACCATTTCCAGTCAAAAGCATCCCTCTCTTCTAATATTCCCTCAGAAATGTGAAGGAACATCCGTCAAAATCGGTACTTATGTGTCTCTTAAATACGAACGTAAATCTTCAATTAAAAGTTTTAAATGAGTTAATTAGCATCTGTGCTCAGCTGAGATCAGTTACAAAGTAAAATTTAAGATGAAGTTAATTTAACCCGCCATCGCTCATTATTTTGCGAACCCCTCGTTTTCCACTTCACTGATCGTTCAATCAACTTTATAACTGTAGCAGTTGTTTCGGGACATGAAATATGAATAACATTTTATGAACGAATAAATCTGCTCTTTATGGCGCTAAAATAATAATTCGTATCGTACGAAGCGCTTACATCATATCGAAAATCCAATAAATACGGATGATGACACCCATTAATGGTGCTGATTTTCATATCAAAAATTAGACAGTTTTTCATGAAATTTAATCCTTGCTGAAATTATCTTAAGATAATGAAGGCTTCTTGGGACCTAACACCTTTTTAATATTTATATTATACTTGCTTATTTCTATCTCAAAGAAGTTAAAATAAAATTTCATTTTTTAATAGTTTAGCATTGCCTATTTTAATTAGTGTTAATTAATTAAATGTCTTATTTCTGTAATTTTATTCTAATTTCCTTTTGCTGCTCCTCATTGCCAATTATTGCTAACTCTTTGCACATTCAGTCGTTTTATTTCTAATTTAATTTTAATATGTTCAATTTTAAAGCAGATTGTTAGAAAAATCTAAAGAAATCTCTTATACGAAGAAAAAACATTATACGGAGATATTATTAAGTTATTATTAATAAATTCAAATTTCCAATATTTTATTGAATTTATAGTGGGTTTACACAATATTGAAACTAGATGTTTGTTCATTCTTTTCATTATTCGTTATAATTTTATCCCGGTAATTAAATACCAGTCATCAACCCACCAGAATTAAAATACAACTTTTAAAATTCATCATAATATGATAATTTCAAAATTAGATAATTTTTCATTACTCTGTTGAGTGATTAGTAATAATAAACAATTTGAAACTTAAAGATGTATTTCTTTCAAAAGGTAGTCCCGTGCTGCCATCTAGTGAAAGAAAAGAATTTACTTCAGAAAATTTTCTGAAACAATCGTGTGTGTGATGCACAAAGTGCAGAAATGAGAGTTGGAGGTGAGAGGGGAGGACAGTACATTGTATTAGCAAGAGATAGACAGATAGCTTAACACTAAATGAATGGCAAATATTCACAAATATGGATATATGGATGTTCATACGCGAGATATCAGATTTTTGGTACCAGTAACTTATTTATTTATATGTAACCTTTTGTTTACCTTGTTCTTTTTATCCTTTAATTTTTATTGTAGTCTTATTTTTTTATTTATTGCGTTTTATTATTATTCCTGTTCTTTATTAGTCTTGTTTTATTTATTTTAGTTGTGTTTTATCAGTCCTGGTTTTATTAATTTTCCTTCATTCATTTTCTCCTTCATTAGCCTTATTTTAATTTACTATTTGTTTAATCTTTGTCGTATGCTTTTGTTTTAGTCTTTGTTAGCCTTTTTCGGTTCCCTTATCTTACTTAGCCTTGTTCTGTTGTTATTATTATTAACCTTAATCTGTTGGGTCATTTTTTTGCCTCGTTATCGTTTTTTTGGCTCTTTTATCGTCATTGTTTTTATCTTTATACCATTTATTATCCTTTCCTTTTGTGTACGTAGCCTTATTTATTGTAGGCTCATTCTTTATTTTAGTTTTAGAGTTTAGAACTGCAAACACCATTTATGATCAAAATACGAAAATACAAAAATGTTTTATGGAAAGTTCTGGTGGATATTTTTAACCTACTAACTCCCTGTCCTGTCGTGCTACGCCTCCTAAATACTACAACAATAAAAAACAAATCTTATCAAAGTCATCTTCAGACCATTTGAACGAATGAAAAAGCCATTTTTATATGAGTAATTAACTTTATATTAGAGTCTAAAAGATTAAGTAAAATTAGATTAACTCTTTGCCATCACCACTCTGTTTTTCTGTATTGTACCACAAAACTTCTAACAGTCGTAATTTCTCATCTTCGCTGCATTTCAGTAATTGCCAACAGAAGATCTCGCTTGTCTGCAAAAGGAATGTTCTCAAAATTAATTAAAGATTATCGAATTTTTTTAAATGACGTATCTTTCCAAAGAATCCTTTTTAAGGCCGAAGTGCCCATTATTTGGCAAGAAGAGTATCTTTAATTAATCTGGAAGAAGCGGGCTGTTGATAGGAGATTTACTGCTAAGTCCCAAGACTGCCATCGGTAATGAGCACCAGAGAAAGAAGATATCGGCTGGTTCCACTTTATTGAGGATTAGTCCTGTAATTAAGAAAGGACGAGCAAAGTGGCCGAGGATTTTTGCTGCTTTGTCCCGCGTTAGAAAAGGGAAAGCTGTCAAATCATCTCCTTGCCTTAGAAAACTAAAGAAAACTTTGGACTGTACATGTAGAACTCGAGCCTGAAAGTGTTTCAAAGCAACTACAGCGGATTAAGATTTAATGCTACGTTTACTATTTCTTATCGGGTTAACACCTAAAGATTTACTATTTAAAAAAAAACCAAAACTTCATTAACTGGAGATGTCAAATCTGACTCCATCTCCCACATCTCCAGTGCTGTTCTTTTTATTACCCAATGACACATCTCATTTGCTTCTAAATGGGCTGTAATTATTTGCTGACACTTAATTTGTTAGTATTATAATTTTACTTATTTTGAAAAGGACCACAGTTTCTCTGCTCCAGTACGATATGACCGTAGAGTCAACAAAGGGTTGAAAAGCAACAGGAGGAATGGTTCATAGACTTTAGCCTTTATTATTATTATTTTAATTATTTATTGTCTCTTGTTTGTTTATTTTTGCTTTATAAATTTTCGACACCATCCTCCATTAGAACGAACTGTATCTGTGCTTCTGTCTTCAGATAAAGAGCATCCGGAGATACTTTCCAGCTTTTTTTTTCAGTTCATTAATATTAAAATTAATTTCCATGACAAACTGAAGATTTAAATTATAAAAACCCATTGTTTGCAGGCCGGTGAAACATTGAAGTTTTATTTATGGACAAATAGAGAAGAAGCTAATTGGAAATTATTTAAATGCATTAATTATGCATACTGCATAAACAAATTTTATGTTGTCTGCTTCAGGAGCGAATTCTTCCGGGAATAATTTCTCGGATGATTCTTGTGTATAAATGAAGTGAGCGCACAGTCAGTGGTCCGCTATATGAACATCGGAACCCTTTATGTATTAGAATTGCAGATTTCTCTATAGGGATGCTATAATAGTTATGAGTTTTAGGAAGTGGAGACAATAGTTTGGCACGAGCGGATACAGGCGGAAAGCAAATTCAGTCATCCGATTATCTTAAATGTTATAATGAATTTCACTCATTATCAGCAAATGCGTTGCAAGTTGGTATTAAATTCTGCCTTCGCTGGCGCAATAAATTAGTTAGGTGATTAGGGTTGGGATACGGTATTACGCGAGATGAAATAAGTGAAGTCGAAGCATCTTGTTCTCTTCTATTTAAGATTCATAATACAGAATGGTTCGAAATTCGTGCAACCCAAATATCACTAATTAAAACTTATTACTTCTTTTAATATCTGCTTATGCATTTACCTTAATTATTAAACAGATTTTGAAACTGTCCACCTGCTGCTTTGACTAGAATACGTTCTAGGACTCTTCTTACCATAATCAACTTCAACTTTTGCAATGTTTCAATATCTCTGTTCGTGATTTCACTCTGTATATTACATTTCAGTTCCTCCTGAGGTTATTCAATTCCACAATCATGATTTTGTGCCCAGTGCATTGTGAAAGAGAAGCAAAACCCGATAACCCACTTTTTTTCCCGAATTATAGCATTTAACTTTGGCATAAGGCTGTCGTAATATTCCCCTGTTATTGTGGTTTTATGTACAAAGTCAACAATTAACAATCCTTTTGTTTTCCTGAGGGCAACATTTTTCCGATTGATGGTTGAGTTCACAATCTTTTCGGGTTTGGAGATCTGTGCTTCCACTGCATGCTTTCTAATTTGGATTCAGATCATAAAAAAATGTAGCCAGTTTTCATCACTAGTCACCAAACGGGATAAAAAATCTGTCTGGCTTAGCAAGAATTAATTTAAAATTCTCCGTTGATGATTCCACCGTCTGATGTTTGGTATGAATGGGAAGATTTCTGTAAACCCATCTTGCACAAACTTGAAAATTCCCAAATGATCATGTATTATTGCTAAAATGCTTCCATGGGAAAAGTTAAGTACTTTTACCAGTTCAAGCAGTTTAATTCTTCTGTTTTGCCAATTTTGTTCTTTAACATTAGGAATTGTTTCAGACCTGATTACTTCAGCATTGCCGACCAGACCTTGAATCATCTTCAACGGACTTCTGTCCTCCTTTACGTTCTGCCGACCATCTTGAAACTCTCGCACAACTGGGTGATACTTCCACGTACACAGTAGTCATTCTTTCAAGGATTTCCTTTAGCATTTCTGCATTCTTTGGTGAAAATTATGATTACTGAACAATGCTCAATTTGTTGCATATTCACGTCAAGTTGTAAACAAACGACTCTTGTTAGCTTAACTGAAAATAAAACTGTTGCCTGAAGTTAGACTCTCTTTCATGCGTTGTATGATTAAAATCTCAACCTGTCTCCATTTTTCTTTTCATACAAATTCTTTTGTACTCACCAAACTACTACACCGTGTCTCTGTAATTGGGATAACTTCTTAATCATTCTGATTTGTAAGTAGCCAGGGATTTGGTTAGCAGAAAACGTCTAAATTAAACAAACTTTCTCCTTGCGTGGCTTTACCTTTCCGGGTCGATGGCTTTTTTTTTTTCTTTCTTCTTTTCCGTAAACAAAAATGCAATTCCCTTGGTGCGCTACACTGAATCCAGCGAATGTTGTGCATAAAAGGCAGCCTGTAGGCCATTTAGCCAAGACGTTCTGGGAGCTGCAAGCGTAATGTTCTTATGGCTTTGGCGCCAGATCGCATTGCCTTTGTGCTTCTAGAGAACCAAAGGGTCTTAGGAGACATTGAATATGAAATGTGATGTTTTCTTGTGACATAAGGTTCTGTTGGGGGAGGGGAGAAACACAGGTCAACGCGAGCATTTTTGCTTCACGCACTGAAGGGTGGTTTACAACTGATTATATCTAATATTCTATTAAGAACGATTTTTCTCATAAATACGGTCCAATATAAAAATATATGAAGTTGTATGGATATGCCAGTTTTTGCTCAGACCTATAAAAGACTGCGTTTAAGAACTGTGCGTGAGACAAATCAAAAGTTAAATTTTTCGTGAAATCATTGAGGGTAGGGAGCACTTTAATCCGAGGTTGGGCTACGAAAACCATTGAATGATATCAGAATAAACAGATATTGCCATTCAATGCTTTTTGTATTATGTTCATTATCTCTTGAGTTTTTGGTGAATTTCTTAATATATTCTCAAATCGACGTCGCGTCAACGTGTTAAATGTTTGTTTTTAATTTTTTAAAATGTAAAATTTAAAAGATTTTAAATCGCTAAAATCTTTTAAATCACTAAAGATTCTTTTGAAGATGACTAGTTCGATTACTTATCAAGAGATGGCGCCAACAGTATTTTTATTTATTATTAACCATTTATTCTGATATAAAAATTTATATAATTTCTACTTTTTAAATATCTCATCTCCTTAACAAGAGTTCCTATTTTTAAAAATAGGAACTCTCTTGTTATAGTAGTTTATGCGCATCAGCGACTTATACCACATCGATCAGTATTATATTATGTCTTTAAATTGCATGCGTTCTCTTTTTCCTGTTTGCTGGACAAAAAACCCGGAATTTTCTCGAGAAAAACATGTTGCCTCGCTTGGAACCAACTAACTCGGCCACATTGTGAAAAAAAGCCCATAAAAAAATCCTCGTGTTATTGATGGGATTCGATCGAGCCACGGCCTTTTCCACCGGGTGTGGGGAGATCATATATCCACTGTTCTAGAGAGAGGACTCTATGGTCCGATCTCGATGCCTGACATGACCAAAGCAGGGCCGCCGCTATCGTTTGTGGCACCTGTGGCAAGTGCCTTACTTGCGCGCTCCTAGCGTAGACCCTGGACCAAGGCATATCCAGGAACACAAATACTATGGAGCATCCAGCTTCATTCTAATTATATTGGAAGTCTAATTAAGTTCATCAGAAAAAAGCACGTCTCTTAATACCATTGTTCAAACTCTCATCAAACTTTTCAAAACTAACAGGAAATACCATTCCATTAAATGCTACCTTTATTAATTTCTAACATAATATTTGATTTAAAAAGGAGAAAGTCTTTTACAAAATTTTTATCACTGAATTTATGCTCTATTTGATAAGACAAAAATTCGAATTTCTTTTACTCTTGAATCAGATATTAAACCAAGAATAAGTTGGTAATTCTCATAACTGACATTTCGCTGCAGGTTTGTAGAAAATCAAATTTGTGATACTTCTTTATATTTAAGAGAGAGAAGAAGTATAACTGGGATCATTCAAAGTCTCCTCTTCAGCGGAGAAGAATTAATTTGAAACGATTTTGCTTCGTGTCTCTCTGACCATTATTAAAAAGTGCATGCATTTAATTTTAAATGAATGCTTATCTCTTGAAGGATATTTGAAAAATCTCATTCTATATTGTCTTAATAAGTGTCCCGAAATTAAAATCTGTCGACAAATGAAATCGTGTTCAGCGTAAGAATAGAGTTCCTAGTATCCGTTAGTTAGTCTTCCAATTGCTTCTTGAAGAAGGTAAACTACTTTCCTCGCTTCATTTCATATACACTATCCTACAAAAATATTAGCTAATCTGATATCGAGAATTTCGAGCTCCATGGTCAAATCAGTTTTTCGAAAATGAGTTTGTCTGTAAATAGTTGTGTGGTAATCAGTGGAGGTGACACGTGTATCGATGCAGACTGAGTTAAGGGTTTGTACTCAGTAGCCATAGACTGAACTAGTCATCAGCGACAAGCACAAGGTAGAGCGGAAGAGAGCACCGCACAACTCACACCAATCACTTTTCCCTCCGTTATGAAAAGCAAAAATTAACGCTGCATAAAATCATGAACATTGCAATTCTCTGCACGCCCTTGTAGAATCATGGGCTTCATGACAGAACCTTGTGGAACCTTGAAGAATTGTGTATTAAGAAGAGCCTGCGCGGATGACTCTTCCTGATAATAAAATTTTCTATAAATTTCTGAAACGTTATCCACTAATGCGCTTTATTGAGAACTAATCCTTGTTACGAAGGTAACAAACACCATCCAGTGAGATACGGTTTTCTTGAATAAATTATTTGATTTCCTAAGCATTAAATTAATCCTAAGTCACTTGGCGGTGCAGTTTTATTTGGGCAGTTAATCGCTATCTTTGTGAAATGTGTTAAAACTTGACAGGCTCTCTTCGTACATTCTCACAGGGATCCGCGATGAGCACCAAAGCCAGCTTTACAAGGTTCAGAATTTGATTAGGTGTTGTTGAGATAAATGTAAATGACACCGTTTTGCATTCATAACAGAACGTTTCGCCCATGGGAGAATCCAATGTATGAACTGGTTTGTGCTACATTTGTTCCAAATGTGATAAACATGTATTTGCTCAAAAGAGAAGCACAATCTAACCTGGACTTGAGCATCACCGCCACTCTGCATTATTAATTTTTTGTTCTATAAGAAACAGAATATGAATAACAATTCGTCTATCTTTCTATTTTATAACAGTTGTTCGAATGAAATATAAAAATAATGTGTGCAATTTTAATAATGAATACAATAATTAACCGAATTTAGCAGTCGCGCGAACTTGAACCACGGTTAAGCCAAACGCGATTCCTTTGCTGCTATATGATTTAAAATTTGCATTGAAATAATCTACTTTTGCGCTTTTCCTTGCTAAATAAATTAGGCTTTTGAGATTTAGTTAACTTTTAACTTAATTCGGATTTCTGTTTTATATTTATTTATTAAATATATACTCCACATATACAGGCGTAAAAAGCTTCAAAAATTATGAATATTTTATGTGTTATTATATATTTATTTTTATTTATTTATGTTTTTTTTTTTTTTTTTACTCTTATATTATTTACGTGTCAGCCGAATTGCCTTGCGACGGTCATCAAAGTAAGCGACGTTATGGGTATCTTCGCACCATAATTTTAGTCTTTTAAGAAGAACAGCGCCTCGATTTTTATTTATCCCTATTTGTTAGAACTTAATCAGTGCATCTTTATTTATATCGCACATCGTTCCTTGTTGCGAAGTTGTCTAGAATCTGAAAGCTGCTTCCACTCGCGTATCGATCTAGTACAATATGAATGAAAAGATACTTCCCCCAATGTTTCCAATAAATTTAGTCCATAATTTCTGCACGTGGAAGGTTGTATGTGGCAAGCACAATTCTCTCTCTCTCTTGCAAAGAGTTGTTTCTGGTGAAAAATTGCACTTTATTTCAAGTCGGGTTGAATGTTCCCATAATAACTGGATCGATTCGGGCTGAGTACGAGGTTTCCATATTATTTTTGGACAAAGCAAATGGAATATCTGGAAATAAATATAACTTACTCTCCCTAGATGGCGCCATTCAACAAGCGCCAGAATTTTCACGATAATCATTTTATTCTATTATTTTTCATGATTTACTTTTTTCATCGCACAAATTTCTCATATTTGAATTAATAACACAAAAAATTATTTAGATGAATAATTTTGCATTTAAGTGTAGAGATTCATGCCTGTTGCTGTCATAATTATTTAAAAAATTCGTGCTGGTTTCATCATAGCTCAATTGACAACACTTATCGCCAAAGTGCGTGTGAAAAATAATTATTTATGCATTTATTATATTTGCAATTAGTAGTCATGTATAATAATTATATTCTAAGAATGGCGCTTTCAGATTTAATATTTTTGACACCAATTAGATAAACTACAAATTAATGAATTTCTGAGTAAATATTTAAGTTTTCATGTTCACATCGTCTCGAATTCCAACTAAAAAAAAAACCTATAAATGAGAGTTATTTGAGTTCATGGTGTTCACAAGAGATGGCGCCATGTTCCAGTCATTGAAGAATACAGTACTGTACAGCCATGATAATAAAGTTCAGTATTTAAGATGCCAATAACCATCAAAAAATACAAAATAAAAAATAATAATTAAAAATTAAAATTAAATAATTAACAATATTATAATGCAATGTATAATTTAAAAAATTAAATTAAACATACTTGAAGATTTTTTTTATATTAAATTATTAAATTAGATTTTGTTTATATTATATAATACGTTAAGAGGAGGATTCTTAGAAAACTTCTGTTTTATAAAAACGATCTCAGTTGTTATCTCAAAAAAAAAGAAAAAAAAATCCAACGGTGAGGTACGCTCAATGGTCTTAGACTTACAGCAATTTTAATTACATTAGAGGGCGCCGTTTTCAAAAAAGTTATATGGTGAACCTAGCGCATGTGCAGTTTCTACATGTAATCGGCTTTTTCCAGAATAGAATTCGTCCATGTTTGTTTGACTAATTCGGACACTCGGGAATTCGGGCTCCTGTTTTTTTTTTTTTTTTTTATTATATGTATTTATTTATGCAAAGCGATAATTTATCGCTAATTTATCGATAATTTAAAACCTAAACGATAATTTATTTATATATTTCCGAATCCTCTTTGAGAATGGTTTCACAATTATTTTCTAAAGGAATGAAATTATTAAAAAGAAAAATGAAATGCAATTGAAACAGGTGGGAGTGTGTGCATTTGATTAAATTTATAGTTATTAATGTTTAAGTTATTATTAACGGTTATTGTTCAAAAATCGTCTTATTCCTGTTCAATTTGATTGCAGTTCTTTGTATTCCATTTTTTTTTTTTTCTCGAATGTAGACATTTTCATAAAATTTTATTTTTCTTTCCTTTATATTTGTGTCCATCAAACCGAACACAATGATTGCTGAATTGGGAAGAAATTTTTACAAACAACGCAATTTAAATATATTTTGTATATGATATTCTATATATAATTAAATTCTACGCTCTCCTTTTCCTTTTTTACCAGAAATTTGTATGTACAAATTTCTATATTAGTATTTAGATCAGGTTAGTATTTTATATATTTATTGGTGCAATCGCTTAACTTCTATACATGATACATGCATCCAGATGTAAACGTAGTATTAGTCTGTATTAAGAATCCTGTGGACCGTTGTCAGAAATATTTGGAAAAGAAAGGGGCACTCTCATAAATAACGCTAAACATTTTGCACATAAATTTAATAACAAATAAATTGCCTTTTTCATTGATCCCCTTATTAATTGGAGTTTTAATTTAATCAAAAACCTAATTCATTTTATAATAAACCCTTTACCCCACATTTATAACGTAAGCTCTGTTCTTTCCGTCGAATGAATGGAATAAATACCCAACAAGAACATACTGCAAAATTCACCCTCCATCTGTGCCTAAACACGACAGGCCAATTTCTACTTGCCTCAGGGTTTGAAAAGAAGAGGAAGAAGACAAAAAAATAAATATACAGTGCTCCTGTGATGACCAAACATGTACTGCCTAATGATCTGAAATAGATCCATTATATGCATTCCAAACGTTCGACCGTTACTCCTTCTTATCAAAAACTATAGAATTTTATTTGAAATAGAAAATGGCTATCACTGATGCAGACACTGGAGCGCCATTTGAAAGATTCGACTGGAATGGTGCCTCCAACGCCAGGATAAAACTGTGCGGCGAAACTTATGAAGCCATACAATTTAGACAGTCTCGTGCTCACTACTCAAGAAGCTGAAAGTGGTATTATGATATGGGTATGTTCTATTGGTACGGGCAGTATCTACTCACACTGTTAGAAGGTCGTGTTACCTCCAGTGAATAAATATCCTTCATCTGAGTTGTTCGAGAAAGTTGTGTCGGTTACTGCATTTTTAACCAAAATTATAACAAGTGATGAATTTTAAGTATATGGATATGATTCCGAGACCAAGGTTCCAAAACCCCAATGGGAAAGAACGTCGTGACCGAGACCAGAAAGGCGTAGCTGTCAAAATCATATGCAAAGGTCATGCTAATTTCATTTTCTGACAGCGAGGGCCTGCTATTATCAGAATTCATTCTATTAGGTGCCATTGTTAACGTTTAAAATACGGGAACTTTTAAAACCGTTTAGACACAATAACCACCAACGCACAGATGGTTTTTTTTACCAACGAAGACTGTGTCACACGTCACTCGCAGTCCAGTAATTTTTGAACGACAAAAGCATTTCCTCTCATACCTTATCCACTTTGTTTGCCCGAATTGGCAACATGCGACTTCACCAAAATTAAAACATGGCATGAAAGGAATACCATCTAAATTCATTTAGATGGTATTCCTTCCAATTCGAATGCGATGGACCGCCTAAAGGCATTCTCAAAAGATTTACAAATAAAAGTTTTGATCAATGGAAGCATGAACAGAACGAATGTATAGTTTGCAGACATGATTAATTATCAAAAGGTCACACAATCAATTTAGAAGATTATTTTCTTTAATATAATCTTCTGAATTGATTGTGTGACCTTTTTAATAATTAATCCTGTCTTGTTTGTTGTTGTAGGGTTTTAGGAGCATCGGCGGTTAAGGCCATATTGCTCCATGTATATTGTCTGTAAATTGCGTGTGTTCTGAGGTAGATTTTCTGTTTTCTGGACGAAAACCCGAGTTTTCAGGGGAAAAAAAAATACTCCCCTCGCTTGAGACCGACTAACTCAGCCACGTTGTAAAAACGGCCCAATAAAATTCCTCCCGTCATCGATGGGACTCGAACTCAGTTCTTTTCCATCCATTGTAGGGAGGACGGCGAACCTACCAACTGTGATACCACGACGGAAACTTGTATGTATGAGGATGCATCTAAAATAAAAGGTTCTTTAAGTGCTACCCAAAACTAGTATAGCTCTCTCTCCCTAAATGTTTACACAATATTATTCAATGATTTCATGAAGAGCCTATAGATTGTTCGCCACTGATTATTTTTTGCGCAATAATCATTCAAAAATTTCTTGATCACCAACGTATAGTCCGGTATTCTTCCCAGTAACTTCCATTGTTCAATAGGATAAAGAAACGTCTTCGAGGCCCACTGTTTCAACTCAGTGAAAGTATACAGTGAAGGCAGGCAGTGAAGAGAAAGCTTTAAAAATTGTCATATTAGGATTACCCGAGAACAACTTATTTGTATTATGTACATAAATTGCGTGTTTGTGTTTTCTTTGCCCATAAAAGTTCCTCACGCCATTGACGAGACTCGAACCCGGGCCTTTCCACCCTTTGTTCGGAGCATAGTGTATTATAAACACTGTGCTATCTGAAAGGACAAAATAGGACTTCAAGAACAGGGCACAACTTTCTGTCGCAGTAGTACAGAATATTTTATTATGCGCTGTTTATTGTGTTATTATATTGGCTGCCTTTTATCTGTTGCGCATTTGGGCTAAATGTGCTTGCATTGTTGGATGAAAAACCTCAGTTTTCGGTTAAAAATATCTTTACCTACACAGATGTGCAAAACTTAAGGACCAACACTATTTCTAAAGGTTACAACCACAAAATCTTAACTTAAAGTATTATTTACTGATGAGAGTTCAGTCTCAGCAGCGGTTCTGGACGTCAGTTAATCTGCCGAGAGGTTGGCACACAGTATCACCCCGCAAACATCACTGAAAGGGATGGACATATCGGTCGAGGTGTACTCGTCTGGGGAGGCCTTATCTTGGACGGACGTACACAACTCCAGATACTGGAAGGAAGGCGGTACTTTAACCGGTGCACGCTATTGTACTGAGGTAATCCTTCCCCATGTGCGTCTGTTCCTAGGTGCTATTGGCCCCCGATTTCGTGTTTATGGATGATAACGCCACACCCCATCTGACTGCAGCTGTTGATATGCTTTTGGAAAGTGAGGACATTGTTTCTATGGATTGGCCTGCCCGTTCCGTCGGTCTAAATTCTATCGAATAGATATGGGACGCTCTGGGGAGACGCCTAGCGGCACGTCCACATCCACCAGAAAATGTTCACCAGCTGAAGATGATGCTGACAGAGGAATGGACGATGTTACTGAAAAAACTTATCACCAACATTGTTATAAGTATGGATAGGCGGTGCAAAGCCTGCATCAACATTAGGGGTGGCCATATCTCCTACTGAGGACCACCTCTTCTCTTTGTTCCATCTTTGGCAGTGTATCTGTATCATGGCAGCCAGTGCTGTGTTGCCATATTTGAATAAAGTCCCTCTCTACCGTTTTGTTTCCGTTGTGTCGGTTTTGTTTCCTTCATCATTTTTGTACCTCACGAGGTTCCTTTGGTATGCTTTTTCCATATCCAGGCCAATCCTGTGAGAAGCTACAGGCGAAAACCTGACTTGTCCTTAAATTTTACACACTAGCGTATGTTAGCATGAATTAAATTTTATGATTCTTTCCTGTCCCTCTAAAATTTATATCTACAAATCTATAAACAGAATACATAATACCCAAATTAAGGGACTAAGAGGACAAAAGTCCTAGGAGAATTAACAAAATAGAGATAACTTTTTTTTTTTTAAATAAGTAACTAGAAATGAGATTAAATTTAGAGTTTTAATTATAATAATCAAACAGCTAAGAAGTCAATTCAATTGGGCAATTTAATTTCATTTGTTCTTTATCTGTAACGTCGATAACGCTGAATGACTAGAAAAGAATCGTGTTGGCTCTCCTTTGAGAATCTCTTCGCTGAATTCGTATTAAACTGCTTGAAAGGATAACTTCTGTTTAAAATTCCAAGGATAGAGAGAAAGAAAATTAGTTTTCCAAACACTCTATAAAGGATAACTTCTGTTTCAATTCCAAGCATAGAGAGAGAGAAGATTAGTTTTCCAAACACGCTATAATGGAGATATGAAGATTTATGACGTCAGGGACCTGCAGTTATGACTGAGAAATTAGAGATTCAGTATAAATAAATCAAGTAATACCTGACCGATAACAGAGGCGATTTCTCTTAAAATATAACTTTAAGAAAGTTTTAAATAATCATGCAGTTTAAATAACAGAGAGATATAAAAATGTCTCTCCTATTCGAGTGGTTAAGTTTTGGTACTTGACGAACAGAGTTGTCCACAAAAATGACACCCGTATGTTTAATATAGGTTACTCTGTTAAGGGTATTCTATTAATCGTACACTGGTGTGAAAAATTTAAGGACCAGTCAGGTTTTCATCTGTAGCTTCTCATAGGAATGGCCTGGATATGGGAAAAGCATACCAAAGGAACCTCGTGAGGTACAGAAATGATGAAGGAAACAACACTGACACAACAACCGAAAAAAAACGGTACAGAGGGACGTTATTCAAAAATGGCAACATAGCACTGCTGCCATGATACAGATGCATCACTGTCAAAGATGGAACAAAGGGAAGAGGTAGTCCTCAGTAGGAGATATGGCCACCCCTAGTGTCGATGCAGGCTTCGCACCGCCTGTCTATACTTAGAACAATGTTGTTGATAAGTTCTTGCTGTAACATCGTCCATTCCTCTGTCAGCGCCATCTTCAGCTGGTGAACATTTTCTGGTGGGTGTAGACGTATCGCTAGGCATCGCTCCAAAGCGTTCCATATGTGTTCGATAGGATTTAAATCGGTGGAAAACAGGCAGGCCAATCCATACGAAAAATGTTCTCACTTTCCAAAAGCATATCACAGCTGCAGCGCGATGGGGTGTGGCGTTATCATCCATAAACACGAAATCGGGGCCAATGGCACCTCGGAACAGACGCACATAGGGAAGAATTACCTCAGTACAGTAGCGTGCACCGGTTACAGTACCTCCTTCCAGTCTAGAGTTGTGTACGTCCATCCATCCAATATAATGCCTCCCTAGACAAAAACACCTCGACGGCAATATCAATCCCTTTCAGTGACGTTTGCGCGGGTCTCAGCAGCGATTCTGACGTCCAGAATCGCTGCTGGGACTGAATCTACTTTCATCAGTAAAGAGTACCTTACGTAAAGATTTTGTGGTTTTAACTTTAGAAATAGTGTTGGTCCTTAAGTTTTGCACACCAGTGTATAAGACAAATAACTATTTGGCTTTCTAGGGTCTTTAAAATTAAATATGTGGCATTTATTTTTATTAACTTTAAAATAATTTAATTTTTTAAATTTTTAATAACTTTAAAGTACCCCGTTGAATTCATGAAGAATATGTCGTACAGCTTTATATTCATCTAATGACAAGAGATAAAAATCTAGATTTCATGAGCATGCAACAAGGCCTGATGACCCCAGGGAATATTTTTATGGATATTTTGCACGAGGTGACTGAATTAGTCTCAGGCGAAGGTAGCATATTTTTTCCTACCGGAAAAAATAATGCTCTGTCATAGCTGCCAGGTCCCTGACAAAACAATGCCATATACCAACTTTCCAAAGTATGAGTTCTGAGCACGAAAATATTGTTGTCTGCAATGAAGTTCTGGTGGGTAGTGTGATGGATAGCATTGCTGATTTTCCGCCTTTCTTTGGGAAGCGCCTGGTTTGGAGTCCAGTCACTGGCGGAAAAGGCAGAAAAAAAAGGTAAAATACTAGTTTTCAGAAATTCAACACACGATCAGGAAATTTAGACTTTCAATCAAAAAGGAATTTGAAAGCATCGTAGCTTCCAAATCTTTAGGATAGATTGCTAAATGGCTAGTTTCTTAAAGTTCGGCTACGCGTGCTCTCCTGTCGTAATATAATTTTTACGGCTTTTCTGTTTGAGAATCTTCTTAACCAAAGGCCTGTGAAAAAAAAACAAAGAAAAAATAATAAAATCAATCCGAAGATTTCTTTTTTGTTCAGTAAGTTCCTTCTGGAAGTTTGAAGGAGGGGGAATTGACGCGCCACTGAAGGATCCAAAGAAAGCGAGTGTACATTCAGATAAAGAGAGGAATAAATTGTCCATTGTAAGTGTAAAGGAAAACTTGTTTCATGTTTAGCCGGGCGACTGCTCTGATATCGGAAATTTAATTACTGAAAAGAACCATCAAAAGATTCTATTAGCCAGACTGTTGTTAACTGAGCCCCGAGGAAGAGGATTACGATAACTGAAGAACTCCACACAAACCGGACTTCAAAAAGGAAGTCTCTGGATAATAAAAGAATGTAGCAAGAAATACAAGTGAGAATAGTTTTAAGAATTAACTTCTAAATAGCTTGTGACTACCCAGACGACTTTCCTTTTTTCAACACAACAAATTAGGATCACTAAGGATAAAGTAAGTGCTCAGGTACGAAAGAGCTACATTGCCAAGCGTTAATACGGGTTGGCAACGAGCCGGCTTTATATCCCCTTGTGGAGATTAACTGATACCACAGGAGACAGCGCCATCTTTGATATAACACAGGTTATTGACTTCGAAGACGAGTTACAGTATTCCGTTGGCTTTCTCTAACTGTACATATTGGATTGGCTCCATTCAATGCCTCCAAGGAATTTCTTTAAATGTTTTTTTTTTTTTTTTTTTTTTTTTTTTTAAGTGGCTGATTAAATTCAGAGTCGTATTGTAGGAGGAGCTTCTGGCGGGGCTCATTTTTCATTCACTCTTCAATTCTGGAACAAACCGGATTCGGATTCCATGCCTGGCGCGATTAACTAAACAAACTGATTTTAGAACACACAGGATTCACGATTTTCTAATCTCTAAGAGTTGTTTAAACAAAGGAACAAATTTGGATAAACTTTATTTTTATACAACAGACGAACCTGAAGAAATAATTATTTAATGAGGATGTTTTGGGGAGTAAAACCACTAGTGATTAAAGTGGCATAAAAATATAAATAAAATATATACAGTAATAACAGATAAAACATAAAATGTAGAAAACCTATTAAAAGTATTAATCTTTCTGTGCGATTTCCTTCTTTACCAACTTTAGGAAGAATGGTTCGTCAAACCAAGACGAACCATTCTATATACCAATTGCAAATGTTCCGGGAAATTAAGGGCTACCTATATTAGTCATGCTCATGGTGTTGCAAAGTAACGGCCTCCACAATAGGGTATATGAGTGTCTCCCTTTTGTGATCCATATTTGCACAAAATAAAGCTTTTCCAACGTTCTGTCATCGAGGAAATTGGCTATTTTCTCGATGACAGAACATAGATTAAGATTAGTATTTGGAGTTGGAGAAAAAAAATCAATAATTTGCAACAATGAAACGTGCATTATCTGATACAACGGTAAAAAACATTACACACCACAATATACATACGCTTTTAAATCTCTACAGTGTTCTGTATCACACCACAATGTATACTACGCGGAGATGGGGGAAACCCCCGGTGCCGTTAGACCCTAAACACACTATACACTATCTGATTATGCTATAATAATGAGACACGTTCGCCGATATAGCACGTCCCACAATCTGGGCAAGTAATTCAATAAGCCAATCCACCTAGCTGTAACAAGAAAATAGCCAATTTTGCCTTAAAAAGAATTGACACGTAATAAGCATAGCAATGTTGTAACAAGACGTCCGGAAACACTAGCATAGTGGGTAGCAATTATTTCATTGTCAGGATCTGGCTGGAAAATTACCTCTCTCGTTAACCGAAATTTATCACTGGCCATCTCATTGTTCATATCCACCAGAGAACCAGAGTGGCTAAGAACCGTCAGTAAATTGTGTCTTTATATAGCATGTATCTTATACTGTATGACCACCTTATTAGAACCATGAGTTAATAGTATGTTGGATTGCCGTTGACCCAAATTACTGCTTCGACAAAAATTAGAATTGAGTCAAAAAAAGGTGTTAAAGCGGCAGAACGAATATTGGCCCGTTCATGTAACCAAACCATATTCAATTCCTGTTGTGAGGGAGAATCGTGCCAATGAACATGACTTTCCAGTTCATCACAAAGCTGCTCATTGGGATTAAGATCCAAGGATTGGGATGACCTATGAAAATGCTTGAAATCTTCCTCGCGTTGCTTAAACTACTCTTTCGCACATTTGACAGGGCGGATGGTTGCATTTTCATCTTGTCCATAGTGGTATCTTCGCGGTAGGACGGTGGGTAAAATCACCATCCTCCTTACACCGGGTAGAAAATTCCCGGGCTCAAATCCTGTCAATGAAGCGAGAAATTATTAAGGGCTTTTTCATTCTCTACCTGAGTTAGTCGGTCTCAGGTGAGGATGGCAAGGTTTCCTTCCCGGTGGGGGCATAAACGTGGAACATTCCTTGGTGTACCCGATCCGCAACGCCATTTGGGTTTGCCATGTGGACGTCAGGGTGCCACCAGTGTGATCAAGGAACCAAATTCCACATCATCACGCCTTACTTACTACTGCTGATATAAAACAGGATGTTTCAAAGGCATCGCGTTGTTCCTCCACACGTGCACCCTTCCACCGGGTAAATCGGGACTCATTGGAGTAGATAACGTCTCCAGTCCTCTTGCGTTATATCCATTATGTTCCTTTTGTTAGGTACTCAGTGATACTAATCTTTGAACAAGTGCCGCAGTTTTAGTTTCTGCAACACTTGCCTTACACGCTCCAACAATCGTACCTCTTTCACACTCCGCGAATTCTTTCCATTCCCCGTTGCCGGCGAATTGATTTTGGTACTAGTCAATTCACACTTCGGAGGTAGTTATAATGCACTTCAATTCGATTAATTGCTTCTTGAAGTAATGAGAAACATCCAGTGATGTCTCCAATTGATGACCACCACTGGAAGGAAGAAATAATTAACCGATACAAAGGAAAAAGTATCCACGACCTTTCGGTTTGTGGGGCAAAATGTTTAGCCATCGAATCCATAGAAAATTCGTTGGATCGTGTTCCGTAACCAACAATATTCTGTCTTAGCGGAAATATATCGACAGGCATACTTCGCATCGATAGCGAGGCAACGAAAACCCTTATTAGATGGAGGTAACCCATGTGCTGTATAAAGAGTAAATAAGTAAATAACCCTGTGAACTAGATCAAAGTGTTATTGTATTGCCGGTTATGTAGGGAGATAGCTCAATCAGTTTTTGACAAATAAAATATATCTGGAGATAGTCATAATGCTAAATTTCACAACATATCACTGTTACATGGCAACGTTGTGGTTTTAGCATGAAAGTATTCCACCATATTTTGCAGTAATGGATTTGTTAAGTAGATGTCCCGAATAATTATATAAGTAGTCCGAATTTAAGTAATAAGTAGTACGAACCCTCTTGTGGCTTTCACATATTAGGACTCTTCATAAGTCAATGTCATAAATGACAGCTGTTTCATTGGACGGTTCTTGCGTGAAGCACAGTGATTATAATCACCGTCGTTGCCCCTCCAGGGTGGAAAACGTCCAGGTTCGAATCCCGTCAGTTGCGCGAGGAACGTTATGGGCTTTTTCACTCTGTGGCTGGGTTAGTTGGTTTTAAGAGTGGATAGCAAGGATTTTTCTCGCTGAAACTGGGGGTTTTCGTCCAGCAAACCAACCAGAAACCATAAGCAATTTATGGTGGACATACAAATAATATACATGGGCAGATGGGGTTGTTTTCGGGTAACCCTAACTCTAATTGTTCCATTAGTGGAATTATATCAAACAAACGGCCAACAGACTCTCTCATCAGATCCAGTATTCTTCTGTGCGAAGTGGACCTTCTAGCGAAACTATGCGTACTTTAATAGATGTGGATTTTTCTTTTAGTACAAGCTCGATCATCATATTTACTCACATTCATTTGAACACTCTTTATATTTCACGAGTTAACTTTTGTTAGAATAAATAAACCCCCATATAAATGTATTACATCCAGAATTTAACCATGATTATTGCTTCATCGCAACACAAAGGAAGGCTCTCTTGGATAAAATATTTAGAAATGCTTTTTAAAATTTCAATAAGAAATCGACTGCTCTATTGGAAAACAAATCTTGTGGTATTTCATCTATTTTAATAAATTCTTGAATGACGTACCTTATCTCTTTTTTGTTTATTTGTTTTCAAGAATTCGAAACATTTCAGAGTGACCCGAGGATATTTAATAGGATAAAATATTTTTAAAGTGCACATCGACGAAAAAATAGGAATTTTGCAGTTTGGAGGCCAAATGAGATATTTTACGATAGTAGTGACCTACAAGGAATGCATTTACAGAAGTAAGGAGCGAAATCTTCTCAAGAGGTGTGCAGATAGTGAAAATATCAGGAAGTGGGACGCACAGAGAGAGAGAAATCTGTGCTATCCAAAGTCGACTTTTATTGATGTCTTGGAGTCATTCTGCCACAGTGGAATTATCAAAAAAGATACGGCTCCCTTATCATATGAAAAATTCATCATATGTTTTCCGTTATTAGGAAGAGTGCATGCTACAAACGTATCGATTCCTTTACTTTCAATTTATCTTTTGCTTTATTTTATTTTATTTATATACGGGCCATTGCTAAAGTCTCTCGTTGATCACGGATGAATATTTTCCAACCACAAATCTTTGGCACATTTTTCCATTTTCGCTTTTTTTTTTTTGTGCCTCGAGAAGAAATGTGTCCAATAGTAAGAATGTTGACTACTTCGAATGTCTTGTTCTTCATATATGGAATGTGAATAAGGAGGCTAATATACGGTTCTATTTCTGGTTTTTGGAAAGAGAATATGAAAAAACACATTACGCGCTTTCATTTCCTTTTGGAGGGTTGAATTATAATGGCATGCAGGCAGAATAAATAGAAACACAGCCTCCAGAAAGGCCTTTGGACTTGATATATGGGTGATCATAATGTAGGCTACTCATATGTTTACTCTTATCCTGGGCAGATAGAAAGAGAGAGAGAGAGAATTAATTGGAAAGGAAACAATTATAATGGTGCCTAGAATACTTGCAGAAATTTATATTTTTTTCAAAACCAAAGCAGTTAGTCAATGGAAGCCACGAAATAGCTTTTTCTGAGTTACGTTATCCTCTAAGTGTGATGCCATCTTTGCCACAGCACTGCAGAGTCTACCTTGTAGTGTTAACTTCTTGATAAACTTCATTTTTATGGAACTGTTCATTGATCTGATGGCAGGACTTTTGTGATCCCTGAAAATATTTTCGAGGAATTCCAGAGGTTCAGAGATCTAACTTTGGGAATCGCTTGTCAACAGTTTTGATTTAATTATTATATTTCTTTTTATCAGGAATAAAATAAAAGCATACAAATAGAATCAGCAGTGGTGGTGGAGCCGCATTTGTAGCAAAAACAGTGGAGGGGCACCTGACAGCTGCCCATTTTCGTTTTTTAATTTTTTGTAAAAAGTTTCGGTCTTTTTTTATTATTTTTTTTAAATTTTCATTGAACAGTGCCAATATTTCATCTTTTCTTAATTGATTCCAATACTTATTTTATGCAATTTTTAAGTTTAAAAAAATTAAACTTTTTAAAACACGAATTGTATTAAGCAGGTTTTATTTTAAAAAAATATATTAATTTTGCTAAATTAACAAAAAGATGTATTAGACATAAATTATTATCTTATTCTCTTCCATTTTCCAATTTAAAAGTTTATTCAATGCGTGAAATTTTATTTAAATTGATATTTTGCGGGTGCATATACACTGTGCTGCCACTTTATTAGGTACACCCCTGCTGTGCACACAAATGATTTGTCCCACAACGTTGCAAGTCACATGACCACAGTTGTGGATATAAATGCAGCAGAACAGCCTTTCTAGTATCAGTTAAGCGTACAAACCGTAGCAAGGACGGGAAAAAGGAGTGATCTAACGGACTTCGAACGTGGCATGGTAGTAGGTGCAAGAGGTGCTGGACAAAGCATCTCTGAAACGGCAGTTTTCCTGAACTTTTCACGCGCCACAGTTTCAAGGGTGTATTGAGAATGGTGCAACGAACAGAAAACATCCTCTCAACGGCACTCCTTTGGAAGAAAATCGCTTGTTGATGAGAGAGGTCAGAGGTGGATGGCTAGAATTGTGCGAGCAAACAGACGGGCCAAAATGTCGCACATCACATCAGAATACAACCTTGGTGCGCAGAATAAAATATCGCAACGGACCACTAGTCGCACTTTGTTGCGAATGGGCTACAACAGCTGACGACCACATCGCGTACCTTTGTTATCAATGAAGAACAAGAGAACACGCCTCCTATGGGCACAGCAACACCAGCACTGGACTATAGAGGATTGGAAAACAGTTACTTGATCTGACGAGTCGAAGTTCCTGGCGCATCATGTTGATGGAAGGCTCAGAATTTGGCGAAACAACATGAATCCATGGACCCGTCATATCTGGCGACTACTGTGCAAGGTGGTGGGGTAGTGTTTTGGTGTGGGGAATGTTTTCTTGGCACACGTTGGGTCCATTGATACCCATAGATTCACGTCTGAATGCCACATCGTACCAAAACATCGTCTCTGACCAAGTGCATCCTTTCATGTTGACAGTTTATCCTCAGCCAGATGGTTACTTCCAGCAGGATAATGCGTCTGTGCACAAAGCCCGAATCACTATAGAATGGTTCCAGGAACACGACAATGACTTTTCTTTGCTGCAGTGGCCCGCTCAGTTCCTCGGATCTCAATCCTATTGAACATTTTTGGGATGAGCTGGAAAGGCTGTTCGCTGCAGGCCTACCTACACCTCCGTCGAATCTCAAGGAACTGCGTAACACACTCATGTCTGCATGGTACTCCATTCCTGCACAACGTTTTCAGCATCTTGTTCAATCCATGCCTAGACGAATTCAGGTTGTTTTGAAGGCTAAAGGAGGCTCAACACTGCTAGGTAGCTGTACCTAATAAAGTGGCAGCACAGCGTATATTTTTCCCTATATAAACACACATTCTCATCGTTTTTGTGCTGAAAAATGAATAATAAACCTTTCGAGGCTTGTCCGGTATCATTCCGTTCTTCAAGAAACCATCCAAATAGTTTCAAAAACGATGGCAGGGCATCTGACAGGTGCTAATAGCAAAATTTCCATAATAAAACCGAAAGAAAATCACTTCAACAACTACTGCAGAAAAAGTCTGATTATACGTGTATTTAGGAACTAAACTAAACGATTATATTAGGGTAACCTGGAAATTTACTTTCGATCACTCATGTATATTGTGTCTGTAAATTGTGTGTTCTCTGCGACCAGACATTTGCCTGCTTTGCTCAACGAAACAAATCGACATTTGCCTGCTTTGCTCAACGAAAAACCCTAGTTTTTTTTCCCTGGGAATAAACCTTGCTATTTAGTTAATGGGAGAGAAAGTTATTTTCGTAGGGCATCTGTCAGGTGCCCGCCACTACTGCCGAATACAACATCATTCATTTAATCTCACCGAGAACATATTATAAAAATGTCATTTATTTTTTGTTAAAAAATGCATGGTAAGAACGAACTTTCCTTAACTGCCGCTAGAGGCGCTCTTCCAGATAGCTATTGAGCAGACTCTGTTGGCGCATGCCAGTACTCGTCCAGCTAATGTTGCGTGAAGAGAGTTATTTTAGCCGCATGTCACTGACGATCGTTTTGAAGCAAGTATCATGTCGGACATACAGATTGAACAGCGATATGTGATTCATTATTGTGTCAGACAGGGCTTGAATGCATTGGAAACAGTTAAAGAAATGATTGAAGCATGTGGTAATGAGTGTCTTGGTAGAATGGCCATATTCCGGTATAACCTAACTTTCCGGTGTTAAGTGGTTTCTCCATCTAGACAATGCCAGGCCCCATGCGGCTAATATTGTGCAAGCAGTGATTACTGCCATAGGTGCCAAGGTTCTGCCATATCCCCTTTATTCCATGGACTTAGCCCCGTGTGATTTCTTCCTGTTTCTACGTCTAAAGAAAGCTCTGAAAGGCAAGCGTTTCAGACAGAACGATGCTCGCAAAGCAACAACTGAAGCACTTCACAGTCTTTCGAAAAATGGCTTGCAGAAAGCATTTAATGCGTGGGTACGACGGTGGCGAAGGTATATAAAATTCAAGGGAGAGTATTTCGAGAAGGAGAAATCCACAGAAGATTCAGATGATGATAATTAAGATAAGATCTTGCACCAGACTGCGAATTAAATGATCACCCCTCGTATATTTTAAAATTCCGAAATTAAGATTGACTGTTAGGAGCATTACATAATGTTACCCACCCAGAAGAATGAGTTCAACACACCAGTTAAGAATTTGTTTTTTTATTTTCCTATTTTCAAAAAAATGGATAACTACAAAGGGAACCTATGGTCCTATTTTATCCCAATAACTTTTATACTTACAGACTACTCCAGACTTTGCAGTACATGGGAAGAAACGGAATTTCCCTTGATGATATTATTTCAGTTGCTCATATTGAAGTAAGATGGCAAGCACACATCTTTGGATGGAATGAAGGAAATTCCTCAAAATAGGTCATTGAAATTCGAAACCTGGTTAACGATTTAATTTCGAATCGTTTGAATACAGAATAATAGGCCATCTGGATGTGAATTTATGATGAAATCCAGATGGTGTAGCAGCAGGCTAGATCCGATGATACAAGTTGTAGCTTTTGGGGTCAACACTACCCTTTTGGCAAACAAACTGCTGATGGAAGTCGATGGTCTGTCTTATTAAATGCCACGTAGAGAAGTAGAAGAATCCACGGTCTAGAAAAAATAATCAGCCTCAATTTTTATTAATCAGTTGATACTTCTGATGGAATTCAGAACTACGCATCCTCATTTGACCAGGACATGTAAAATAATATTTAAACAGAAATCGTTTAAAAATTACAAGATTTTAAACAATGTCGTCTATATTCATTTCAGTGAATCGTCAATTTTACAGAAGAGAGAGAAAGAGTCAGTGGATTTTCTATTAATCTCTCTCTCTCCAGTGAAGAAATGCAAAAGTGAAATAGCAGAAACTTGCCACAATGAGTGAGCACTGTTCAACATTCTATTTATCTTTGAGAGATCAATATTTATTTTACTGTCATTGTGTATATAAATCGGTTTAGGAATAAACTGTGGGCCATTTCCGGGAGAGATGATTGGAACGCAGTGAAGCTAAGGAAATGGGAGAGTTGCGGTCTAAATCGAAATAAGATTTCTGTTGAAGGTTCTATTTTGGCAGGAGAAGGGAATGTCAAATATATAACTTACGATAAAACGGCATGGAAACGTTCATGCCGTTTAATCTGTTCCTTCATGAGGGACTGATTTCTGTTCGTCACGCAAAAGTCACTTACTGTTGCGTGGTCACGATCTTAAAAATAAGCCTAGTTTCCGTGCCGAAAGGATTTTAGTTTTCAATAAACGTCCTGTCTATAAATCAATCGGAAAGCAGGTCAAACACCGGTAATGATTTTGTTCAAACAACAGTTTCCCTCTCTCTCTCTCTCTCTCTCTTACTCTCTCTGTCTTGTATAGCGATAGCATCAAAAAATCGGCATAATGCTTTCAGCAAGCCATGTCGGGGGAGCGTGGGTTATATAAAATAGCGTCAGGGATCACTGCTCTCCCTCACGAACCATAATATCTTATGGTGGGTAAGAGAGAGAGAGAATGTCCTCAAAAATTAAATGCGAACAATAAAAATGTCTCTTTAGAAATTTATTCGAAAAATATTAACACAATTCTGAAAAAGTTATCCATTATTTATATTATTTTTAAGCAAGTCTGTTCCAAATCACCTGATCGGTTCTATTTATAGTTATTACGCATCTACACTACATTACCAAAATCAATTGGATCCTAAATTTAATTGCCAAAACGAATAACCACTCAATACACAATTATAACACACAATTTACAGGGCCGAAGACACCGCAAGCGTTCACGCATTGAGGTGCAGATTAAATTACTAAGTTCTCCAACAAATACAGGCAGAGAATATGCAAATTCTGGCTTGTAATTGTTTCGTTAAATATTCGGCCATGTCTCAGACATCTCATTCGTGAAGTATAGTTGCAAAGATGGCACACACTTGCCGATTATTGTAGAAAGCATCTGAAAATGTTATCTCAGACAGATTTACCTGTTGAAAGATTTTCTACCTCTTTGAGAAGACAAATTCTCCTGGTTGTGGTAGGAGGGCTTTAGGAGCATAAGCGATTAAGGCCATATTGCTCCGTATATACTGTCTATAAGTTCTGTGGTCTATTTTCTGTTTTCTGGAAGAAAAATTCGATTTTACGGGAGCAAAAAGCATGCTACCCTCGCCCGAGACAGACTAACTCAGCCACGTTGTGAAAAAGACCCATAAAATTCCTCAGGTCATCAATGGGACTCGCACTCAGCTCTATTCCACCCGGTGTGGGAAGAACGGCGAGTCTACCAACTGTGCTACCCACGGGGGAAGTTCTAGTGGGTAGCATTGTTGGTTTCACCGTCTTCCCCACACTGACTGGAAAAGAACTGAGTTCGAATCCTGTCAATCACGCTAGGAACTCTAACGGTCCTTTTTCAGAACGTGGCTGAGTTAGTCGGTCTCAGGTTAGGATAAAACGTGGGTTTTTTTCCAGGAAATGTAATAGTAAAACGAAAATCGACCAAAGAACATTCGCAATATACATAGACTTAATATGCACAGCCCAATATGGCCTGTGTTATTGATGCGCCTAAAACAACGAACCATCCAACCAAGTTGAGGAGCGAGCAGGAGAGTGGAGACGGACCAGTCACAAGGCCAAGTTGTAGCATGTGTTGATGTGTTTCCAAGTATTGTCAGCAGGTAGTGAAGTCAAGGTGCTGAGGAAGCATTTCTCTTTCTCGTCCGGACCGGATAGCACAGTTGGTAGAATCGTAGTCCTCTCCACACCGGATGGAAAAGACCTGAGTTCGAATATCGTCGATGACGCGAGGAATTTTAATTGATCTTTTTCAAAACATGGTTGAGTCAGTAGATCTGCGGCAAAGGAAGCATTTTTCCAACCCGGAAACTCCAATTTTTCGTCCAGAAATCAAACAATCGACCAGAACGCGTATGCAATTTACAGACAATATACGGGGTGTTTCAAAAATGATAGTTAATAATTTCAAGGTGAAAAGTACAAACTAAAATAAGCAAAAAGGTCCCAGTGAACATCGGGCCGCAAATGAACCGTTTTCTAGATAATGCACATTTCCTGTTAAGATCCGCAACTGACTATGGGAGCACTAGTTTAGTAAAAAGCTGTGAATCCTTAACTAAGGGTGGTTTTATTAAACATAAGATAATACATTTTTAATTTTTGGTTTCAACACCACAGAATTTTACAGATGTTGCATGTTACAAAAGATGTTCAAAATGCTGTCTTTGCATCCGTACGCAGGTTTGTAGTTTTTTCTGCATTGAGTTGCGACTCCTCTCAGACATTCCTGGGTCATTTCTGATTTTCTGAAAGGCTCCTTCAACCTGACACCTCAATTCCTCAGCTGAGTTAATGTCAGAAGTGTACACCAAGCTTTTTACATGACCCCAGATACAAAAATCCATTGGATTTAAGTGTGGCGATCTGGAAGGCCCCATTACAGACTCACCTCTACCTATCTATCATTGACCACAACTTCTAGTTAGATATCGAGTCACAACTCGATATCTTATGTATAATGAGTTTCCAGCTGAAGCAACAGCTCCATCGCACATGGAAACAATCTCAAAATGTCAATGATCGTATCGTTTATTCAAGGGCACGGGCTCATTTTAATCGCCTGAAATCTGAGGCAATCAAATTATATGTTAACCGTGAGCTGGCTAAAGGAAAAATTCCATACAAGAAAGTGAACCCTCATTTTCCTTTACAACTTGATCCTGAATTGTGGCTCGATTTCGTCACAAGATTTAACCGTATTCCTATGCCAAACTCAGATCTAGCTCTACTAACAGAGCCCATCCAGCAAGAAGTGTTGAACAACATTCAGATTACAAAACAACAGCTGATCGTAGCCATCAATTCTCTACCTGCCTCGTCTACCACCGGTGATGATGGAGTTCCCCAATTCATGCTCAAATGCCTAAGTCCGTACATTATTCAGCCACTTTTAATTATCTTCAACCAGTTACTCTCGAACAAAATTTTCCCACAGCAGTGGAAAAACTATCTCATCAAACCTTTAGCCAAAGTTCAGTCGCCATCGAAACCTAAACACTTCCGACCCATCTCTAACTCCTCCAGCCTGCTGAAGCTCCTGGAGAAGGCCTTACTCCCCATCCTCACTAAGCAGATCTTGCCCAGTAATCCAGTCCAAATTCACTACTCCCTTCCAAACAGATCAACGATCACCAATCTGCTAGCCACCACGAATACTATCTTGTCAGCATTGGAGAATAGGCAGGAACTAGCTGTGACTTACTTAGACATTGAGGCTGCATTTGATGCCGTCCAAGTAAACCAACTTCTCACTCTCCTGGAATGCCACTTCCAGATCACAGGGAACATATTATGCTTTCTCTCCTCTCTTCTGAATGACAGAGTTATAAAGCTTCATACAGGAGATCGCACCCTTACTAGATCCGTCACCGCAGGAGTCCCACAAGGAGGGGTCCTTTCGGGCCTTCTGTTTTCATCCATTATCTTCCCACTGGTTGCACATTCTCGATGTCTACTGAGCTATGCGGACGATATCAAGATACTCACTCCCATCATTCCCGGTCAAGGCCTAGATCTGGTAAAAGTGGAAATTAACAACACTCTCACCACAGTCACATCTTACCTCTGCCAGTTTGGGCTCAAGATCAATCCTGCTAAGTCCGAATTCATGGTGTATTCATTGAAGCAAACTCCTTCTTCTCTCCAGCCTTCGGTCGGCAACACCCCTATCCCAATTGTGTCCAGCCATCGTGATCTGGGCGTTGTATTCGACCCAAAACTTCGATTCAACGCCCACATGGATATGCTCCTCACACGTGCTTCAAGACTCCGGTGGATAGCAAAACAGCATCTCCTTCATATCACAGACAAAAAGATAACCGTGAGGTACATAAGAACAGTTATCTTTCCACCTTTACTCTATGCTGCTGAAATTTGGGCGTCAGCGGCACCGTCAATAAAGAAACCACTCTTTGCCACAGAATTCTGGCTCCTAAAGTGGGCCAACAGGAAGCACAACCTTCCAGCTCTGATTCGTACCACACAGCTTGCCAACTCTCTCGGAATTCCACGGCTTCCCACCTTAATCGATGACCAACGCCTCCTAGCAACAGTCAAGATGATAACAGGCATAATGGCAACACCTTCATTCTGGGATACCTGTGGCTGGAGGATCCCCCCTGCTGCCCTTAGGGCCAATCCCGAGCTCTACTCGCATTCAGCACGACTCCATCTCTCGGACAGGTTCCTTCCTCAGCAGATGCTCAAGCAAACCCAGGCACTGGACGCCGACCTGAACAAATTCGCTGCTGACCGGACTTACCGGAAAAAAATTATGACGAGTACGACTAATCAGCAATGACTGATGTATACCTTGCACCTGTTCCTGTCTGATTGAGCTGGTGCTCTTATCTCGATGTTAAGCCAGCTCAAGCAGATTTAACTCTCGTAAGGAGTTCTCTCCTTTGTATTATAATATGTTTTCTTTGTAACATTACCTTTTTGTAAATAATTGTTCAATTTTCCCAAGTTTGGGAAACTGTAAGCCCCTGGCTTTATGGCCGTGAAGGGTAATAAAAGATTATCTCTCTCTCTCTCTCTCTAACTCGACCAAAATGTGTCGGTGCACCGTCATACATAAACCACATGTTCTGGCGTTGTTGAAGTGGAACATTATCATCATCAAGGAGGTCTGGAAGAATATTCTGCAGGAACTGAAGGTACAGCTCTCCTGTTAGCCTTTTTAGCAGAAAGTGTGGTCCAATTACATGGTCTCCTAGTAGTCCTGCCCAGACATTCAACGAGAAACGTTGTTGATGCCGTGACTCGTGAATTGCGTTAGGATTTTCGTCGGACCAAACGTGACAGTTATGAAAATTAAAAATATCATCACGAGTAAACACAGCTTCGTCAGTGAACAAAATGTTGTTTAAAAATTGGGGGTTCAGGACAGACACACTATTGTTGCATCCACTGGCAGAAGTTCACTCTGGGAGGGTAGTCTGTATTGCTGAGACCTTGTACACGCTGGATATGGTATGGGTACAGTAATTTGCGATGTAAAATTCGCCACACACTGCTATGACTCAGTACACGCTCTTGCAGAGCAACCCTCCTTGTCGAAATTCCTGGATTTTGTTCTATTCTTAACAGGTGCAGATGTGGGAAACCACAGGTGGCGCCTTACCCAAACACTATGCCACTATTCTTTCTAACAGTGTAACTGTGGCAGCCCAGAAGACTGGCAGCATGTTCTTTTCACCTGTCCATATTACTTGAATCTTCGTCAGCCTCTGTCTACTCTGTGTCAACCATTCTCCCCAGGCAATGAGTCTTCTCTCTTGGACTCCAAAGAAAAATTTCATCTTCTGCAAGATTTTGCACATAAAGCCTTTGCTAGACGTGGACAAATCATCAGTAGTGCTCCAATTTCAGAAACTACTCCTATTCCAGCTCTACCTCCAGTCCAGACCAGCATCTCTATCACTGTCATCTCGTGTTACCACCACCATCGTCACTACCACCATTATTTTTTTTTAGCTCAAGTACCATCTTCGACTTGGACAGTTGGTTAACAAACGTGTATGACGTCGAGTGACATCACTGTGTCTTCTTGACTTCTATTTCCTGCTAACCTCAGCCTGGTCCTGAGGCGGAGTCCTCATCTGCTGGCACCACCTTACACTGGTGCAGGATGATTTCTTTTTCATTTCCTTTTTTATTATTATTATTTTTTTTCCAGTTTATTAATTATAAATAAATTTTTATATTTATACTCCAAGTCAGTAGAGTTTACAATAAATCGTCAATACAAATATTTATTGTATTTAGTAGTCACGGGCTTGAACCCCGGTCCACTCAAGGAACGTGTGCTACGCACTCTCGCTCCTGACCACTCGGCTACGTCACTTATTTTTATCTTTAATTTTCTGATTTTTTTTTTATTTATTTATTTTTTTAATTTATTGTTAAATTTAATTTTATTTTATCATATTTTGAATGATTTCGACATTCAGTACATGACACTAGAGGTTTGCTGCAGTTCGCGCTCAGTTGTGGCCCGCCTCCTCGCGGCGTAGACGGCTATCAGGACGCACCACCCTGGTGGTTGTTGCTTCCTGACAGCAAAGCGGCGAGAAACAACTAAACAACATAACAAACACATACACGGTACAAACACATAGCATTACACACATTTCTGGCCTTTCTGCAGAGTTTTTGTAACATCACAGTGTACCACGGCGGAGTTGAACTAGCGGCGTTTGGGAGCCGCCTTACACAAGATACTATACATGCCTATTCTTTCTAACACCCTTTCCTCAACATCAGGTGTTATGCTTCTGGACCTACCTGCTCGTACTCCATGTGCGAAACGCCCATGTTCTCTAAGGCGTTGATGTACCCTGATGAATGTGCGCCTGTTGGGCTGCCTTCGGCGGGGAAATGCTTCTTGGTACAAACGTGCAGCCTCGAGTGCACTGCCGTTGGCTTTACCATAAATGAAATGCATGTACGCATACTCTTCGTTGCTGTAGCCTCTTTCCATGTTGACTATCGTTTGACAAGTACTAGTATGCCTGCTATGCCCCAGAGCATTGAGAGAGGGGAAAGGCAGAGAATAAGCATAACCTAACCTAAACAAATAAGTGAGTGGTGGATCCAAACTCTGTACAGTTCACCTTGTCAGTGGTGGATCCCAACTAGGAATGTGCAGTATCTCGAAAACGATTCACTTAAGGACTCATGTTTACTAGCCTTTTTTTGCATATTGTAGTCTGTACAGGTCACCTTTAAATTATTGACCATCACTTTTGAAACACCCTGTATGCAACACGTCCTTAGTTAATGATGCACCTTAAACCCTGAAGCAAATAAACAACTCTCTTGCCCATCCCAATCGACACTTCAACACTTGTTCGGACGCTTTTCACAGTGAAAGGGACAAGATTGTCAACCCAAACCATCTCAATTGTCTGCAGGCATGAAATTTATGCTGGAAAACCTATGGCATGTGTTCCATCGAATGCCCGACATCATCGGGCCAGAAAAATGCGAACACTTCTATTAATGTAATCGAACTAACGAAGGATGACGCAACTTGCTTCTCACTGATGAACATAATGGAATCACGTACATCTTGTAGTCATATTCTCTTCGAGTCCTAGTTTGGAGCGACAGAGTAATCCTAAACAACCTGCATGCATACAACAATACAGCAAGTTCGTGGGGTGGATTGCTGGTATGCTGGCATTATTCTCTGTGGTCGTCGGACCTCTAGATGATCAGGAACGGTACCCTTAATGCATGCAGGTATAGAGTTGAAATCTTGCAATCATGATCCTTCCCTACGCTAGTGCTATAGTGAAAGAGTTCGTTCCATTGGACGACAACGCTCAGTTCCATAGGCCCAACTGGTTCTATGAGTTATTATTGTAGGAGTTTTAGGAGCATCGGCGATTAAAGCCATATTGCTCTGTGTTTGCTGTCTGTAAATTGCATGTGTCCTGTGGTCGATTTTCTGTCCACAGGACAGAAAATCGACCACAGGAAAAACGAAGTTTCGGGAAGGAAAAACCATGCTACCCTCGCTCGAGATCGACTAACTCAGCCACGTTGTGAAAAAGGCCCATAAAAATTTCTCACGTCATCGACGAGATTCGAACTCAGCTCAATTCCATCGGGTGTGAGGAGGACGGCGATCCTACCAACTGTGCTACCCCACAAGGGAAACATACGAGTGCATCGTCCGTATGAACTGGACGATAATATTGCTCTTAAAAATTAATAACTCGTAAGATGTAGGTCATATCAAAAACAGTTATTGCACTGTTAGTAGCTCTAGGGTATTTTTTTTAGTATTAGTATTAGTAACGGCCGCATGGTGCAAGAAAGCCTATGGCTTATGCTGCACCAGCCAAAAAAAAAAAATAAAAAATAAATAAAAAAAAATAAATCCGACCAAAACAATGATAAAAACAAAAAAATAAAAATAAATAACTAAATAATAATAATTAATAAAATAAAAAATAAATAAAAAGGAAATTAAACCTATCATCCTATGTGCTTCCCTTACCCGAAAGTACTATCCAGATGACCTTTGAATTTCCCCAAACTCTCGGCCTCTACCACCCATGAAGGCAACTTATTCCAGTAATTTATAACTCGCTGGCTAAAATAGAACTTCCTGCAATCCAATCTAAACATTTCCCCCCGTAACTTGAATTTATGTCCCCTAGTTCTAGCATCATTTATAATCTTGAAAATTTTGTCCTCATTCATTTTACTGATGCCTCTCAGAGCCTTAAACACCTCAATCAAATCTCCTCTAAGGTGTCTAGTTTCCAAACTCTGCAACCCACATATTCGAAGTCTTTCTTCATAAGGACGCCCTTTTGCCGATCTCACCAGGCGAGTTACCCTTCTTTGCACCCTTTCAAGAAGCTCGATGTCTTTCTTCAGGTGCGGTCTCCATACTTGAACACAGTATTCCAAGTGTGGTCTAACATAAGCCTTATATAATGGGATTATCACGTCCCTATCTCTACTTGCAAAAGTTCGATAGATCATTGATAGGACACCATGGGCCTTCCTTGCAACCTGTTTACAATGCTCAGAGAATTTCATGTCTGACCGTATCGTAACACCCAAGTCCCTTTCCTCCAGTACTGGCTTTAGTTGAACTCCACCAAGTGAATAAGTTTTTTTGGGATTACTGTTTCCCAGGTGTAATACCTTACACTTTGTTGGATTAAAGCACAGCTGCCATTTTTCTGACCATTCCTGAAGTCTATCTAGGTCTCTCTGAAGAAGCTCAGCTTGACAGTGATCATTAACTACTCTCCCAATTTTAACATCATCTGCAAATTTAGACATCACGCCCTCTATCCCTTCATCAATGTCGTTTATGAAAATTAAAAACAACAGTGGTCCTAATACTGATCCTTGGGGAACCCCACTTCTTACATCAACCCAATCTGAGGAATAGCCATTTATCACAACCCTCTGCCTCCTGCCCTGAAGCCATCCTTCTATCCATCTAAGGATTTTCCCAGTGATTCCAACCTGTTCCAGCTTATAAAGCAACCGCTCATGTGGGACTGAGTCAAAAGCTTTGCTGAAATCTAAATAAACAATGTCGAAATTATTCCCTAAATCCAGCTCGTGAGTGACCCTTTCGAAATAGCGAACCAGATTTGTTAAACATGATTTTCCCTTTACGAAACCATGCTGAGTATCCTTGAGAATTTCAATTCGATCCAAATGATCCTGAATTCCACCCTTGATCATTGCCTCCATGATTTTCCCTACTACTGAAGTCAGACTGACAGGTCGATAATTTCCAACTTCACTTTTAGAGCCACCCTTATGTATGGGAGATACATTTGCACTTTTCCAATCCAAGGGAATCTCCCCAGAGTCTAATGATGCTCGCATAATTAGCCTCAATGGTTCAATGCACTCGCTTGCCGCCTCTCTTAAGATTATAGGGTATATTCCATCAACTCCAGGAGCCTTACTGGTCTGTAGGCTCGAAAGTTTTTTCATTAAATAATCTTGCGAAATTTCAATATCATTAATTACATATTTTTTAACTTCGCTCCCACAATTTACCTTTGCCACAAAAGGCTTTTCATTTGTAAATATCGATGCAAAATAACTGTTGAGTTCATCTGCAACGGCAGCTGGTGTATTTATTACTATCCCCTTTCCCTTACATAAAGGTCCGATCTGGTTTGTCCTGCTCTTCTTGGCATTTATATATGTGAAGAATTCTTTATCCCCCCTCTTTGCTCTGTTTGCTAGTGATTTCTCATAAACTGCCTTTGCCTGTCGAACCATTTCTGTGGCTCTATTACACATCACCTTGTAGCTGTTATAGGCTTCAGTACTTTTTATTGTTCTGTAACCTTTCCATGCCACCTTTTTCTGCTCAAGTAATGCGGCAACTTCACTAGTCATCCAACTTGGAACCCTCCTCGTGGAGTATTTTTTTAATGGTATATACGCATTCAAGGCATCTGTGATTAATATTTTAAAAGCGTACCACAGTTCAATCGTATTCATTCTCTGCGCGATATCTACCCAGTTAATAGAGGCCATGTAGTACCTTAAGGCATCGTAATTTCCTTTTCTGAAATTAAAACCCATTCCTTTGCCTTTTACTTCTGCTTCCTCTCTCGTCATCATCCACCGTAGAACTCCGTGATCACTTCCTGCTACTGGTTCCTCTACTGTCAGCCCTGTTATGTCATCTGATTCATGTGTGATGATGAGGTCTAGGATATTCTTTTCTCTAGTACTTTCCCTGACATGTTCATACAAATAACAGTCATCCAGTTGATTTAAAAATTTTGTTCCCCATGTCGAGTTTCCTTCCCATTTACTCCAATCAATTAGAGGCAGATTGAAATCACCCATAATAAGGCATTGACGCTTACTTGCCCATTCCATTTGCATGTAGAGGCTTTTGTCATAATCTTCACAATCACCTGGTCTGTAGATTACTCCTACTCGCATTATACCTTTGTTTCCAACTATCTCACACCATACAGACTCTATACTAGCATGTGAAACGTCTGAATCCGGGAAAGCTATCGTCGCACTCAGGCTGCTTCTGATAAGAAGCATTACCCCACCACCCCTTCTATCTAACCTATCCTTCCTAAATACATTATACAAGCCGTACTGAAACTCATCATCCCCAATTTCCGGGTGGCACCACGTCTCTGTAAGCCCTATTATGTCCGCGTTACTTGTTGTAACCAGCAGTTCGAATTCGCTCATTTTATTGACGACACTTCTAACGTTACTGTATAAACAATTAAGATTTACTGTTCTT
This sequence comes from Mastigoproctus giganteus, assembly GCF_048544385.1. Lineage (NCBI taxonomy): Eukaryota > Metazoa > Arthropoda > Arachnida > Uropygi > Thelyphonidae > Mastigoproctus > Mastigoproctus giganteus. The sequence continues at coordinate 17,300,470 of NC_143583.1, read as the reverse complement.
GTATATTTAACAACCCTAACACAACCCTTGAAGTTTTTTAGGCTCTCTTCCCTGGCATTAGCTACCCGCCCACGTGAAACGTTTGTGCCCCCAGAACATCTAGATAATACGTCCAGTTGGGGTAACAGATAAGAACTCTTGAGGTATGTGCAAGAGTTACTTTGACCAATATTATCAGATAAACGCGTGTCAGTATTACCCACATCCCCCCTAACTAGCAGTTTCCCTGAACCTTTAAGGTATCCTCAATAATACTGGCAAAAACTTTTGCACCACCTTTGTTTAAGTGTATCCCGTCTCTACAAAACAAATTCCTTCTACCTACAAGTGTGGGCCATGCTGATAGAAATTTACCCCCTAAAGCCTTGCAGATTCCTTCAAGTCTTGAGTTAATCCACAAGGCTCTTAACATATAATCCCTCCTATCGTGTCTGGGCAGAATTGCAGACACATAGACATTATGGCCAAGCTCGCGACATTTCCTCAGCATGGTTCTGTATTTTTCCAACAAATCGTCAGATCGTGTACGTTTAATATCGTTTGTCCCCACATGAATAATAATATTTTCTTTACCCCCTTTAAAATCTGACAGTCTGTTGGTGACATCATCAATAGTTGCTCCCGGCAGACATACCCTGGTTCTCCTCCACCTATCTTTATTACAAAAAATATTCCCCGTTTCCCTGACAATGGAGTCTCCTAATAATACAATGTCCTTTTTAACCAGAGTAGTTTGCACTTGGTTTTTCTGTTTTGAGGCTCGAATCGGGTGTGCATCACTTGGTAGACTGCTGGAGTTTTGAGTCCCTGACGAGCTCCCAGATGCATTATTTTCGAGGGCAAGCACTCGTTTTTTCAGGGACTCAAATTGTTCCCTCAGTGCACCAAATTGTAATTTAAGATCGGTGCACTCCTTACATCGATCACAAAGAAAAGAATCCCCAGGTGAGCTAGGATTAGTCACCAGGTCGACCTTGGAAAACATTCCACAGGTTCCACAACGGATTAAATCATGACTCACCCGTAAATCGCCATCTGCTATTTCCGTGTGAGTCACGATACCCTGTGACGTGTTTAAGGCAGATCTCGTAACTACCATTATAAAATTAAATAAATATCAATGAAAGTAACTTTAAAAAATTATATCTATAATATTATTAAAATCAAACAGTTACAGGAAAACCTATAACAAAATAATCCAACAATATCTAAATAAATCAAATATTTAAAAGCACTATCCAAAAGTAAACCACTTAACTGAGGAGCCCTGTCTAAGCGCGTCCGCTCACCTCGAATGCCAACCTCGAAAGGGTTGGCATTTTTTTTAAATATTTTAAATATTTCTTTTAAATATTTCCTTCTGACTACCAGAAGGAAAATTATTAATTCAGAAAATTAACATAAAAGTGAATTTTTCGCCAATTTTATTGGCGATGAAATGTCACCTCTCCACCGTTATTTTATAATTATCAATCAAGTATTTCTACAGCTGTCTTCAAAATTTCTGATGGAATGTTCACTACTTCCGGACACATTGCGTCCACTGAAACAATTGATAAAAGCACTCTATCGGGAGGTACTGAGCGTTCCATAAGAAATCTGTAAACAGTGTTTTGGTTATCCCCACAACTATAATCCTTCTGCAGTTAGTTCGGGCGATCTTCCAGGCCAGGGATGTGGAAAATAGCGACTGATAAATCACTGTTCCGTGAAGGTAGGAGCTGTTTGATATTAATGTCAATATGGCAAGGAGCACACCGATTTGCAAAAAAAAATAATTATACTTCCATGTAAAACATGTTCTTTAATCTCTGGGTTCATTTTGGCACGCCATTGGAGCGTACCAAAATATCCAGTTGTAAATTTTATCATTAAAATGCAGAAAAAGGAAAACATGTTTTTGAATGCGATCTATAGTTTGTGGGTTGGAAAAATTTCATTACTCTGCAGAATGTTGTCTTTGTAAAAACCTGCATTTGTTTATTTGTCTTGCAATTTTTATAAGAGTTTTGCAGTAACGCAACTTTTTCAAGGCAGTTTCATAATAAAACCGAGTAAACTCACGAACAATCAAATAGCCCTCCTCAGTTCTCTTGCATCAATGAAACCACGATATCAATCTAGTGACAGAATCTGACCTCCGTCCATTTGTTACCTTATTCGAACTGAGGTTCGATTTGCTCTGACCGATTTCTCAATGGCCATTACGAAGATAAGGAAGAGAAAGCGCTTAATAACTGCCTCTGATTGCATCTGTACTCGTCTTTCAGTTATCTGCGAAAAGAATTCCACATTCGAACCATTCACAGAAAACAGAAGATTCATTTACGAACATGTGGATGCCCCCCCCCCCAATTTAGGCATCACGCCATATTGAAATATCATGAAGATGAATATATTTTGTATCAATCCCAACACTGCAGTACATTCAAGAAAGTATTTCTTCCATAAACTAATTGTTAAATTCTGGTTCGTTCCCCATGACTTCCTTTTTCTGACGTAGTATTTTGCAGAAATCATTACGCAAAAGCAGAGAGAATGTTTCCAAACACGACCTAAAATTTTCAGTCCCATTCGCAAAGCTGGTTAATTCTATTAGGAACTTTGTTTCTCAGTACAACCAAATAAAAAATATTTTATGTACTCTGAGTAGAAGGCAGACCCTGCCGAGGCATTTTAATGTCTTCTCTGATTTAAAAAACTGCTTCTTTTACAGTTTTCTGTGGAACTTTTCAAGGTGTTGGCGATATTTGCGAAAAAGATAAAATTTTACACACTTACGAAACAAATGTATTTTATGCAGACTCTTGGCAAAAGCCTTTCTTTTCTTCTATTTTTTTTTTTTTTTTTTCTACGAAATAGCTCGCTTTGTTTCCTTTAGAAGAACTTGGTTTTCACGCTACACGACATATTGCGAGATCCACTCCACTTACTGCAGATTTTAGTTCATTACTGCAGAACAACCTCGATCACAGCGAATTTCACACAGTTACGCCACTGTTTTGCATAATGTTCTTTGCGTGATCATCTAGTATCTGTCTGCGTAGTCGGATTTCCTCTTGTACCTTATATCCTGAGTCAGCGTGGTGTTAGTTAAAGAGCCCTGCTCTGGATGCAGAAGTAGCGAAGTTGTGTTTCTTTTTTCTTCAACTCCCGGTTAAGTTACATTTCGTTGGTTGGGTTTAAAATTCAATTCTTTTTCAGGAATATATTAATCTATTTCGGTTTTCCATCTTTGATTAAGAGAATATTCGCACAGATAGCAAAAACAAATCCGTTTTTCCCTCTGATAATTGGGTAATCAGTAATGAGAACTTTCTAATTAAGTAACGGGAACAATTAACAGAATTACCAATTGCTAATTAGCAGCAATAATTAGCAATCGGACAGCTAAATTAAGCCTTATTCGCTCTGAAATTGTCTCTGAATTCGGACTGAACTTATCTATTCCCTTATGCAAACAAATAATTAGTATTTTTCTCTATAAAAAGCTAAACAAATTACGTAAATATTATCACTGTTTCCACTTAGCAAAAAAAAGCTGGTGCTATACCCTGTCACAAGATTAATATTCATTAGCATTTGTATTTCTATGCGTGCTGCAAAATGTCCTGAAATGGGCCGTAGCTCATCAAACTATTCAGTTTTTAAATTACTTTATTAAAATGGTATTCATTTTGGGCCTATTTTCTGCATGTCTGTCCGTACGCAAATATAACATGCTTTTATAATCAATTTTGACGAAATCTGGTAATGGAGATTCCCAAAATCCATGAAACGAATTTAAATTTGGCCCACCTTGCAAATACATACTTTAAACAGGGACTTACTGTTATAATGTACGTTCATTGGATCAGGTTAATTGAAATATCATTCAGTGGGCAATGTATGATCGTCTTGAATCAAAATCGTCTTGTGTTCCCGTGTTTTCTTTTTCAAACACTACCTTCTGTCTTATGATTATTTTGATGCCCAGTGTAACATTCATTTTCATAATTTACCACCAATTCAAATCAATATTTCGCTAAAGTATTCGATGCATGCCTTTTTATGACTCATTTCAATTTTCGATTCTGTTTAATAAGTGGTAAATACAATATTATAGAAATATGACCACCTTCGAACAGAGCAGCTAACTAGCTCTTCATGGCCTGTGAAAACACAGCGTATCCACATGGTTTGAAAAACTTAAAATGGAAGAAGAATTTATCACTGTGCCACAAACTCACAACTTTTACCCTGCCTTCGTGGGTATCACAATTGGTAGGATGCCGTCCTCCATACATTGAGTGGAAAAGACCTGAGTTCGAGTACCTTCGATGACGGATGGAACCTCTATGGGTTATATTTCACAGTCAATTTGCCTCAGGGGAGGATAGCATGGCTTTTGTTCCCGGAAACTCGAGTTTTTCATCCAGCAAATAGAAAATTGACCACAGAACACACGAAATTTACAGACATTATACTCCAGTCTTAGTCGCTGACGCTCCTAAAATCCTACAACAACAAGAACAACAATTTTACCCTATCAAATATATATACTGCTCTCCCATTAATTTAACAGCATTAGCGTCGAAAAGTTGGACTAACCAACCTGACTAATGCCTTGACCTCAATCGTATAGAAGAAAATTGGGGTGTCAGGTGCATATGAACAGAGTTCGCCCAAAAAATAGAGCTGAATTGGTCGTCGCTTTGAAGGCCAAATGGCGTTTAGAAAAAAAAAAAAAACTTGTTCCAAGGAGACCACAGGCTGCCATAAAAGCTAAAGATTTCAACACGCGTTATTAGTTTTCCTGTAAATAAAGGCTTACAGGAAAATTAATTTTCAGGTGTTTGGATATTAATCTGGAATTTACAGATTTGCAGTTGTCTGGATATTAATGGTAGGGCAGTGTAATTGTAATGAAGTGTAATATTGGGTTAGGGCAAGATCCCTTTGTCCCATTTTCATCATGAAGCTGGTGTTGGCTTTGCAGAAGTAACATTTTCTTGGTAACAAGAATTCAGGATAATCATGAGTGCTTCTTAGAACACTCCTGAACTTTTCTTATATAAAATGTAAAGTTTTCTGACAGGGAAGACAAGCCGCCAGGACAGACCAATGCAATGGGTCACTGATAGATAGTAACTTTGGCAGTAGCGATAAACACTTGATTATTCTATTAATTAATGCATTCGTTAGGGCTCACATCTTAAATAATGCATACAGGCCTGGAGACCACACTTTGGGAAAGATACAGATGCGTTGGAAAGGGTACAGAGAAGAGTGACGAGACTGTTTAAACCCGCAAAGGGATATTTTTATTAAGAGACATTTGAGTTTTGTAATGTTGGGAAACCAAATATCTGCGAGGTAACTTAACCTAGGTGTAAAGATTTTAAAAGAATTAATTAAATTTAAAGAAGAATTGGACAAATATTTGGAAGATTTAAGTATAGAAGTTTAGAAAAGATGACAATGGACATTGCTGCTCTCATTTTTTTATCCGTTTTGCGCTGCTGAATAAGCTTGCTTCCTTTATCATTTTGCCACTGCTGATACGAATAATAAAACTCCAGTTATTGATCTCTCAAAGCAGGAAACCACCGCTCAAATTTTCAACCACATTCTCTCTCTCTCTCTCTCTCTCTCTCTCTCTCTCTCTCTCTCTCTCTCTCTCTCTCTCTGTTTCATGGCAATAAACCAAAGTCAACCACGAGGTATTCATGGATGGAATTCGCTCGCATCTTCGGAAGGTAATTATCTGAGTGAAAGTTTTTCTTGAAGAGCTCATTCGAATAGCTGACAGCAAATGTCGAATTAGTTGACTAATGGGAAGGACGTTCTCGTCTTGGCGTCTCTTGTCGAATTTGGAGAGCAATTTGTGTGTCAGTGTTTACTAATGAAAATGACCATAGCAGTGATCAGCGTCAATCATGCGAATGCTATCAATATGTCGTTAGCAGCCGCTTGCAACATCACGCACTATCGGACAAGCGCGGGCGGGCACGTGCCCTCGACACAAAGTTATTGTGCGTCGAACAATAGGCATCAGATCGCATTGTGGTCCTCAGCTTTCCTTCTTCTTCCAATCCACTTTTAAACAGGCAACAGTTAAGGTTAAAGAGAAGCGTACAAAATCAGATTACCTCTATGCAACGTCTGCGGTCACGTGGGTGTATGTGTGTGTGTTTGGCCTTTCTTGTTCGTGTTCGAGCAGTTAATTAACGCTTGCTTATTCTTTGATTAGCAGTAATGCAGAGTTTGCGTTGAGCGCAAGGCATGATAGGAAGGAGAATCAATAGCGTGTTCAGCAAGGCCGTACCCAAACAAATAGTCAAATCGTGAGGAAAATATAAGATTAAGTAAGGGCTAGCAGTTTCGCTTGGACGCACCAAAGTTTAACAGATGAATAGACGATGGAAACAGAAAGATAAACGTTTGTTTAAAACAGCAAAAGACATTTTCAACCTCATCAAAGTAGATGCACTGCAGAATTCTTAATTTCTCCCCTTTGACTCATATGTTCTACCACCAAATTGTGGTAAGCGACCATTTCGCCACTGTTAGATTCATTCACACTCCCTTTTTTTTTTTTTTTTTTTGTTAGTAAATAATTTAATAAACAGCATGGCTTCAACTAACTCTCGAGTGAGTTCTACGCGTGCGAAAGAAAGTGGTTTACTTACTCCTAACAAAGCGACTTAGAAAATGCTGGAAGCTACACTAAGATGCCAAAGAACGTTAGAAAGTAGAATGGATTCTTGTTCTTAAATGTTACTTTGGACCAACAGATCACTTCGGGGTCTACTCAAGAAGTCGTTTACTATATGAAAGCATTTGTTTCTTCGTCGTTAGAAAAGAAAACAAAGGTGTTATTCACACAACAACAAATGTGTAATATTTTCAGCAGAATTTTCGTATCCGCTGTCTTAAATAAATTTTAAAAATGTCATAAATTTTAAACTATCTTCTGATGTCTACCTTGTTTACTTTAGCTTAAATTTTTAACATCTCTGACTCGTTATTAGCAGTTGTAGTCATGGAAGCGAATGGTTAAACTGTTTTATTATTATGACAAGATTTTTTTGAGTAATTAATCAGCCAAGACATACACTTATTCTTAGTTTTTGTTAAGTGTAAACACCCCGATTACCAACCTGCATGCTCGCTGTTTTGTGCACAGGACTCAACAGACTGTCCGCGCACACTCACAATCAGGACTTTAAACGACGTTACTGAAAAATTACACTGTTTGTGTTGTGTCTCTATTCTAAAACAGGTTATTTGGTAGTCAGAATGTTGGTTTACCCAGAAAAAAGGTCAAAGGGCATTACTGTATTCTACTACTAGAAGACAGAGGGAGATGTGTGATGCTTTTTTTTTTATTTTACGTTAATGTGCTCTGACTGCTCTTCCTTGATGACGCTAAGTGAAAATTTTTGGTGGCGCCTACTAAATTTTTCGGAATGAAGTAAAACCGATTGGTAACTAAAATGCGAGACGGATATGACGCAAATGACGTCACTTCCTAGATGTCTGTAATGACGCTAACTCGGTCACTAACGTTGATTCGATAGAGTAAGTAGCAGGCGTGAACATAAAACGCTACATCGTTCATAACATCAGTTCTAGCTGTTCGATCTTAAAAATTTAAGCGGATTTAATTTTCTTTCGTCGTCTACTATCGAATTGTGAAGTGTTAAAAATATAATCTGAAACTTACGTTTCCTAAGGATGTTTTCGCATAAAATAAAACATCTTTCGTGCATACAGTGTACACACGCTGTTTTTTCACCAAAACATTCTTCGGACTCAACCATTTGAAATAGAAATAGGAGAAACAGAAAGGAAACATAAAGTAACTCAGTTTAAATGATACAGCAGACATGCATCATACATAACGAAGAATGCACCAAGAGCATTTAATGTAAATATTGTACGTTTTGAGCTGTAAATAAATTTTCTTTGGTAGCATCCTTTATATTAACTGCACATTAATAACTATATTATAAAATTGTTTTTTTTAATTTAGATAATAGTAAACTCATCTAAAAATAAAACGTTGAATTTTTCAGTCTTCCAGCATGCACCAGAAAGGAGAATCTATTTCAATCATTTATTAATCTTGTTTCTCGCATTGTTTTCATAAATATTTTAACAAAAAAAAAGGCTACAGTCTGTAATATTCTTTTCTCTGTCTCTTTTCCTGTCTGTTTGTCTCTTTCTCTCTGAAAAGACATAAGGGACGTTGGTTATATTCTGTGGGTGGTTATTACATTGTGCCTCGGTTTGGTTGGTAAAAATACTGTCATAAACGCTTGTATCAACGGATGAAAGCTCAGAACAACGTCTATTGCAGAGATTTATTGCCTCTAGGGGTAGTGCACAAGTTCTTTTATAATATCTGCGGATAGCCTGTATAGCTTTGAAAAGAAGCAGTGCTGTCTCTATTCTTGTGGATATGACCTCGCCTGAGGATAGCTGTAATTCTTGGAGCGCGCTTTTGTGGTAAGAACATGTGGTTTTTACGTAGCACTGTGAACCCATTTTCTTTTTGGAACATGATCGTAGTTAGAAAAGAGCAGGGTAGACAACGATCCTCTTTTATGAACCGATAAATGCCTTTTTTTCCCTTACTTTTTTGTTTGGATATCATGGACATCTTACTATGATGAAATGGCAAAGCTTAAATTTAAATAATGTAAATAAACGTAGAGCATTAATAACATACAGTCAGAGTGACAGACACATACTGTGTTCATCGAGATTATACTTTTTAATGACATGTCTTGGTGAGCTGGTAGTGGAGTGTAACTATGATTTCTTTTGACACTCCCTTTTAGAGTTAATTTTGGCATCAGGTTCTTTAAAGTTTAACAGCAAAAGATCAAGCTGGTGGTACCATAACACTTTTTTTCCTATAAAAATCTAGAATAAGCATTTTTTTTTTTTGCTCTTGGAGGGCAAAGATGCTCCCACCGCTTCCTTAACACTCTTTGACAGCGGGTTTTCAATAGTAACTTTACCGAGCCAATGTCCTCATGAATTTCTTTTGGCTCTTGCCCTTCACCAGTTAAAAAGTTCTGTCACTGAATCTTTTTTGGACGCACAGTCAGATGGAAACACCATACGAAAAATTACACACACAACTGTAACAAAGAGCAAGCGAATAGAAACCGGTTTTGTTATATAGATATGCTGGTTTAAATGGTTTCTTTTATCAAGGACCATTTATCAACACTTGTAGATGGAATATCGGCTTTCTGAAAAGTGCCTAATTATAGTTTTGTTCCAATATATTCGTAACGAACGATTTTGAAAAATTCCTGAACTGCAATTTAGCGTTTAACGGGCTATTAGATCTTTATCCTTTTCGCGTGTTCTTTTATCTAGTTTCCTGAAGGAAAAAAAAAAAAAAACGAGAGGAAGTCGCATGTATACAGCGCTGTATTGTGCACCGATACTCCAATGTTTTATCGTACCATTAGCCCTTCGCTTTTTCCATCATTTCTGGGTAATTTTCGTATTATCTAAAGTGCTTTTCTATGTACAGTCACAATTCTTAATTGTCAGTTGATACATATGTGGTGTGGTGAATGAACCAGCAAACAACTCTAATTTCTTAGTCTCGAAATAGTGAAAAAAAAAAAAAAAAAAGAATTGTTCTCAGAGCTATCATTTCAAAGCCAGACTGGGTAAGATTAAACCGTTAAACTTCGAGGTCAAGTCATCGTTCATTAACTAAAATATCTAGCGATCAGAAACATTAAATGAGTTACTGTACAAAAGAACGGCATAATGGAAAAATGATTGGATCTGATCGCACAAGAACCAGGATATTTGAGAATTCAAAAAAAAAAAAAAAATAGAAAAAGAAAAAGAAAAATTTGCTTTCATTAACTTGTCCAATGTAATAAGAGATTCTTTTAGTAGAGAAATATTTAGGAGCATCAATTCTCGGCCATTTATAAATACAGTAATATTAACCAGCACTAGGCAAATAACCAGCAATTATAGTTAAAATTATGTAATAAATAAAACTGCAAGAGGGCGTTTATGATCGTTTCTATTTCATTTTTCAAACTGAAAAAAAAAAAAACGATATTTTCTGATACCGAAAATAAATAAGAAAATTATTCAATCTTTAAAATGGTGTCTTGTATATATTAAAATTGCGCTAAAAGAAAAAAAAAGTGTATTTCATAGCTTTTTGTTAGATAAAATTGAGTGAGTGCTTGAAGAAAGGAGTCGTTACCCTGGATGGAATTAAACTACGGGACTTATCAAGTAATTAAGTGGTCGCTTTAAGAATAGAGCCTACTCTCATGCATCTGGCCACATGCACACTTTATTGTCAGGGAGTAAGGATAGGTGGAATATAAAGAAATACAGTATTGCATAACATCATTAACTTTTCCCCCTGTCATATCTGCCAAAGGAAAAAGTTAATGATGTTAGAGAACAATTATCTTTTTAGGGTACAAAAGATGATATTGTTGTTTCTGTATATGGCAACGTTGAGAAAAAGTCGCGAATTAGGATTAAATATCAAAATGACTGGAATTTTGTCCATACATGACATGAAGGAGTACATGATGAGACCCTTGTCAATCCGCTGGACCCTGGAGAAACTGCCCCAAGGTTCATGGGATAGAACCTTGCTCAGCTCTTTGTTTAATTATAATAAAGTTAGTTTTGATATAGAAGTAACCCGGTCCGTTGCATATTCTTTTGTTCCCTCCCCGTCCTTCCCTGATTTCTAACTTCTTATCTTCCATTCCTCTTATTTTTTCTGCAGGGGTAGTTGAATAGGCATGGCACAACCCTCGCTTTATTAATTATGTTGATATTTATCCTGTTATTTGCTCTAAACTGCTTGGTTTATTTCGTTGCTGTATTCTCTTTACTCTTATTTGATTTAATGTTTATCTGTGTATTTGCATTGCTGTCATTTGCATTAACTTTACATTAACATATAATTTTTAAACTAATTTTTCTGCGGAACTTTTCAAGTAAATTTAATATTTTTAGACAATTTAATTCTTCCGAATAAAGATAGATCTTTGAATATTTTCAAAGCCATTTTTTGTCAAGATTGCATTCAATCTACCTTATTGTGCATTAACACTTTATCTCTCTCTATCTTCCTCTCCCCCCTACATGTTCCTCCTTCATTGTAACTAATATCGGGAGAATGGTTTCGATCCGTGATTCTAAGTCAAGAAATAGCGCATTTCGCTGGCCCAACCTCCCATTAGTCAGCTGGTTCTGTCGTGGATGGAAAAGCTAAACTGTAGTGATCCTTTTTCATACACAACAACTCGCTGGGACCCATTTTTCAGTGTTAGAATAGGCATACCGTGACGAGCGACGCATCTGTAAGTTGAATACCCCTCGTGATAAGAATTATTGGCGGTGATGCATGGAGCATCTGTCAAGATGTGGTAATTGTAATAAAATACAGAATACTGTACAGTCAACTGGAGTCGAAAATAAGAATATCTATTCTCGGAGAGAAATTCAATTCCTTCGTACTTTCTTTTTGCTCCTACGGTTACTCATTTTGACTGCGTTTCCTCTCTCTCTGTCTCTCTGTGAGACCTGCGATTTTTGCAGGACAATGGCATTCTTATATTGTGTTCCGCTGGCCGGATAAAGAAAAACATTTTGGCACGTGACACATTATACATCTTTCTCCCATGATAAGAAGAAGGATGCTCCGCGCCGCTGGAGACTGGAAGATATTTCATCTGTGTTCTACAGTTCGCATGCCTAAATCGACTTAAATGAGAATTTAAGTCGGACGTAACGTCTGTCTAATATATTTTTAATCTTCTCTCGGAAAACGCTAACAGAAAAAGAAGTGTGCCTCTTGCTTCTAAAAATGTTTTATTTCACCGACGAGAATGCCCGAAGGCACGTCAAAGAAAACCACAAAATAAATCCACACCAAAAATGTATACACTGATTGTTAACTCCTGTGACAGCACCTGCAGGTTTCTATGCACCGCAAATACAAATATATTTTCTATGATCAACGCAAATATGGGAGGCAATCCGACTTCCAAAGTTATCCTTTTGGCTTCCATGAAAAACGGTTTTTATTCCTTATAATGTTTATTAAAATGTCTCCGAAATACCCAGAGGATAATTAGGTGACATATATATCAGTAGAACTATAAAGACCGAATTCTGCGAGAGGAAATCCTACTTACAGACATCATGCGCTTCTTTTTTTCATCCTGTCCACATATAACAACTGAACTCCTAGTAAATGAATTTTCATGAAATTTTAAAGTTTGGACTTCTAGAAATATTTGTCAAGCCATTCCAAATTTAATTAAAATCGGGCCAACAAAACCAGACAATTATTATTTCTTTGTCTGTCCGTCTTCATGTAATAACTGGACTCCCAGTAGATGAATTTACATGAAATTTTATATTTAGCTATTTTGTGGCAATTCGTTAAAATTGAAATGAATTCATTAAAATTTTAATGAAATTCCCAAATGCCATTAAAATCATACCAATACAATTATTAATGGCATTAAGACATGGAAGGGATGGATTACCATCGTCTTAAATCCAGACTGTATAGCTGTATAGTTTTGGAAAGGTTGCTTAGATAGGTCTATGAAACTTTTTGAAAACTATTTGGTTATAAATCAGTCCTACACAATAACCCAATTAGTATTAGTATTAGTATTTAGTATTAGTAATGGCCGCATGGTGCAAGAAAGCCTATGGCTTATGCCATAGGCTTTCTTGCACCAGCCAAAAAAAAAAAAAAAAAAAAAAAAAAAAATCCGAACAAAACAATGATAAAAATAATAAATAAATAATAATTAATAAAAAAAAGGAAATTAAACCTATCATCCTATGCGCTTCCCTTACCCGAAAGTACTATCCAGATGACCTTTGAATTTTCCCCAAACTGTCGGCCTCTACCACCCATGAAGGCAACTTATTCCAGTAATTTATCTCGCTGGCTAAAATAAAACTTCCTGCAGTCCAATCTAAACATTTCCCCCCCGTAACTTGAATTTATGTCCCCTAGTTCTAGCATCATTTATAATCTTGAAAATTTCGTCCTCATTCATTTTACTGATGCCTCTCAGAGCCTTAAACACCTCAATCAAATCTCCTCTAAGGTGTCTAGTTTCCAAACTCTGCAGCCCACATATTCGAAGTCTTTCTTCATATAACATAAGCCTTATATAATGGGATTATCACGTCCCTATCTCTACTTGCAAAAGTTCGATAGATCATCGATAGGACACCATGGGCCTTCCTTGCAACCTGTTTACAATTCTCAGAGAATTTCATGTCTGACTGGAGGAAAGGGACACCCAAGTCCCTTTCCTCCAGTACTGGGTTTAGTTGAACTCCACCAAGTGAATAAGTTATTTTGGGATTACTGTTTCCCAGGTGTAATACCTTACACTTTGTTGGATTAAAGCATAGCTGCCATTTTTCTGACCATTCATGAAGTCTATCTAGGTCTCTCTTGAAGAAGCTCGGCTTGACAGTGATCATTAACTACTCTACCAATTTTAACATCATCTGCAAATTTAGACATCACGCCCTCTATCCCTTCATCAATGTCGTTTATGAAAATTAAAAACAACAGTGGTCCTAATACTGATCCTTGGGGAACCCCACTTCTTACATCAACCAAATCTGAGGAGTTAGTTAGTTAGTTATTTGGAGCATTAGCAACTAAGGCCATATTGCTGCGGGATATGCGACGGTCATTCCCTGACCTTTCCGCATCCACCGTATTTGGTGGTGACGGGCTCGAACCCCGGTATAATCAAGAAGCGTGTGCTACGCACTGCTGCTCCTTCCCACCTGGCTACGGAGGCGCCTCCAATATGAGGAATAGCCATTTATCACAACCCTCTGCCTCCTGCCCTGAAGCCATCCTTCTATCCCTCTAAGGATTTTCTCAGTGATTCCAACCTGTTCCAGCTTATAAAGCAACCGCTCATGTGGGACTGAGTCAAAAGCTTTGCTGAAATCTAAATAAACAATGTCGAAATTATTCTCTAAATCCAGCTCGTGAGTGACCCTTTCGAAATAGCGAACCAGATTTGTTAAACATGATTTTCCCTTTACAAAACCATGCTGAGTATCCTTGAGAATTTCAATTCGATCCAAATGATCCTGAATTCCACCCTTGATCATTGCCTCCATGATTTTCCCTACTACTGAAGTCAGACTGACAGGTCGATAATTTCCAACTTCACTTTTAGAGCCACCCTTATGTATGGGAGATACATTTGCACTTTTCCAATCCAAGGGAATCTCCCCAGAGTCTAGTGATGCTCGCATAATTTTTCAGTACATGCCATTACTTCTAATTAGAGCTTCGTGATTAGTTTTTAGCTTCTAAATTTCGACATTAATTAGGTGCTTGAAGTTAAAACACTGTAACATAATACAAAATAATGTGACTTTTTGTTATTAGTGTAGCTTCTTTCTACATGCAGTGAGTTAAGATATCCTCCGTTATAGATAGCTATAGTTCCCAGAGGTCAAATCTTTGCATCAGTGATGCCGTCTAGTGGAACTAATTTTTCATGGAAAAAAAACTGAAAATTGCAAAAACATTAACATCTGTTATATGAAAGGTGGGTTTAAAGTTAGTTTCATAAAACATATTCATTATATCAGAGAAGAGATATAAATTACTTTTTTGACAGATTAGCTCCATTAATCAGCTAGCAAGTCATACATTATCCTTGTGGTAGTGGACTGCTCTCTCTGACGCCCTGGTTCCGGGCACATTCAAAAGGCATTGCACTTCAGCCTGGCGAAGTTGTTAATAGCCCAGCATAATATCCGTGTAAATATTCATTAGTTGATTTACTTATCCGGAGTTTTAAGACAAAAATCGATGAATTAATTAACATGTTAATGAGGATTTTAGACGTTCTCTGTATTAACGAGTAGTCTCGTTAATACAGACAGCGTTTTAAAAAGCAAATGATTAAAACGATGACAAGGGGGCAAACATCTACCGGTATATGTAAGAATAATTAGTAGCTACCATAATATTTACTATGCTTAATTCGCATTGCACGTTTGAAGACCGCCATTTTGTTTTTTACACTTCAAAATTGAAAAACGCAAAAAAAAAAAAAAAAAATCGAAAATAATATATTATATTTTCGTTACACAAATTCCCCAGAAATTTGTAATTAGGTATTTATAGGCTTTTATTTTGAATCCAAAGTAGTGTTGATTTGATTGATTAGATTGTGGAATTCCGCATATTTTTACCCTTAGAAGAATTTCAAATACTTAAGTGTCTGGGATTTGTTTGTATTTATCTGATGGATTCCTCTCTCTCGCTCATTCTTTTATTGTCTGTCGTTCTGCTTGTCTGCCCAGAATCGACTTCACCGGCGAATTTCAGTTGGTTTATTCAATAGTAATTATGTTCGGGTTCATCCACTTTTAAGTGCAATTCATCAATCAAACTCCTCCAACTTTTGTTTCTTCTCTGTAGCACCCCCTTTTGTGTGACTTTTTATTTGTTCATGTTTCCGTCGTTATTGTGTTTACAAGTTCTGCTTTTAATTAGCATTGTAGCTTTTGAGTATTTTTTTAAAGCAAGACATGCTAGACATCTCTTCATAATTTTGTAACTTACTGTATAATGATACACTATTTTTAACACTGCCAAACACTGTATATGCCCTTGAAGCAATCTTACATCTTTTTTACACTATATTTACCTTACTTTAACTTCATTCCTATATGTATACTATTATAAATATAGAATAAAATGGGCACTCGTGAGTTTATACTCAGCCAATATGTTGATTATATATATTTTATAAAACCGAATGGGGAGCAATATATGCTTCCCATTTGGTTTTATAAAAATTGCTATAATAGAGCAGAAATATTGAAATTTTTTAAATTTTAAAATGGGTTTTAAATACATTTTATTTTAATATATCATTTAATTAAATATAATTACACGTTATTATAATCAAATGATGATTAATTTTTGAAATGAACTATAATTATAATTATTTTCAAATAAAATAATTTTATTTAGCTCTAAAGGTAGGTTTTAATTGGTTTCAAATTTGAGAAAATTCTTTCCGCATAAACAAATGTTATTGAAAAGGTCAGCAAAATGCTTAGCTCTGTTCGGAAGATATCGTCCATATTTTATTAGGAATTAACTGAAGATCTACTTCTCGTAGCAAAACTTTCTCAGTAGGCAGAACAAAACGAAGATTTTTACTTTTTATAATTATTTGAAATGAAATGCAATAGAATCGGAAATTTTGAATCCATTGTTCACTGGTTTGCCAAACACTGTGATTCGTGCATAATACTTCCATGAATCGAATCAAACACCTTTTAATTGATAAGCTTCTTTTATTTGATAACGTATAGATTTAACGCTGATTATTTCATTGCTCGGCCGTTAGTGCTGAGGCACCTCACAGGCGCCTCATCCGTTGAATTAGTATCCGTTAAAAACCATTAAGTACATGAAATTTCAAATTGAGTATGCGCATATATTTCTACTTATTACGTTTATGATTATAACTGAATAAAAAAAATAATAAATATATATATTCGATACTGGTAGGTGCTTCCATTTTCAGGCTCATTTACTTAAACATTTATTTCAAATTTCGCACCCTTCACTAAATGTGAAACATGTTACTTCCTTCAGCGCAGCGGCCATTTTGAGAGAACAGTTGGTTTCGTGTTTTTATTTATTTATTTATTCAATTGATTGCTAGTCACAATCGCCCCTTGTACAGTGTGCAAGCTAGAGGGGATTAAAATTGCAACTCAGAGAATAAATTTACAAAAAAATTGAGAGGTTAAAAAAAAAAAAAAAAGGTCCTTCCTGCTGGATGTCTTAAAGAGGAGTATCCACAACATGTAAAGCTTACCAAACTTCGGGCAGCATAACACCGAGAATCAAAAATATTGTGTTCGTAGGCAGTCAGCCTCCAAAAAGACATCCGAAACAATGGCAAACATTTTGAGAGAAACGCTCATTGGGACTTCAACGGCAGGCTGGCTGCCAAACTCAATTTTTACTTGCACCACATGCGAGAGACTATGGGTTCTATTCAGTACTGTTGTGACTGAGTTTTTTGTTGGAAGATTTGTTCTGTAGGTCCTATTGGAGCATACTTTTTCATAGTTTACTTCAAAACAGTTCAGGATTTCCATTGTATTTAGCAGGAACATTCTGTTAAGGCTTTTCAAGGAGATTAGGTTGGACCGGAGTGGTTTGATATGCAGACTGCTTGATTGCCTCAGACTTTGTGGGTACGAAATGATGCCTGATAGGACTGGCGCATCATATCTACCTGTCAGTACTTGGCCAGGATATGAATATTTGTCCTGATAACAATAAACTTCAAGGTGTCCACTCCATATTTGCATACAGAATGTCTCTTGATACAACGAAATACAGTGTTATCGACTTCATGTTGTGAAAACAATACGTCTTTCAATAAACAATTAAGCTAAGAAGGTAGATCTTACTGACCTAAAGGGAGAGGAATACCAAGTAACTTGAAATTTTAAACAAACACAAAGTTGGCGCTTGTCCGGCAACATTCATTCTTCAAGCAAAATCTAAATAGTTGCAAAAACGATAGCGGGGAACCTGATAGGTTCTTGCGCCCAATTTCTATATGAAAACCATAAGAAAATCACTTCAGAAAGTAATGCACACAACGTTTGACCGCATTTAGGTAGGTAGTAAAAATTTCAGAATTTTAATCATTGTTAATTGGAAAATGGAAGAGACTACGCAACTCATGTCTAATACTTTTGTTTTTGTACCTTTAACAAATTATTATTATTATTTTAAAATAAAACATATAAGTATTTTAAAAATTTAATGTATAATTTTTTAAAAGTTGACGTTATATACAAGAAGTATTGACAATCCATATAGTGACACCACCATATGGAGTTAATAAAGAACAATTTTACTATGAAAAATTGAAATTTATCTTTAATAAACAAACTCCCTAAATGCTTCTAATCATTTTATAAACAAATTAACTTTGCCTTGACTTCGTCTTGGACTCTTTAACAATGAGCGCATGCGTGTACACACATTTCCACAAACTTTAAGGGAGCACTGATCATAATGTCGTGTACCTTTGGCATATTGCAAGCGAGATAAAAAGGGATCTAACTACTGTTTTTTTTTCAGAAGTGGTGGGCTTGATCGAATACCATTTCGCCAACTTGTGCCTTAACGTGAAGGAACAAAGAGTGAAGATCCACGTTGGAACAGATATCGTTGACGCCAGCAATGCTACCAGCCAACACGCAGTTTTCTTTTCTGCGCCCAGTTCTTTAAATTGGATAAAATAAACCGAGAATTTGTATTACTGGTTCAACTTCATTTATTATCGAGAGAAGAAATAGCCACAGGGGAAGGACAACGTTCCTTCCTCTCCCCAGTTGGAAATGAGTACAATGTTTTTCGTTTTATTCAATCAGCGCGGGCTCAATATCTCTCCTTTAATTTGGAACAAAACGAAGACCGGTTAATGCAGGGACGGAAATATGCGCGCGCTCATATTTGGACAGATG
Organism: Mastigoproctus giganteus; assembly: GCF_048544385.1. Taxonomy (NCBI): domain Eukaryota; kingdom Metazoa; phylum Arthropoda; class Arachnida; order Uropygi; family Thelyphonidae; genus Mastigoproctus; species Mastigoproctus giganteus. The sequence goes on along the minus strand of NC_143583.1, from coordinate 17,281,882 downwards.
TTTGTGTTGTTTGCTTTCACACACGTAGAAAATAAATCGTTGCCTTTTGCCTGTTATGACAGATTGACAAATCTGTAGCACCAAGTGAAAAGAAAAGAAATAAAGTTATCGTTCTGAGAAAAATCTAAGGACAATCTATTTTGCATCACTGAGTTCGACCACTTCCAATCTGTATATTATGTTTATGCAAAGAGACCATCAGACTGTGTAAGTCTTTTCAAAACCATCTGCCGACGTCTTTGTTTTTTTGATTTCTCTGTGTGCTGCCAGATCCTCGAGACAGGAATATTTAATATTTGCTTTATGTTCATCTTTTTGACATTTCGTCAAAGAAATGACCGTTCTGGAAGATATAAAATAATACCAGCGACTATGATATTGAATACTCATTCGTTTTCTATTTTAAATGTATGACAGTCTTGTTGTTTTTTTGTGATTTGCAAACGTTTTTATTAGAGAAAATCAAATCTTGTGCAATCCGTAGCGTTCATGTCCAAATTTATTTTCTGTGGACGAGAGAATATTTCTGAAAAGGGACGAAGGCCGCTTTTGTGATTTCTCAGTCTGAGTGAGTTTGTTTGCTCGAGAAAGTTTGAAATTCAATATGGTATAATGTAGCTGGAGGACATTACTGGCAATGTTAACTTTTATAAATTGAACAAAACCTTTTCAAAGGTGACAAAAAGTAGCTTATTGGTCTATAAAACAAAAAAAAAATGTACATTCCTGCACTGTTTAATCCTAATTACAAAATTTAAGTAGCAATGTTTCTGAATCCTTATAGAGAATTCTGAAACTTGTAAATATAGTCATCCCGGATTAGTATACAATTTATTTATCAAGCATAATTACAAATAAAAGTTCTAAATCCTGAATTTATTGTATGTGGGGAAGGGGGAACTGCAGTTAAATTTTCATGTAAAATCCTCAGCTCATTAGATGTATTCGCATATGCTTTAATTTCCTGTTGTTTCATCCTGACCGTCCGTTTATCTGTCCATCTGTCCATCCACATTCGAAAGCTCGACATAAAATGAAATTTTATGTTTATCACTTTTAGAAAGATTTGTCTAGTCATTCCAAATGTCAATAAGATTGAAAAATGGAAATTTGCCAATTATTATTTTCTTTTGTTCATAGATGGGCTATCCGTATAACGTATATTGTAGATGTAGCGGTTGATATTATGTTTGTTGGAGCGCTCTAATTGGAAGAATGGATGAGCAATATGGCGGATGCGCAAAACATATATATATATTCTAGCGTCTCTGTTCGCGGATGTGAAACTCGTTGCTCTTTTTTGATTAGCTCATTTTTGTTACCAGTTTACTAAATATATAAATCACGAATTATATTGCTATTTTCTTATATTAATCAGTCATAAACTTGAAATAAAAGTTATAGTATAGTATATTACAAAATGTTCATCGTATTTTGTACTACGATCTGACCTACTCGTTGCTATTTGTTTATTTTATTAAATCCGTGTTGCATTTCCGTATTTTTGGTAAAAAACAGGAGGAAATAAATAAAGTATTCGAGAACGCGTTTAGTGAATATTACGTTGTAAGTTATAGGAAATAAAGTGAAAACAATTATTTTTATTTTACTATTAAAATAAACAAACTTACATTTCATTATTCGCAATTAACTTAAATAATTTACTTAGATATTAACTAGTCATCAATTAATTTTGATATCGATTAATTCGTCTACAAGATAATTAGATATTAAGTGATTAATAATTAATTTGCTTAAAGGATAGGAAATGGGAAATTCTTGAATAGATCGCTCCCTCCATATTCGCTCAACATGACTTTCAATGGCTTTGATTTGTTCCACAGGAAAGGAGCGATTCGAACGTCAACGTAAGATATATCGCGAGCACTAGATCGCTCCCATGGTGCTAATTCGCAAATCCAGTCTGCTGATGGTATCAGATGCCCCACATGTTTGGGATGGAGTTAGTTGGCTAAAGATTACTCTTAAGAAATATTGCTGTCAAACGGCTGTAAATATAACTTTTGTTTTGCAATAGCAATGATCCATTACTTTTTCATCATCCTTCTTATTAGCCCGAGTTGTGTCCACTGATCTGAACTAATTTTCCGATGCCCAACAGATGAACAGAATTCGTAATCATTAAGAGATTTGCTTCAATTTGAGAAATCTAAAACGCAAAAGAAGAGGTAGTCAATAATTCACACTTTAATTAAAATTACGCTAATATAATATAAAATCAATTACAGTAATAAATTATAGGAAATGCTACATAAATGCAAATTATTGTGCGTGAAATATTTGTGTACCACTTGTACGAAAAAAACTTGGCATAATCTACAAAACTCAAAGCACTACGATATTTAAATACAATATTGGATCCACTTTATCATTAATGGGTGAAGTGTATCACTGTGAAATGGAACTTTATACATCGTCAGATTAATACACTTTCTGATCTTACGACAAAGAGTACAATAGAAATCTTTTTGTTTGTTTGTTTTTTATTTCCCTGGATGAAAAATCAGAGTTTGTTTCGCTTCCACAAACCCTTTGCATGGGCAAGCAGAAAATACTTGTATCTGATCCACCGAGTGAACTAATAATTAAGACACTACAATAAATTGCTTGCCAAATAAAATTGCAACAAAATTCCCTACCTTATCGTAAATTTAAAAAAGGCAATTAGGCAGTTACTAATCAAACTACACTTACCAAACAGTTTAAAAATCAACAAAATCGAAGTTTCCTTTCCAATATTCGTGAAGCCTCAATGGAGTGAGAGTCCGAGCATCGATTTCAAACGAGCTAAAGCGATAAGACCAGTCATTATTCACATCGATGTTTTTATTGGCTAGTGGAAGGCCCTTGCGGGTACATCCCTCGGGAATTGACTAACGCCACACGTGCAGGCAAAGCGACTAAGACTGTGCCCTCCCTCGTTGGAAGCTCTTTCCTACAGTTTGCAGTCTTTGTGTTCACTAGATGAAAAAGTGAAGCTCGCTACAGGCAGCCAACCCCGTTTCTTCTTCTTAAAATAGCAGCGCGCGGGAAGGGACATTTGCTCTTTAGTTTATAGTCTTTCTCGCGAGGGAAAGTAGAAAACACATCGGACATCGCGGGAAGAGGGGGTGGCTTGCGCCTACGGAGCGTGACTATCGGGACGAGTTTGATAGAAGCGAATGCATCAAAATCACTCTCGCTCTTCAACTTCAGTTTGGGTTAAGTTGGAACGAACACTTTGTTTCTTCTGCAGCGAAGTCTCATTCGCTCATTCTGTCATGCAGTGACCGTTACGATGCTGTTGGCCCTCTACAAAATTTTATTTAAAGCGCTTTCCCGTTTTTCGTTACGGAAGAGAGCAATCCGGTGTAGCAGCTGGGCGGTAGGGCAAAAATAAACGAAATCGTGTCAGACATAATCGAATGGAAATTGAGGATAGAAATCATCATCTCCACCCACCCTCTCCCAACAAAAGAATACCATCTTCATTCTTGTTAATGGTCTTGGAAACAAGAACAATTTCATACTGCTTCATTAAACACAGTGGAAATCGATGCTCTCTCTCTCTCTCTCTCTCTCTCTCTCTCTTTGATTTTTCCCTTAATCTGTTCTCTCTCTCTCTCTCTCTCTCTCTCTCTCTCTCTCTCTCTCTCTCTCCCTCTCTCTCTCTGTTTTTCTTTCATTCATTCTATTCCCTTTATCTATCTCTTTTTATTTCTCCTATTATCTGATTCTCTCTCCCTCTCTCTCTCTCTCTCTCTCTCTCTCTCTCATTCATTCGATTCCCTTTATCTCTTTCTCTCTTTCTTCCCTTCCTCTCTCTATCTTTCTTTTTTCTCCGATTTTCTCTTTCTCTCACTCTCTTTATCTTTCTTTCTCTGATTTCTCTCGTTCCTCTGCTTATCTATTTATTTCTTTCGGTCTCTGACTTTGTCACTTTCTCTCCTTCTTTCTTTTTAATCCCTTTCTTTGTCTTTTTATTAATTCCCCAGGCCAGAAAACATTTTTTGAATGGAAATCTCTAATGCATTTTTTTGGAAAATTAATTTTGATGATAATCAAAATTAATTTTGGAAGTGTTTTTCATTTTTTTCCCCTTTTCAAAATTGCTATTGCACCTTTAGAGATGCATAAGCAATTTTGAAATTGCTATATTATTCTTTGAACGTAAATACTCTATCTTTGAAAAGTAGGATCGTTGCGGATCACCTAGATATCTGGATGTAAACAAGAAAATACCGCGCCTCCCTCCGAAAGAGGAAGCGTCTGTATTCATTTTGCAGCTACTGTGAACTGACTTGGTTGCGTCAGCTTCTATGTTGCAGATTGTTAAGGAAGCCTGGTAACTCCTGTGTACCTCTGCCGCTATCCTCCTCCAATGATCTCATTTTTATGAGGAGTGCAATAATTTATCCCTCCCGAAAGGCCTTGGAACAGGCGCCGTGATCTTTAACAACTGTACTAAATCATGGTGTCGAGCTACTACATTAGTGATCTTGGCGGTAAGATAGTTTGGTTTGCTAACTGACCCAAGGAAGGAATTCAAGGAAGATTATTTCGTCCAGGACTTCAGAAGGTTACTCTCCCATACTACGACGTTCTGTCCTCTTGTTGGCATTGTTTCACTGTACCAAAGACATACTGAGCTGGCAAAAGGATGGAGTGCTGTGACTTTCAGTAATAAGTATGGAATTCTTCACTGAAATTGCTTATCAACGAAATATAGTTCTAAAATATTATCTGTAACGTTATCCAGAAAGCATTTCGTGTATATTAGTCCTAAAATTCTTTTAACATCTATTGCGCACATTGCCATTTCTCGTTTATTGCCACTTGAGAAAGAAAAAAAGATAAAAATAGTCACAGTATTTAGCTTATCTCCAGTTAAATATTCGGTTTTATAGACTTTGCAACTTACAAAAAAAGCAGTATTTCTCTGTAAGAATACTGTGCCAATAACTATCCTGGATGCTCTTCACTGTATCCTTTTCGTTAGGTCCACATCTACCCCATCATAGAGCTTCCCTACCAGTGAACAAAACTTGACATGCAGAGAGGTCATTGCTTTAAACGGAGTGATGATCTGTTAAATAAATTTGTTATATCTCCACCAAGGTCATTAACAAAATAAAAAATAATAAAGGGTTCAAATATTGAACCTGTGAGAATTCTCACTAATAACCCCGGTCCACAGAGAGCAGTAGGCTTTAATTAATCTTCTGTGGGTAAATTTCGTTATTTTCAAATTATATTAGTGGGGCAGTGTCGAAAGCTTTACTAGACTCTAATTATATTATTTTTTGCTTCCAGTTATTTTGTAACAACAAAATTTGACTCAAAATATTAGTTAGACGTGATTTTCCCATAAAAACCACATTCTGTGTTTCTCGTATTGTCGAAGTGCTCCTGCAATGCAAACAGATCGTTAGTCACGTACTCCTTAATTTTCCCTGCAACAGAAGTCATGCCTGTAGTTATCCACTTCCATCTTTAGCCCACCTTCTGTAAATTGAAGAGATACTTAAACGTGTCCAATCTTCAGGGACTTCATCTTTTCCCAAGGATGCTCTCATTATAATAGATAAAGGTTTAGTGGCCTGTATCGTTGTCTCCTGTAATATAACTGAATATATCCAATCAACTCCTAGTGCCCTGAGTTTACCCTTCAGCGCGACAATTTCTCCTCCTGTCCCTTTTCATTAAGCACGGAAGTGTTTATATCCCGGATGCCGATAGCTGTACCGCTAATACTGTCAAGTGAAAAAGCACGTTCAAATATGAATATCAATGCAAAATATTTATTTAGCTTATACTGTTTATCTTATATAAAAGAGTTATTATATTATTAATCATTGTCATCGCTACAAACAGAATAATAATGAGTTAATTATATTTCAAGGCAGTTTCTCTCAGCATTTTAAATTGGACACTCCACAGATGGGTGAGAAGTATTTGAGAAATAATTATTAAGATTCACAATGAGAGCTCTCTTCTTTTTTTTTAATAAATAAATAAATAAATAAATAAATAAATCTTTATTGTGAAGTAGAATTACAGCACAATATCCCATCACGGCGACGAGCGCCAGGGGTTCACATATAGATAACATAAGTACAAATTCAAATGGCTACAAAAGAGGTGTCTTTCTGATAAGAAGTTCAGTTTGGGAAAGTTAACATCCCATCATTGAGGGTAACGGTGGAAATAGTTACCTTTAGCTTCTAGTGAAAGGAAAGAGGAGGAAAAGACACGGCTAATAATCCCTAAGTGCGCATTCGCATGAGATAATGATGAGAGAATTCGAAGGACTGGGATAATCCACTTTGCCTGTGAAAAGCAGAAGCAGGAACGTCAAATGAATTTTCAAGTGCTTATCAGTTATAACACGTTATGGGTAGAAGTGGGTGCAGAAGGAACTGTAGCCAACTCGATGATAAACAAGCCCACTTCTGAAACTAAGATGAGTATTTTCAATTGCAACGGGTGAACATTTAAGAGATCAGAAATAAGAGAAATATTGTTCATCGTGGATGAAAGGATATTTGTAAATTGATGACGAATTTAAGATTTTCTAAAATTACAGACTGCGATACTCGGGAGGGGCCCTTGACGCAGTCCCTAATTATCGTAGAAATTACAGCGATCTGTACAAGAACAATAATCAGTAATCATTTATACCAGCAGTCTCTTGCTTTTAAGGTGGCAGGCAAAATTAAATAAACAGTACTTTTTAAATGTATTATATTTATTTAATATTAGAGTTAATTATTAAATAAAATATAAAATAAATAAATTCGACATAATAATAATATAGAAATAATTTTCCCCTGAAGCCATCAGAAATATTCCATTAAAAAAAAAAAAAAAAAAAAAATATATATATATATATAGATAAAACACTTTTCTAAATGACGTATACATAGAAAATACGCATGCGCACAACCAAAGAACCTTACATTTCGTTACCAAGGCAACAAGATCATTATTTCCTGTCATTCTATTAACTGTAACTACATAAATGCTGTATTGCTACTTTACATGCAACATGTTTCCGTTTTCTACTATATTTCCAATTCATTTCTAATAAAAGTAAAGCCATTTGGATCTTTTCTTCTGAACATTTGTTTATCTTTGGTAGTGAGAGTGCAACGTTATGGGCAAAGGTCCAAACATTTCAGGAAAAATAAACTCATTGCCTGTTTGCTTTTTATTGAACAATCGTGTTCGGTTCCTTGTGCTAGCAAAGAATTCTATTGCCCCCCCTTCCCCTTGCAAATCATTAACCAACTGTGATCTGTGCTAATTTCGATTAATTAGATTTATATTAATTTGTTATTTCTTATCTACCGATATTCTCATTCCACTATAATAGTTCTGGAGACTAGGTTCTGGAGACTAGGATGGGATAAGCAGTAATTAGCGCCATCTCCCCTCCCCTACTTCTCAAACGCTGATAAAAGGTCGATGATAACCTCCAGTGTCCCTTTGTTAGAGGGGGACCCGTTTTAGTGGGGATCGTTATTAGCAACATAATGCTGATAATTTCCTTGCACACATAAATTACGTTAACCGCATAAGACATACTGCAGCCATTAGCCGCACATAATGCCCTCAGCTAGTTCCCTACTAATGACGCTGGGAGGCGTCTTGAAGCTCTGGTCCGATAGAGAATTTATTAAATTTCAATATCATTTTCCTTCCGCAACGTTATTAGGGAAACACATGGTGTACGAATATTTAATGTTAGCGACACCTAGGTTCGGCTAATGCAACTTCCTTAATATTAATCAGATGTTTTTTGTTTTCATCCTTTTTAAGGGGACCTTTCAAAAAATCTCTCGATAAAAATGGTCCTGTTAATCCTTAATTTTATTTGGTCATTTACGGTGAAAAATGCAGAGTAATAACATTTTACAGCTTAATATTACATAATTTATATTGAAATATTAATTCAAAGTAAATATTTTGTTTAGAGCTTAATTATGTTCCCGATGATGGCAAGGCGATGATGGTCTTCAATTTAAATGACTGATATCAAGCCAAAAAAAAGCACAGGAAGGTACAAGAACTATCACTTATCGATAACATTAATCACCTTACTTGAGTTTTAACGTTCTAACATAATTATATGAGCATTGTTTATGATTGTAACTATAGTTATGCAATGGAAATCTATCGGTAGGAGGGCAAGAGGAAGACGGCGGAAAGGATGGATGGATGACGTAGAAGAGGACATTGAGACCATTAGAATAAGAAGTTGAAGAAGTTTGACTTCTGGAAGGGCTTACTGGTGGAACATTGTTGAGAAGGCTAAGACCCGCACTGGGTTATAACGCCAGAAGAAGAAGTTATGCATGTGACCACAGATCTTTAGGGAAGAATACAGAGATAAAATGAACTATGAAGATGATAAAATGTGGACAGAAGGCATTCTTAAAGAAATAAGATCAGGAAATTTCCGGACACATCTATACAAATGAAGTTGATCTAAGGTTTACCTCCCTGAGTTTTCTAGGACACTATAATATTAGCAATATTTGATATTATTTCGTAAAACAGTGTACAAAAATAACTTCTTTTTGGATCAAGTAAGCTTATCAAACAGTTAATACAAAAATCAGAAATACATATCACATAAAAAAAAAGAAGAAAGTAATCCTTTTCATAACTTTTGTCGGGTTCTTCACCAGATCCTGCTTTATTTAGAAGATTTTTAGTTGTTTTATAAGAAATTTTATAAAATTCCAAGCATTTGTATTTATTTGATACTCTTAGAATCGTTTCCATTGTAGAAATTGACATATTTTAACCCTTCTGTCCAAACGAGATTCGATTCCAAGCCTTTGTGGAAATTATAAAAATGATGAGTATGTGTAAAAGATCTGGGTTCGAATCCCTTTTCAACGGGAGAAACTTTTATACGCTTTTTTTCACAAATTGGCTGAATTAGTTCATCTCTTCTAAGGGTTGCATGGTTTTATTCTCTTTAGACTCGAATTTTTCCTTCAGCGAAACAGATGAAGCATTGGTGAAACTGGTGAATCGGTGAATCACTGGTTCACATTTCATTGTGAATTCACAATTCCCATTGAATTGGTGACTCACTGGTTCTGGGCCCTTGCCCTAGGATTTCCGAACGTCTCCCATATCAGCTTTAATGACCATACGAAGCCAGCTGTCGGTCACCCAAACTGGTAACGAATCTGCTGGTAGTTTCGAAGAATACTGCAAAGAAAACACGCTATTATAGCTCCGCTGTCGCTTTATAGTCTTAGCTGTTTTTGGCACCTGACCATACACCACCACCACCCTTTTGACTATTGCACTATTCGATTATTCGATTACATGTTTCAGGGGATAGTACTGAAATTACTCGGTAGCATTTCATTTTAATTCTTGATTAGAATAAGAATAATTGTGTTCTTTAAGAAAAAGAATTGATTTTGAAGTACCTGCGACCAGAGCCATGTTGACATGGAAGCCTGGAATTGAATATAGATACGATCTTTCAGGAGCAGCAAAATATTTTATTTAGTTAAAAAAAAAAAAAAAAAAAAAAAAAATATATATATATATATATATATATATATATATATATATATATATATATATATATATATACCTTTCCCAGGACAGCAACAAGCTAGAAGTGCATACAGTAGTATTATCGTGCCTTTCTAACACAACGAGTGGGATATTTGTTGTTTGTATCCAGGGGTTCTAAGCCGGGTCTATTCGAGTATTTCTCGGGTGGGGGTTAAGGGAGGGAAATAGACATCTGGTCATTCACACTGGTGTTCAAAGAAAGTGCATCACCCTTTAAGTTGTAATTATCGTCAGAATAACGTAAGCATATGACAATATTTTTTACAGATTGCATCAGATAAGATTGACACGCATAGGTGATGACGCAATATTGCATCAGCTGTTACTTTCAGCTATATAAGCACGCTCTGCAAGAGTTGCAGTGATTCCTTGCTTATGTCAGGATGGCGAGTTACGTACAGTTGACGCCACGAAGAAAGAGTGCTACTGTTGCTTTACGTGAGGAAGGATGTTCTTCCCGTCATTTTTCTTGTAATCAGTACTGCGACAGTGAGTAGATTTCTTTTCAAACTCAAGAATACTGGTTCTGTCTGCTGATAGGAAAAAGTAGCCGGGAGCAAACGAGTCTCTGCGCCAAAACAGGACCGCGCATTGGAGCACTTATGCCTTAAAAACCGAAAGCTTCTTCGTCTGAGCTGAAAAGGTAATGGGAAAAATATACAGGAGTGGTAGCAAGTGAAAAAAAATGGACTTGTCGTCCTAAGAAGAAACCCCTCCTCACAAAAAAAAAAAAAAAAAAAAAAAAAAAGAAAAAGGCCCGATTAATTTGGTGTCAAATGACACCAAATTAATCGGACTTTTTGATGGGAGATAAACGATTCGCTTTAGACGTGGTGAAGAATGCTCATCCAGACTGTATGATGTCTACAGTGAAATTCCCTACCAGCCAAATGACATTTCGTATCATCTGCAGTTTATAAAAGGTTCCGTAAATGCAAATGGATACCCGGCTATATTGGAAGGCAAATTGCTGCCAACCATTAGAGACCATTTCAACCTGCCAAGCAACTGCATATTTTCTTTCAGGACGACTCTGCTCCTTGTCATCGGGAGAAAAAGTGTAAGTAGGCACTTCTGTAGTTACTTTAGCTTCATTTCTGCATTAGAGGTTCGACAGTAATGTGTTACAGGTGAAAAAATGGTTGGAAGAACTGTCCATTACAACTGTTAGCTGGCCAGGAAGCACCATGGACCTGAATCCTAAAGAGAACTGTTGGCATCGTGTGGAATCTGCAGTTGCCAGAAAGAAACCAAAGACCCTTCGTGAACTTCAGGAAGCCATAATTCGTGTTTGGAACCACGAACTATCGATTGATTATCTTCAGGAATTGATCTTGTCAATGTCTCCATCGTGTGCTGCTGCTGTCATCAGGGCCAGAGGCGATTCAACTAAATATTAGTTTGCACCTGATGAACTTTTCATTTTGTTTACCATTTAAAATGATAAACTGAAGCCAATTGAGGGCTTCTGATAACATTTTAGTCATAATTGTCGTGTTTACCAAAACTGTTGTATAAAGGTTGCAAATTCTCATTTTGGAATATTTTGAGAGCACCTGTCAAATATTACTTAGCTTTGCCTTAACTATTAATAAAAATATTTTGTTTATATTTCTATTTGTGATGCGGGTCATTAATGTAACATACCATCGCGAAAAAGGGTTACAAATGTGAAATTCCGAGTTGACGCACTTTCTTTGAACCCCAGTGTATGTGATTCAGCTGGTTTTCATTGTCCTCGAGATAGTATAGTGGTTTCGTCACTAGTTTAGAGAGCTTTGGGTTCAATTCCCATAACGACTTGAGGAACTTCTAAAGTTGTCTTCAATCAAGGCTGTAGTCAGTCAATTTCAGGCAGAGGGAGTTGGTTTATTCCTGCCCGCAAAACTTGTAAATTGGCCGTGAACGCACACGTGAACTCATATCATCATTTCCGAGTGTCAAGTGATTGCAAGTCATCCTGGAGATGGACGACCTGTTTAGTTTCTATGTTAATATAACAAAACATTCATTTCCTTCATATTTGAACAATTATAACTAAAAAAATACCCCAAAGAAGACAGGTCAAGTAAGTTCACTTTTCTTATATATACCTCTTGGCATCCCTTCAATTTTCATTTTAGTTAAACCCTCGCAGGTAACACCGTTGGTATAATCATCATCCTCCCCACATCAGATGGAAAAGGCATGAGTTCGGATCCAGTCGATGACGCGAGGAATGTTTATGGATCTTTTTCATAACATGGCTGAGCTAGTGGTTTCAAGCGAGGATAGCATGTTTTTTTCTCCCGAAAACTCTGGGTTTTCTTCCAGAGAAAAAGCGAATCGACTGCAGAACACACGTGATTTACAGACATATAATATACGACACAATATGTCCTAAGTTGTTGATGAGTCTATAAGCCTACACCTTCTAGTTAAACTTCTGCGTAACGCTTTAAAAAAATTCTGTTTCTATACTAAAATTCTATAAAAAATTCGATACTAAAGGGACAGATGCATACATAATCATATATGGAACATATAAATTAATTTTATGAAAAATAACGTACTAGCCTTTTGCATTTTTTTGTTTGTTTATTTGATTTTCTAAACCGAATAAAAGATCGGTGTCTTTAAAGTCTAAACATTTAAGTCCCAACGAATTATAAATAGGCAATCAAATATACGAATATCAGACACCAAATATACATCTTATATAAGTTACAAAATGGCCGAAACAAAAATATTTTCCATTGACAACAAATATGAAATATTAATACAAACTACTGTTGACTTTTTCGAAGTACAAAATAAAGTATTTTTTCTACACCAAAATTATACTCTTAAAACCACTAATTAATTTTGAAATTCGAAATTATTGATAACTGTCCGGGTTGTCTAATTTAATTCCCAGAAAAGTTTTGATTGCAAAAACACTGACAGAAATTGGATGTTAATGGAAATAGAAGTCTAATGATTGAAATCTGTGATGTCATATATCATCTTCTTCCGTTGGTTGACACAGTTATCAATAAGATATGTGTACAAAAACCATTAATTAAGTCACATGGCAGATCACTTCCGTTAGATTCAACACCCACAGAAATAGGATTTCATTTTTTTTTTCCTCACCCGGCTGCACAGTTCGGTTTATTTATTTTTTTTCTCCACAGTCCATATTTCACATGTGACGATTTTTCAAAAAGGTGTCATTACGCCATTAGAGCCAAAGAAGTTCACGACCGAAACATTTCTCCAAACTGAAGACCACAAATAAAAATAAAAAAGTAATCTATTTATTACTTATGACTACTTTTTTTACGCATTTGAAACTCCAATAAATAATATTAAAATGTCCAGTAGTCCCCTAGAAATTAAAACTTTACTAAAAATCACATTGTTTGGATTAAAATGAACTCCAATAGGTATCCAGTATGTTGTAACCAATAACTGAAGAAAATCTTGAGTAAACGCGGTATAAGGGTGGGTAAGCAAATTCTGCACGTCATCGATACTGTAAGAAATATGCATGTTGGCAGATAGGTGTCAGCAATAGTTTTTATCATCTGTTAATTAGTGCGTATGGTGGGAGCTTCTATTGTTTTTTTTTTTTTTCGAGCGCGGGACTCTATTGTTTGTTTATATGCACATGGGAAACGTTTCAGGCTAGTACGTTATTGGGTATATCTGCCGCATTATTCCTCTAATCACTCTTTTCATTTTCGAAAAAAAATATTCGGTACCTTCTATGTTATAAAACTGGATAAGAAATAAAACTGTGGGCTTCGTGACTTTTGGATCACCACGTATTCTACTTTATTCGATTTTCGGTCTGCGTATTTTCGTATTTAGCTATTTAAAATACGAGCTTGATACTTGATCAATATCTCTTTCGTTGGCCATACTAGATTCTGCTTCTACCTTTAGAGTCAACCAATCAAAACCTTTAAAAAATTCCAAGTAATTCAAATAAGAAAACGAAATAAGGAACAATTTCGGAACAACCACGCACTGAATCAGGGAAAAAATGCTGGCAGGATGATTAAAATTTTTTGTTGTTTGTTTGTTTCTCGATGAAGAAAGAGTGATTTTTAAATTAATGAACTTATTTAGAAATATCCTCGGGAAGACAGTGAGAAGATGCGAAACTGGAAGATTAAATGGGGTAATTTGTTTAAAATGTAATTACCTCCACCAAAGTGAAAAGTCCTGTTATTCGAATGCAGTGATTTTCAATGAAGCCGTAAGACAGTCGATTTAATTAAACACACCACCTACTTCTGTGAGGAAAATAAGGTTAGCAAAACGACGACCTTTGTAGGGGGCTCGTTCATTTTCTGTCAGCCTTTCTCTCCTTTACAGACATGTCCATCACGCAGTTACTTCACTAGGAAGTTTCCTCTTAAGGAGGCTTTATTTTTCTGCCCTTCTCTTGATGCATGGCCACCTCAATAAGTGTCGGCTAGATTTGTTCGTGGGACGCGAACTAATTTATACAGTACTAAGTTATACTGTACCATCTAATCAGTCTTATCCGAGAATTAGAGCGGAAAGAGATTTAAAAAGGCAACGAGAAAATCGTCATCGGCTCCCTAAATAGTTAGAAGTAATTGAATAGTGTTTGTCAATGGTAATCTGTACGGGCTTAAGAGAAAAAATACCATCCGCAAATTGTTTGTCGATGGTAATCTACACGAGCTTAGGAAAATATTAGGGAACTTTCCATTGAAATGCATGAATCTGAACGGCATTAAAATGCACGCAATTTTTTGTTATATGATTTTCTGGAGAATTTTCCATGCAGTCAATGTAGAGCACATTTTACAATGTAAGGATCACTATAAGGCTACTTAAAGGTTAAAATAACTTTAGAGTCCGAGAGAAGGATCATAATAAATACTATATAATCATATCAGATTGTCCAAAACGTCTGCCCTCGTGGGTAGGGAAGCACAGTTGATAGAACCGTCTTCCTCCCTACATCGGGTGAAAAAGACCTGAATTCGAGTTCCGTCGATGACCTGAAGAATTTTTATGAGCCTTTTTCACAATGAGGTTGATATAGTCGATCTTTGGCGAGGGTAGCATACATTTTTCTCCCAGAAACTCGGGTTTTTCGTCCAGCAAACAGAAAATCGATCACAGAACACAGATCGCAGTTTACAGACAGTATATACGGAGCAATATACTGTCTGGCCTTATTCGCTGATGAACCTAAAACAACAACAATCAAAACATTTCAAGATGGCTGCTTTCATTAGAGTCATTTAACTTCGGAAAGACGGTGCAATTTGCAATGCATTTCTTAAATTCATTTGTCAGTTACTAAGATTTTTTTGAAATAAATCAACACACTGCGTTTCAGTAGAATTCGATTTTGTTTGTCTTGCAACATTTATGTCACCCACCTTCGAAATGCTTATCTTCTTTAGGGAGTGCTGTATACAGGCTTTGGGGAAACGTCTTAGAACGGATGTAATCCTCTGAGACAGGACGCAAAGACTAGCAACGAGACCAATCGGAAATAAAAGTTCTCTTAAAGAGAAGAACTACTACTTTACTGGAGATTGGGTATCTGCGAGGTAATTTATAAAGGACCGCTTATGCTTAATTCCTCCACTGCTTTTAAAGAGCTTAGTACCTCTGGATGCTTGGTTATTTATTATTTTTTTTTTTATGCCTCTCTCTGAAATCATTTGAACCACATTGTTTTTAATGAAAATCCCAAAAACAAAAGCAATTGAAAACTTATACGCTGCTGGACAAAATTAACAGAGCAAAATGTTTTTAATAAATATTTTATTGTGAACAGTGCCGCCAAAGGAATGTATATTTGATATAATAGACATCCTGGCATGCAAATTTCGAGTATCCAATAGAAATCGATCTACTACTTTACAGAACTGCAAATCATTCATGCCTATAAAAAAAAAGGATTGCGACCACATCACTTCATTCCCGCCTTTGCCTTTTGCCTTTTGCCTTGTCCAGTGGGACAGCCACATCTCCATTACGCAGGATGGCAAGTCATCGTCGTTTAGATGATTCTCGAGATGGCAGGCCGTTGAACGACTAGAAGCCGGGCAGTCGCAGGTGGCGCGTTGGCTTTAAAGTGTCACGCAGTAGCGTCTAGTCACAATGGAAACAGTTTCAAGAGACCTAAACCATAACAAGAACTGGCCGAGGTCGCCCGAAGGCTGCGTCAACTAAATCAGACAGTATCTGGCTCTAACAGCAACAGGGAATCAACTGTCTCATGAAGTTGCTGCTGCCACAGGTGAAAACATTTCCAACCGAACTACGTTAAGAATGTTCAATTCAAGTAGACTCTACTCAAGGAAGCCAGTGGTTTGTGTCCCATTAACGCTAAACCAACTCAGAGCTCGTCGAAACTGGTGCCATGAACATGTGATTTGGAGCTCTGACAAATGGGGTATAGTTCTGTTTTCTGACGAGGCCCGTTTTAGTCTAGAAACAGATTCTAGACGTTATTTCATCTGGAGACAACGAGAAATGCAGTACTGACCCTCCAACATTAGCAAAAGGGACACTTACGGTGGAATCGTTGTTCTCCTGTTGGGTGAAATAATAATCAACCGCATCATCCCTCTTCACGTTTTTGATAGGGATACCTTAACTGCGCAGATGTAGTACCGAGAACAGATCATAGAACGATATGCGTGACTTTTTTAGGGATGCGGTTGGCCCAGATTTTCTTTCTTGCAAGACAACACTACTGTACATAGAGTTCAAGTGGTGGAAGAATATCTTTAAACTGAAGATATATAACGGCTGTAGTGGCGAGCACGAATACCGGACTTAAATGCGATCGAACATAAGCGGGTCGACTCTCTTGGCCATCGCATTGCATGCCCACAGTCAACTCCTCGGTCAGTTAGTGAGATAAAGTTTGCACTGGAGGTAGAATGAAATTTGTTGCCACAGAATATTATAGACATCCTTATATCGCGCATGGTTCACTGCTGTCAGGTCTGTTTCGCCTTTGAAGGGGACCATATGTTGTTTGATGTGATGTGACGATTTTGAGCATCTTGTAACAACTTTTGTAATGTGAACCTTTTGGTAATTCTTGCACAACCCCTATAAATGTCCCTTATACATGTCCGACATTTCTTGCTTTCTCCTCCTTTCATCGCTATTCTATGGTACACCACCATACTAAATTTTGTGCCGCTTCATCTCAAACTTCGCGAGTTACACCACGTTTTCTACGTGTTCTGTTAATTTTGTCGATCACTGTAGTACTTGATATCCTGCTCGGGTAAGGCTGAAGAGACCTAGTTGACATTAGACTTGAATTTCTGTAGATTGTAATTTTTGGGAAATAGACGTGAAAGAACGTTGTTCGATAAAACAAAAGTAGAGAGGGATAAGCGATGAAAAGGGTTCTGTGAGTTTAGAGTTGGACATTCAATTTACGCTGACGGGTTGTGGCACGTATCGAGACTGTTTCGGAAGAGAGTGGGGGAATTGCAAATGCCAATTCAGAAGAACAGTGTCCATGGATCCACTTCAAAAGGCATCCAGGAGAAACTGAACGTTTGAGACAGAAAATTAAGAAACTTCGCGATAGATAATAATAAATATCTTTATTTCAGGCAGTGATTGGTTACATGATTGCCTGATGCAATAATACCCAAAACAGCGACAATGCTAGGGGTTTAACATTAAATAACTAATACAAGAAAAATACTTAAAACATATATTAGGACATAAAACGTATAATTACATATTTTACATATAAAATTAATATTAACATGTGAAATGAAGACACATGAAAAGACGATGGCAGTCACTCGGTTGAAGACGAAAGCTGTTCCCTCATGATGCGTCTTCTGTACAATTTGTTCTCTATGAACTTTTTGTAGTCCACATCTATCATCTGGACGTTATGGAGCATCTCCATGTGCAGGAATCTATCCCCTATCCTGAGCCTCCACGCCACAGACTGCAGAGTGGAGAGGGCTCTTAAGAGTTTCGGGGGGATCCTCCAATTGCACATCTGCCAAAAATTTGGCGTATTGATTTCACCCACTATCATTTTAATTGACACAAGCAAGCGGAGGGCGAATATCCGTTTGGAGACTTTTCTGTAATTTAGAAGTTGGGTGATATCTGAAGTATGTATGAGTGGTGGCAGTCTATGCTTGAAGAGGACCCACCGAATAAGCCAGTACTCATCAGATGCAATGGTTTTTAGCGTGGTTTTCGTTGCCGACGCCCAGATTTCTGACCCGTAGGTGATGGCTGGCTGCAGAAACGGGTATGTGTATTGGAGCGTGTACTCAGGCTCTGTGACATGAAGGAGGTGTTGTTTGGCAAGCCATCTTGCTCTGCAGACCTTGTGAATGTCTGCAACATGGTGTTTGAAACTGAGTTTAGGGTCGAATATAACGCCGAGATCTTTGTGCTTGATGACTGGGATGATGGGGGTTCCGTGGATTTCTAGATTTATTGATTTGAGGGAAAATACCATTTGTGCAGATTTTTTTGGATTTATCTTAAGAGAAAACTGTGTCAAGTATGTAATCAGATTCTTAAGGCTGTTGATAATGGTTTCAGAAACAGAATCAGGTCGGGCGGTCCCGTTGATCCGATAGAAGAGCTTCAAGTCGTCTGCATAACTGATAAATTCTGTTTGCTGGCACAGGAATGGGTGGATGGCAGCCGTAAAGAGGAGCCCTGAGAGAACTCCGCCCTGGGGTACACCTACACACACACTTTCCTTGTGAAAGATTTTTTATTCACAGTCAAGTGAAGGACCCTGGTCGTAAGTATAGACTTAGAGAATTCCAGTATATTGCCTTTTATCTGGTATCCACCCTCACAAAGTTGCAGGAGGGGCTGGATGTCTATGCTGTCGAATGCAGATTGGATATCTAGATAAACAATTGCCATCTCAGCCCTATCTTGTAGAGCCCCCAGAATGGTGTTGGTGGTTTTCAGTAGGTTGGTAATGGTGGACTTGCGTTTCAAGGCATAGTGAATGTATGGTGATTCACATGGCAGAACCTGGTTGGTTAAGATGGGAAGAGGGCACTTCTCTATGACTTTGAGAAGACATGAGGCTTTCATTATTGGCCTGAATTGTGAAATTGATAAGTTATTTCCACACCTCAGATGTGGGATAATATTCCATGGGGGTAGGTTTGAGATTTGTATAGCGAGTAATCGTTTAAAGAAAAGTAACACCGAGGACGAAAGAGAAAACGCAGTTTTTCTAGATGCAGAGGTAGAAATATTTGCGATGTGTTTATGCCAAGGGAGATTAGAAGTCAGGGTGATCCCTAATAGAGATATCCGATCTTGTCTAGAAATCTGAGTGTCATCGAAGATGAGCATAGTAGCAGTAGATGCTTTTTGCGAGAAAAATAAGAGACTGCACTTAAAGTAACAGAAAACTGAACGTAAGGAAATTTTTTTCAGCCAGAGGAACTATTGACCAATGGAACTATCTATCGCTGGTGTTTGGAGAGGCGGAAAGCTTGTATTAATTGAAAAAGTAATAATTTGGCAGATACCTGATGAAATTACACCTTGACCGATTTGGCAAAAGCTATATATTGTCTCCTAGAATCTTTTGTCGACTCAAATATTAATAGTAAAATTATTAACACTTGGGCACATTTTTCTTTCAGAATTTGAAAGTACAATCGTGCAACGTCCGAATTTTCTTAAATTGTTTTAAGGTTTGTGTCTCTGGAAAGTAACTTCGGATTTATGTGCGATGAAACAGCAGTAGTTTCTGGCAGTTCACCCAGTCATGCACGGCTGAACCTGCAACTTCCAGTCGACCCCGGCGGTCATTATAATTTTCACAAACGCAGTCCCATGAATTGCAGCTGTGCAGGTTTGACCGAATCATTATATGTTTATTAGCGTTGTCATTTGAATTTAATTACAGTTGTCGCAAATAGAATAGTCCATTACAAAGAACAGGGGACAGAGAGATTTTTGCTTAATCACCTTCTCTATTTCAAACGACTTTGCTTTATTTGCCACAATTGCGTGTTCTCCTTCGACAAGTAGTACCCGAAAAGTATTTCACCACGCCCTTCTTTTGTTTTACACTTATGATACGGATGTGTTAAAGGCGTCGTCATCTGGTAGACGAATTTCATTTGGCGAATAGAAAAGTGAAAAGTTGGACTGGTGCACTTCCGCCTGCTCTTAGCAACGCATTCTCTTTTGTATTCGGCCCGGCTGTTGTGAAAGATATTTCGGGAGAGTTAAAGTAAAAGAAATACCTTAAGACATATCGGGGGGGGGGGAGACATATAGGGCCGGTTCGAATCTAAAGAATTTAGATTTTCTTAAATTTCGAGCACTCTAGCAAGGACAGAGACGCAACACATTTGTTAAACTATGGTGTTCCGCCACTGAAGATCGCTAAGATCCGTTTTTACTCTAGCTTCTTACACTCGTCGATAAAAAGACATTTGTATTGATTGGGTGACTCTGTTCTGAAGGAACAGAAAGCTATTTGCAGCAAAAAATAAGAGAAAAGAAGAAACATTATGCCTTCAAGGTTATAGTTCATTCGGTTGTACCATGGACACGGCACATAAGTCGATCATTTGATTTTTTGACACTCTCTTCCCAAGAAACCTCTCCGATTTTTTTTTTTTTTTTTCTATTTATCTACAAAGTCCGCGTACATGGAAACTATTATCTGTGAAGCCTACCTTTTGATTGAACGATGTTCCAGAGTATTCTACAAATAAGAATAATATGTAGACACGGTTTTATAATTATTTACTTTTGTAAAATTTGCGGAAATTGTCTAAACAGCAAAATTAAAACCTATGCTACGCTGGAATGGATAAAAGATATTCCTGCTTTGGATAATCAATGCAGAAGTAGTGTTTATCCATCTGAATGTTAGCAACTTTGCTTTGTATCAATGACCTTCATAGAACTCATGCAAGCTAAAGTGGGTAAGCGTGGACGTTGTTGTGGTGTTTTAGGAGCATCGGCACTAAGGCCATGTTGCTCCGTGTATATTGTCTGTAAAGTGCGTGTGTTCTGAGGTCAATTTTCTGTTTGCTGTACGAAAGACCTGCATTTCCGGGATAAAAAAAAAAAAAAAAAAACATGCTATCCTCGTCTGAGATCAACTGACTCAGCCACGTTGTGAAAATCACCCATAAAAATTCCTCCCGTCATCAACAGGATTCAGACTGAGGTGTTTTCCACCCGGTTTGGGAAGGACGGCTATCCTACCAAACCAACCCACGACGGTTGGTCATAATTATAAGTCTTTTTAGGAAATCCTTTTAGCATTAATTATTCCATAATGTTATTACAATTAATGCATAGGATTCATTCACATTTATGATTTACGCAGTAAATTATAAATGTGAATAACTGTGACACTAACCCCACCACATGCATAAAATGCATGCTGATTGTGCTACATAAAGTGCAGTATATGCGAATATTATATGATAAAAGCTCAGGAAATGAACTTGCAAGACAATGGCCATCAAAAAATTGCCCGTCGATATGAACCTCGCTCTGCTGCTCTTCAACTTCAAAAATCAATGATTTAGTCGCGTTCATTCGTGATCTGAACAGAAGTGATCAAAATTTAATTGTCCACGAAGCTGCTTATGAAACTGATATTTCTTATGGAACAGATCAATCAAATTTAGCACAAAAAGTTTCGATAAATGATAGTCCACTGATGGTCTTCGTAGGCTAATTTCATGAGTGGAATCCAACGTTGACTTGTGCTGGTTGCCTTTTGTTTCTAATATTTGTTAATGATACTGAAATAGGTAGTTAAGTTTGCTGGACTGAGAATCAAACCTGACGTATGAATTATACCTCATGTGTATTCATCCTAATATGATAGTTGGCCCATAAATGCAAAGTCTTGTATCATTTCATGCTGTTTAACGTATATAGTAACGTACTAGTTGAATAGTACAGAATGCAAGAAATTTAACAGTGAAATGGACTTCAGAGCAACTATACAATCTGATATGAAGTTTTCTGAACAATGTTCACAGGCTGCTAGGACAGCTCTCGTGAGGTTCTGTCCTGTCAGGAAGTTTTCTAGTGGAGATAAAGAAGTGATTATTCCAATATATAAAGCAATGATCGCACCACACCTTGAAAACTGCATATAGACTTAGAAACCATATTTTAAGCCACATTCCAGGAAAGATGTTTACTTGCTAGAGAATGTACAAAGAAGAAGAAGAACAAGAGTGGCTAAGAGATAAAGGGGTATTTAGGTAAAAAGAGACTTGAATTCGTAAGTTGCAATGTTTGCAAACCAGGCACCCGCAGGATGATTTGATTGAGCTATTAAAAGTTTAAAAGGGTTGAGTAAGCGGAAGCCTGAGAAGATCTTTACAATTCTCAAAGTAAGAATTATTCTGATATTCCAATGGGAAATTGCACAGTTCAGACGTTCATAAAAATTTAAAGAGG
Source organism: Mastigoproctus giganteus (assembly GCF_048544385.1). NCBI lineage: Eukaryota > Metazoa > Arthropoda > Arachnida > Uropygi > Thelyphonidae > Mastigoproctus > Mastigoproctus giganteus. The sequence continues at coordinate 17,259,829 of NC_143583.1, read as the reverse complement.
TGTGGGACAAATACTTACAAAAAAATAGTAATAAATGGAGTAAGGTAAGGTGACATTCAGTACACAGTTCGATTTTTTTCTTAGCTGATATTATGAATACCTTAGATAACACACTTCTTGTACTAGGTTTTCCAAATGTCTTACAGTTTTAAAGATATTTTCACCTGTTTCAGTTTGTCGAAACTACTTTTGTTTCGATGGAGTTGTATTGTGTACGTCTTTACTCTGGAATTTTATGGATTGAGGCGTGATTATTAATTTAAGAGAGAGATAGAGAAAAAAACAAACTCATTTTTCAGTTCCATTTAAAGATTCTGACGATATTTAATTTTAAGAGATGTGAGCAGTAATTTAATGAGAATCACAACATGAAACCATCACGGTAGAACCTACATAGACATGACTGTGATACTTTCGAGTAGAGTAATCGGATTGTTCAGGCATTTCTTGTCTACCGGGCTAGCCGGGTGGGTAAAGTGCCTGTATGGCAACCCAAAGTTCGCGGGTTCGATTCCCGCCTCGGGTTTGGATTAAAGTACTGCAAAAACCTTGGGAGGTGCATTATGGAAAGGCATTTCTTCTAGCTCAGTTGAAAAGTGTTTATGTTAATGCAACAGAAATCCGTGCACGGCGATATTAACCACTCATTGAAGAAGAAACTATGATAGATCAGGCAGGATTTTTCTTTTAAAATAACGCAGAATGGCTTTATTGGGCTCAGCATCTTAAAGAAGTTTCATTTTTTTTTCTTTTTTAGTGATGTGCAGCACCATACGGAATTTATAGTTGTACGGGATTCCTTCAGCGTAAACTTCTATCAGAAATCGAACAACACATTTTTTCAGTTGCCGTGTCCATGTTGTTATTTGTGTTACCATTTTAAAACAGCTGGCAAGCCTGTCATCAATATTTGATCACTGGAGTTCGTCTGGGTTGATTGGAATAAGAACTGAGGGATTTTAAGGGCATGAGGCGGCCGTGGTTGTTCATGACTGCCAACTGTGTGTTTGCTATGTTTGATTTTCTTTTTTTTTTCCGGGCAAAAAACAAAACTTTGCGGCGAAAAAAAACTATGCCACATTCCTCCAGAGCAGTTAATACAATTAAATACGCATTAATACGATCTATGTTCCTATTTGTATGAAACCCACAGAAACCAACTGCAGAATAAAACTTTTAAAATTAAACAATTGACAGTGTTTATTTTTATGTCGCTTTATTTCTACGCATTGTGCATTAATTTAGACTTACTTAACCGTCAAGATGATTTACTGCACGTACGCAAGATAGCTTGACAAGGATTTGCGTTCGAAATTCTGAATATAAATTACTCGCTCACCGACAGATGGCGCTTATGCACGGATTTCAAATTTTCTAGAAACAATTAACCTTCCGTTTAAGGCCTAAACCCAATTGTTGCATTCGTGAAAGCAGCTTTCGCATGACAAGTCCAAACCTCCAAGCCAAGCTCCTTCCCTTGAGGGTATTTAAGGAATTTCAAGTTTTCTTCCCCAACGCTGAAATATTCAAGCAGAAGGAGATGTCCCGAACGTCACGGACACTATCGTTTCTCCGAGACATTCATTAACGAGGTATTATCCCTTTATAGCTGTCTGACACGCAAACGCCCAACTCCAACCATGAGAGAAAGACAGATGGAGAGAGAGAGAGAGAGAGAGAGAGAGATGGGAGCAGGCAGGCGAGCATTCTAACTGATAACATGCTTCCAACTGCGCAATTTGAACCGATTTAGCTGTGCCTGAAGAGAATTATTTCCCCGTTGCTACTACTTTTGTAGTTCTCGACCGCTGGTGCAGTTGCTGTTCTGAAATAACTGTGCAGGAGATCATTAATAAGAGAAGCAAATGCTTCGCATGTCGATAAGTAAATCATATAAATAAATAAATGGCGCAATAAGTAATTTTATTAATTAAAATGTATTATCGTGCACTTCTAGCAACAACACTTCTGAACAAAACAATCACAACTTCCAGCCTTTAAGTAATTGCCATAGAAAAAAGAAAAGGGTATTTAAATAAATATGGTTTCGTATCTATAAAATTAAAGAAAATGTATTTATGTTTCATTTTTTTCTAATTAATTTAAACTTTTATGTATATATATGAAGTAGTTATAATTAAAACGCATCATTTTGGTTATATGTAGGTGGCGAACCATGTTTCATGCAGAAACAAATCCAGAAAAAAATTCCAAAAATTGACACCAGGGTAGTTTTGGCGCTCTTGCAACTACAGAGCCAACACACAGCACCGTTTATCTAGTTAACTTACAATAGTGCAGACGGTTCCCGACTTAAGCATTTTTCTATTTTAAATAAGACAGAAAATTAATTAAAATATCCATGCTTAAAAAATAAGATTTTATGGGGGAACTATTTACAAGGGCGTAGGAGAGTTAGTGGCTGTTGTGGGTTGAGTATTTAAAGAGTGTTCATACACTTGTTTGCGTGTACGGCATCTATTGCAATGCATTTAGTGTCTCGTATTTTGAACCAATGGGTGTTTCAGCTGATTTAAAGATCGTGCAAATTTGCATAATGTAAAGTCAGTGGCTGCAAGTGCTGATTCAGTGACTGCAAAAGAAAATTTCGGAAAATGCTGGCTAATGTAATAAGAAGGTGATTATTTGAAGGAGCTACTGTTTAATGATGATGAAGTTGGAGTATTTTTGGTAAAGAATGCCTGACCGTATGTACTCTGACGCACTCCAGGTTATAGCTGGCAAATTACCTGTGGACCTTCAGATAATATCAGCTGCCTTAATGTACGGTACACAAAAAAAAAAAAAAAAAAAATGTGGTGGGTTGTGCACGGGGACACAACACAATCGTTTTAAAGCGTGAATCAGTCTTTGTGTTATCAGAGGAAGGCTAAGATGTAAATGAATAGTCTTGGTGATTATAAGTGAAGTATAATTTTATTTATCAAAGGCCGATGATTGAAGAAGTAAGATACATATGGCATAGTATTTACATCGATGTTTCTTACAAAGGTTAAAGCTATACAAGTGTTGCCCAGATTAGTGGGCGATGTAGAAATGTACTTCAAGTTCAACTCACGTTGAACTTTTGAATTTTTCTTTCCAATGATATAAGTTTCTTACATTTCTGTTCATATTTCCTTTGCGATTTTTCAACATTATGAAAATTTTCTTCAACTCAGCACACTTATCGGCTTATAACTTTACAAATTTTATTTTATCGGTTATTATTACTAAATAATATTGTAGATCCTGTTATTTTCTACAAATCGACACCAATTTCAACGTCCTATCTCTTCACAATCCAAGGTGAAGGCCCAAACGCCGCGCGGCGTCGCCATTTTCAGTGTTCACGCGCAACCGCTACCCCTCCCCCCTCACCGCTGCACCCCCTACTACCTACCATTTTAGATATGGACATAAACCCTCTATCCAACAAAATTTAAATCATTAGATTATCATTTATAGTTTACAAGATATAAGTGCGATAATTCTTGCCATTTTTTTGTTCGCTAGAGTTTTCGTAGAGACCTCCATATACCAGACCGAATTTAAAGACGTATTCACGTCAAAACAGTTTTAGGTTTTTAAGGCAGCTAAGGTTCGTTCCGTCATCAACTGGTCTTTGCAGTAGCATATTGATTATAATTATCGTCCTCCCTGCACTCAGTGGAAAAGGCCCGGGTTCGAATCCCATTGATAACGCGAGAAACTTTTATGGTTTTTTTTTTTTTTTTTTTTTTTTCACTCCGCGGCTGAATCTCAGGGAACTATTATAAGGTTTTATCCCCGGTTTTCCGTCCAGCAAATCAGGCAAACCGACCAGAGAAAACACGCAATTTACGGACATAATAAACACGATTAGATGAGGTCATTTTCAGGTGGCACTAATATGACAGTTTTTAACCCTGCTTCGTGGTGGTAATGCCGAGGGGAACCTACAAGTTCAAATCTCTGCTTGCGTACAGGGAGAATCCAGACAATGAAGCCATTTAACAAGTGGTCTCTTCGCATTGTGTGGAGTTACAGTTGTCATATTCGATACCTGTTTTGGGCACCATCTCATCAGTTAAAGGACTGCTAGGGCAAAAGATTTCATTTTAAAAATCGTGCAGATCTTGGACAGTCTTTTGATCATCCTCTACAGAAGAATTGCATCCCAACACCCACATTCTGCTTCTGTGGCCGAATCCAGTACTGGAACCAATTGATCAGGAAATCAATTGGTTTCAGTAATTGATCCCCTGATCAATCTTAAAAGTGGAAGATACCACTTTTAAGTCATTGATCTTGCTTCTCAACTGAATTATGAGTGTGATGTCGAAGATATCGAAAATCTTTTCGATTCACTGGTGAAGCGCTGACAAACAAGGAGATAATAGAGTTTGAGGTCCCGAAGGTTAAGGAGAAGAGCCAGGATGATGAATCGGATAGCGTTCCGATCAGATCCAAGCCCTAACCTACAGTCCACCGAGAAGAGAGAGTATGGGGGCATATGTGGCACAGCTCATTCTTCATACATGGAGGCATGGTGGGATTATTTACGCTGGGCATATTTGTGGTCGTTCATTTTACACCATATCTCCAAATAACAACCATATAAGCACATACCCATAATCCCACTACTTGAGGTCAATACAGGTGGTATTTACTGACAGCTAAAGACAAAATTCGTTAGTCTACCAGAAAATTGGAGTACAAAATTTTAAATTCGTTTGTCTAAAATAAAGCATTTTACATTTTTTCTCTTTGGCTGTAAGAAGAGAAATTGTGTTAGACTATCTTCAAACAACATTCTGTCTTAGTTTCGCAGTTGCACAATTCTCCTTTGAAAATACATGAAACACAATGTACAAGTACAAGTTTCTATGCGTAAATGATAATTATAAAACAAGTCAAAGCCTAGACTTTTTTTAATTATGGCGTTTGCTATCTAGGTAAACGCTTCCCAACTTCCATTGCCTCATTTCCGGCTTTCAAGAAACTAATTTAAAAGCGCTCGACAGACGGAATTCTACGAAATAGGTTATCTGCAGTTCAGTCTTCTGTGGACGTGTACAGTTAAACAGCCATAGCACCAAGAATGACGAAACGTTGAGAGATTTACGCTGGTCGAATATGCTCATTTATTGGTTATTTATTTAACCCACATATAACAGGTGTAACCCAACTAACAATGAAATAACTCCCCTGAGGAGTGAGGAATTTGAGAGTGATCTAACCACGGTAGAATTCCACCTAAATTTATTAAAATTTCACTTCATTTGCACATAATAAAAGTCTGTTATTATTAAGAACGAATAATACATTATTAAATCTTTAATGGCGCGATATAAAGCAAAACTGATGAAACCAATATTTTCGGATTCTTTTGAATTAATTTCTTGTAAAGGTTGGGGAACATCGTAAAAGTTGGAGAATATTTATCTCTCGAAAGGATGCGCTGTAATTAAAAATAGTTATATACTTTAATACTTATATTATCGTAAGGATTATGCCTAAAGACGTTTCATACCGAATTTTCTTGGGTTGCATTCAGGATCCATCTCAGATTCACAATAGATTATTTATACAATTATTTTATTTAAGTTTGAATATTTTTGAACGTAATATATATATATATATTTTAAAGTTGCAGTTGTTTCTAATCTAAATATGATTTGTATTTTAAATATATTAATCAAATGATTGGAAATATTTCATTAAAATAAAACCAAATAGTTAAAGATATTTAATTAAACACGGTTTTAAACGTTCAAAATGAACTGATTGGTAAAGATTATTGTTTTACTTTGGTGGGTCTACTTGGAAAAGATTTTATCTCTCAAAAATGCCCACGGAATCTAGTAGTTAAAATTATTCATACAGATAGGAAGTTTATATTGGAAAAAAATATGGTTTTGTAAGCTGTCTTCCCAATATTCTTTTGGAGGATAAGAACAGATTACAAGAGCGTCATTATTAAGAGAAACTGAAGCAACTTTTAATTTTAACAAATGCAGTGATAAATTGGGAACACTTAAGGTAGACCACAGCTGGAATATATTATTAACTAACACCATTTGTTATTTAAAATGCAATTCCAATTGGAACGTTCATATTATTTTGGCAGGCAGTGCACACAGACTAACGTCAGGGCGTAGTGGCTCCTAAGGGGATGCCAATCACTACTTTTTAATAAGGCAGCTCTGACAATCCTACGAAAAGAAGTTTCCAGAAAATAAATGCTTTATTTTATAGCTTCAGAGAAATCAAATCATACACAAAGGTTAAGTAGATGTAGATAGAATCACTATTTATCACTTTCTCTCTGGTTATTCGTAAACTTCCAGTCTTTTGAACCACGTTCTAAAAATCTTCCCGTCTCCTTTAAAACAGAGTTAAGACAAGGATAAATTACGGCCACTGTAGTCTCAATAATTCAGCTGTTTCAAGGCGCACTCTTGACAAGCAACTTCGAGAAAATGTTCTTTCTTAGGAGGCCGGAGTGGTAATTCGTCAGTCTATTTGCTTCTGTAAGAGTTCGCTTGCTCGCATTATGAAAAACCCACCAACGTGGTCTTCTTTTTCATTCTAGCGAAACCTGTGCTTAGTTCATTTAGCGTCTTCGATCCCTTCGCTACACTCAACGCTTGTTCCACTTGTACGAAATGGATGACCCACTGGTCCATGTCCGATACAGTTCTGTGGTCATAATTCTCTTCATCACTCCGAGTTGCTGGCTGCTCGGGTTCTCTTTCTTCGTTGCACTGCCTTTAATAAATCACCGTGGGTGTCAGTGTGGCAATAGCGATCTTCCAGGTGCCGCAAATTTGTTAAGATACACAGACAGTGATAGTATCATTATCTTAGGTGCTGGATGGCTATTTTTCACCCGCTGTAGTCCTAACGACGTATGGTTTCGTTGCAAACGACCTCCCGGGATGTCGTTGTCCACGGCAGTGGGATTTGTAAACAATTTAATTTTCAAAAGTAAATTCTACGCTGAATGTGACGTCATCAACTTTCCTTGGCTAAAGAATATTGAGAAAATGGACAAAATGATCCATTTGAGCTAAATTACCAACGAGGAGAAATTATATTCACTAACGTTATTACTTCTCTAGTATTTTTAATTTAATCAACGAGTGATGATTATACCTGTCCTGGAAGCAACGATTATACCTGTCCCGCCTTTATAGTTATCTATAATAGTTTATCAGCAAAATATAATTTAATTTTTGGATAATTAACTTATGGTTATTAGTCTAAGGTAACCTAATCCCTAAAATAGGTAATCCCTATTTTTAAGACTGACTGTCCTCGATTTTGGATATATAAAGTCGACATCGCTGGACAGTGCAGTGTTGAGTCAGTTTGGTGTGACATAAGCATTGGGAGATCAAAATTGAGAGTAGGAGTGTGCTATAGGCCTAATGACTCTGATGAGTATAATAAGGAACTGTACAGGGAAATAGATTGGGCCAGTAAATCAGAGAGTCTTATAATTGGGGATTTTAATTTCCCAGATATTGACTGGAATTTGGGGGCTGGTTACACACACACACTAGCAGGGCTTTTGTGGATTTATTGGATGATTGTTTTCTACATCAGCATGTTCGGGAGGCAACTAGAGGGAGTAATACTCTTGATTTGATTATCAGCAGTGATTCTTCATGCATTAAGAATCTGCAGATAAATGAACCACTAGGTGGCAGTGATCACAGTGTGCTGAAGTGGGATTTACTGAAAGAGGTAACTACCATTAGGGGTAAAGGGAAGGGTTATTGCTTCCGTAAAGGCGACTACGATGGACTGAGACAGTATTTAAATTCTATACAGTGGGACCAACTGATGATGTTACCAACAGCAAATGCAAAATGGGAAGCATTCAAAGAACTTACCTTGGAAGCTACTAGGCTTTACATACCAACTAAGAAATATTGTTCAAGGTTAGGCCAAAATGGATGTCAGATGAACTAATGAGGCATATGGCAGAGAAGAAAAATGCATGGGATACTTACAAATTAACACATGACACAGAAGCCTATGATAGATACAAGTTGATATGCAACCAAGTTACAAAGGAGGTTAGGCAGGCGAAGGCAGATTACGAGAAATCCTTGGCAAGGGATGCAAAGAAAAACAGCAAAGAGTTCTTTACTTATGTAAACTCTAGAAGGAAGGGGATGAATCAGATTGGTCCACTTGATATTGATGGGTCAACTATTGATGATCCTGCTCAGGTAGCTAACAAACTAAATGAATATTTTGCATCGACATTCACACATGAGGAGTTATTCAGCAAGGGGAATGCCAGAGGTGTATTCAACTCTAGCAGTAAGCTACAGAATCTTGAAATAACTGGGAGTAAAGTGGAGGAGAAACTGTTGAAGATAAACACAAGAAAGGCACCCGAGGTGGATGGGATCTATCCAGTTATATTAAAGGAGGCAGCAAAGGAAGTAAGAAAACCCTTAGCCATAATTATGAGAGCTTCCTTGGACTCAGGGGAGGTACCCATAGACTGGAAATGTGCAAATGTGACCCCAATTCACAAAGGAGGATCAAAGGCTGACACAAGTAATTATAGACCTGTGAGCTTAACTTCTGTTCCAGGAAAATTAATGGAGGCACTGGTTAAAGAAGCACTGCAGGATCATTTAGACAAGACTTCAGTTATAGCTCAGACACAGCATGGATTTGTTAAGGGGAAGTCATGCCTGACCAACTTGATTGGATACTATGATGCAGTCACAAAAGAACTGGATGCAGGGAATAACTTTGATATTATATACTTGGATCTTAGAAAGGCTTTTGATACTGTTGCACATGGAAGACTGCTACACAAATTGGAGCAGTGTGACATTGGAGGCAAATTGCTGCTATGGATAAAGGGGTGGTTGAGGGGGAGAAGACAGAGAGTGGTAATCAATGGACACTGCTCATCGTGAACTAATGTTATTAGTGGAGTCCCTCAGGGCTCAGTGTTGGGTCCATTATTGTTTTCTGTATTTATAAATGATATTGATGATGGTATATCAAGCTTAATGTCCAAGTTTGCAGATGATACAAAGGTTGGCAGGGTTGTCAAGGACACTACTGACACTATGCTGCTGCAACAGGATCTGGAAAGGTTGAGCAGATGGGCTGAGAGGTGGCAAATGAAGTTTAACATTGACAAATGTAAAGTACTACACATGGGAAAAAGCAACCCCAGAGCAACGTATCAACTCTGTGGTACTACACTGACAGTGGTAGAGAATGAAAGGGACTTGGGGGTGATTGTGCAGGCAGATATGAAGTTCTCTGAGCAGTGCAGACGGGCTGCAAGAGTAGCTCATGGAGTATTGTCAATGATATACAGGAATTTTTCCAGCAGGGATAAGGAGGTGATTATTCCATTGTATAAGGCAATGGTCAGGCCACACCTAGAGTACTGTATACAGGTCTGGAGGCCTCATTTCAAGAAGGATGTAGAGCTGCTGGAACGAGTACAGAGAAGGGCAACAAGATTAGTGAATGGAACAAAGGGGTGCTCTTACGGAGAAAGGCTTAAGTTTTGCAAATTACAGTGTCTGGAGACTAGGCACCAGCGAGGTGATCTGATAGAGGTGTATAAAGCCTTGAATGGTTTAAGCATGCTCAATGCTGATGGGATTCTTCCTCTAGCTCAGAAAAATCACCTGAGAGGGCATAAATTCAAATTGAGGAAAGACAGATGTAGGATAGACGTGCGGAAATTTGCCTTTAGCCAGCGGGTGGTTGGTTGGTGGAACAGACTGCCATCCCTTGTGGTGGAGGTTGATAGCCTAAATAAGTTTAAGGCTCAGCTGGACAGGTATTTTGAACGAACAGAGGGGTGAAGTGGAAGGGTTTTTTTTTTTTTTTTTTGGCTGATGCTGCATAAGCTTGCTTTCTTGCATCAAATGCCTCTACTAATGCTAATGCTAAAGTACCGGCTCCATAAAACGTTTTGGACAAGCTGTTTTGCCCCGATTTTCGCGTAAAACTATTTTTTTTGAACTAAATATGCAATGTTAAAATGAATAATACTGTATATAATTTTGTTAATTTAGCATAGAAATTAACGTCAACGAAAAAGCAACACTCGTATGTTTTACCTCTAATACTGTCGAATTGCGAAGAAGTATAAAACATCAACACGAACTGTATTTTGCTCGTCAACAATTCCTACTATTTTCATGCTATAAATAATAAATAATAAGAGCACACAACTTAGGATTAGGATTTTTGTGCTCCTACTGTTAATTGAATGATAACTTAATTTAACCAAAAATAAAATTACAGCTCTTTAAGTGCACTATTTTATGAAACAATATTGGCGTGGCTAATGTTAGATATCCTAGAAAAGCCAGGAAGAAAAGTTACATTGCCACTTTCATAGATGGTTCTCAGTAATGTCTCGATTTTTCTTTTTCAGAAAGCATTTTGTCCCAATTTTTTTTTATCTTCAGAATTCGTTTTGTCCCGATTTTCATTCTTGAAAATCTTGAAGGTCATCCTAACTAAAACGTAATTTTATTCTAATTTTGATTTTCCGATGACGTTTCAGTCCACGTGTACCTTTAGCAAACAAAAAAAAGTTCACTTGATGCAACATATTAAAATCATAATCGCTTAAGATTATTATTTGCTTTAATACCATTCATATAACACGTGAAATTATAGTTTATTAAGGAATCGCCTAAACCACTATATATTAAGGTGATGTTTCAGGCACCTCTTGGGAAACACGATGCCTGAAACGTCACCTTAATGTGTAGTAGTTTAGGCTATTGCTTAATAAACTTTATTATTAATTTCACGTGGTATATGAGTAGAATAAATCTAGTAATAATTTTAATGGATAACAAGCACATAACATCCTTCCCTAACTATGTTAGTTCATAATCTCTGTTCTCGTCAAAATTTGTACAAATAAAGTATTTAGGATCAATAGGCTAAAAAGAATAACTACACAATTAACAAAGATATTTGCAGGAAAACTAATAACGTGTGCTAAAACCTTTAGCCTTTATGGCAACCTCTAGTTTCAGTAACACACTCTCCACCGAGTTTTTTGTAAATGATCCCAGTATTTAATAACAACAAAATTAAACCAGTGAATAAAATAATAGATTCATAGTTGTTTAAAGTTAGTAATGTTTGATGACGTGGTTTGAAGTGAATAACGTGCTTTTTTTTAAACCGATCATGGAGATCAACTTCACAAGCTGAATTGAAACATTTCCTGCGTGAGAACTGATAAAATATTTCCATTGAATTTTGTAAAAAATTGGCAGAGAGGTCAATCTGCTATGTTGACTTATATGAGTGTCTCTTGGTGTCCCAATACTTTGGATATCACAGTGTAGAAACGTAATAAAAGCGTAACAAACATAGAAATAAAAGATAAAATTACTGAGAAGACTTCCTTAATGTTACGGAAAAATTACTGAAACGTTAAACAGCAATTAAGGGGAAAAAACACGAAACAAGTAGATGATTGAGTTGGAGAAAGCAAAACGGTTCAGAGAATGATTGAAATGGATATTTTGCGAAGGAAAATAAAATAATTACCAAAGAGTAAGATAAAATTTGGAAAAGCAATACAATTAATAGAGAAACGAATAAAATTGAATAAATAAGTAGAAGCAGTAAAACAAAATATTTCAACAGGAAAAATAAGACAAAAAAAAATGCGAGCTCAACTTGAGCAGGAATAAAAAATGCAAAGGTCTTCTGAAGAATAATTTTATACATTGTTTTGAAGAAAGAATGTTATAGGTTTTTTTACTAATGATGAATGAATAGATATTAATAGAATAAAAATATATGATATTAAATATAAAAATATACTTATTTCAGTTGCATGAATGTTGAATATTAGAAACATATTAAATAGGTTATAGCAAATAAATAGAATTTTAAATACGTATAAATCTAAATAAAGTATTTAGATTTCTACGTATTTACTATGGCATTGAGTCTGCGCTACTTCTCTACAAACAACGTTTCGATATTCTCTCAGATACCTTTAGTATACAGAAGCAAATCGCACCTCTCTTCAGATTCCAGGAAATACGTCTCATTCTCTTTCATGCATCTTAAAGTGTGGTGAAGCTTGACGAATTCAGTAATTCGTCAATATTTACCTTTTAACTGGCGACTGTTGTCCTTACTAACAGCATTAAGCCAGGCATGAATAATCAGCCTCTTCATTTGGAGCCAACAGTGAAAACTAGACACGCGATGAACAAGATTTAGGTGTAGGAAAAGGTAGAAAACCATAAGAGCCAAAAACCATAAGAAAAAAACAAAAAAAAAAAACCATAAGAGCCAAAAAAATGGTGATCTTAATGAGATTGAGTGAACTACTGAGTAGATCTTTGATTAGCTATCAAATGTGCATCGCAAACCATGAACTAGTTGTGTTTACAATGACTATCACGGCATCTTTCACAATTCAATATTTACACACGTGTCCCAAAATAGGAGCAGTAAATAATTTGTTCTACCCAAGATGTGTTTTGCATGGAGGTAGGCTTGTTGAATATCTTTCGAACAGGAATTCCGCTTCTTTCTGTTGCGGATCAAGTTTGTTAGGCGAGTTAAAAATATCCGCGCAAGTGTTGCCACTCTTCCGCCTGCAGGTCAGATACGATCAAACAGAAATAGTAATCGTATAGGTCGCACGTGACTGCAGAATCTCTCCACTAAGGAACTTATAAATTATAAGCTACGCAAATGTGCGGGCCTGCCTGGATAAGAGCCAGAACACGATGTCTTTCAATAATGGCTACACGAAAAGAATTTGTCTTCTTTCCATTTATCCACCACTTCAGGGACCTGCCCAGGTTGTGTCTGAGTAGTAGAAGGCCCGATGAAGCGAATAGGCCATTAGGTCAAAAGGTCGAGGCTTTTTTTTTTTTTTTTCCTTTTTTCTTTTGCTTTGACCTTGTGTTGTCACTACATGAAGGAACTTTACATATTCGGAAGTCAGCTTTGATGAAATATGTTTATATATGTACACTGCTGATCCAAATATTAGCAACTGTACTCCACTTGCACTAGCATAATGAAAAGAAAATACATAAAAATTAGGGAGAATTTCAATGCCTTTCTAGCATCCTTATAGCGGATATTTTCTTTCTCTTGAACTGCTTCCCCAAGTTCAATCCTTGGGCTGATTTGAACAAATAAACAACAATAGAAAGTGAAGTTGCCTTGATCTCGTAGAAATTTCCTTTTTCTGGTCAATGAATGTCGTGTTTACCTGGTTTTAAATATGTGAACCGAGATATTACCGACGTTTAAATTGTCAGTTTTCATACTTTTGTTTTAATCCTATTGAGTTCACGTAGGCAACCTCATTCTCCCCTTTTCTTTACAACATATTCATCCCACTTCTTATTTTGTACATAGTTATTTTATTGTTTTTGTTTCCTTTAAGGCCAGACTTAGGCTTCTGCCAGTTGTTAATTCCTAGCCAGTGCCGGAAAAGGACATAACACGATTATACAATTTGTTGTTGTTCTTGCTGTTGGATTTTAGATACATTAGCAACATAGAACACACCGAATTCGATTTGCGTGTTGTAAGGACTGAAAACTTGAAATAATCCAGAAATGGTACACGCCTGAGATCGCCTCTTAAGCGCATTGAAGAGGATTTTAGAAATTCCTTTAGTTATCGATGAGAATCGTACATCTGTGCACGTCCATGCACTTTAAAATAAAGACCATTTATTTATTTTTAATTCCATTTAGATACCTTTCTCTCACTGGTTGAACTGTGCCACCATTTCAAATTCAAGCTACATTTCAGGTCGTTATTATAAGACGCTGATGATCAGCTTCTTATGTTTTGAACGCAAAGTATTACCATTCACTTACTCTTCATGACTTCAGCTGATTGTATAGATACAGATGTATAGATGGGCCCTTAGATACAGGAGAATGGTGAGTCGGTGGACAGTTCAAAACATTCCTGTATTTACAGGATTATCACGTATTTACTGTTTTTTTTCTACTCTATAACACGCACCAGTTTTAATAACGCGAATTTTGGTAAGAAATATTTTATTGCAAAATATATTAACATTTTATATATATCAGAAAATTCACAAGTTCAACAAGCAAAATGTGATAATGCAAATTTTCTTGTTATAGAATCCAAAAAATTCGCTGATAATACCTCTTCATTATCGACGCTATCAGCTGAACCTTTATTTTTATTTTTTTTTTTAAAGAGGGTCATCATCTTCATTACTATCAGGAGCATTATTGATTATAAATTTCTTGAAACACATCCAAGAAAGTAGAATTTTATCGATCTTTTTATTGGGAATAAAGATGATTTCTTGTGAGGAATGCGTAAATCTTCGCTCGTATATTTTAGGCAAGGATATACTTCGTGTATTACTGAGAACCACCAAGGTGAGAAGAGAAAATAAACGCAGGGTCTCGCTACGTTTTCCACTACGTCACCACTAATAGCACGTTGTCATGTTTTTCTGGACGGTAGCACAATCTAAGCCTGGACGTGATAAACTGTAAGTGTCCGTAATACACTTAACTGACATCATGGTCTGTCTTGCTGACGGAAATATATCATTAAATGACCCAATACCCTCCAACTGCATGCCTGAAGTTAGTACCTCAGGGTTATGGAGTAGGAATTATAGAAGAGAAACCTCATATTATCTTCAAACATGAGCTTCATGTTTGAGGATAGTATGCCAATTCAAGAGTGGCATACTGCCCACAGTTATAACCACTCTTTATAAAGATTTTAACAGTACACCGCATGTCAGCAACAAACACGCAACAAGCAAATACCCACGGGAATAATTCCTTCAGAGCACAGTGACGGCATCCCAAATATCCTGTTACTTTGACACCCATCCCCCACTCGACTCTTGTACCTTGATTAACATCGAAGATCCATTAAAAGTATCCCTTGATCGAACGTGGTCTTTAAATTCAGAAGTTTGGCAACTACTTAAGGAAGAACATTAACCTCTTAAGTTTACATTGGATAGAAATTTCGTCAGAGTTGAGAATGTAAGTCTCAAAATAAGCGGATTAAATCATGAAACTTTAGTAATGACATTTTGATGGAGTCTGCGTTTTCGAAGATTTTTCCAAGTAGTCTTGAAGTGTAGCTTCATCAAAAAAATAACAAGTTTTCTCTTTAAATTTAAACCTTGCTTAACTTCTCCCGGAGATATTAAGAAGTATTTTATAATATACCTTTGTTGTTCTTCAGAAAGAAATATTACTATTTCAAGAATTATTTTCATCGGTGCAGCTCTTCCACATTAATGTCACATTGCGAGAAAATCAGGGTCGAAACTTAAGACTAATGCATAAAATTAAGGGTGGGTTAACTTGATTTTCACTAGAACAAATCCATTTCACCTGTCCTCCAAGAAGTCTGACGAAAAAAAAAAAACGTTTTAGACTCTAAAATCTCAAAAAAAACCAATTTACTCTTATTATCAATTTTGAAACAGAGTCGTAGCAGGTCTAGAAAACTCCGGATTTGATTTATTCTCCATTTCACAAACTCTGCTCTTCATTAAAAGAACACTCAGGTTTCCTATTCATTAAACACTGTCGCTAGAAAGAAATCCATCTGTTCATTTCGGTTTAAGAACCTTTAGAGAGAGAGAGAGAGAGAGAGAGAGGTGGATTTTGTATTTGTACTGACTACTGTACGTGCAATCTCCCATTTCCCAACTGTACGAATATTTGTTTCCTATTTCAATTTGTTGATTTCGAGGATGTCTGTGTGAGTAATGTTGATATAACCAGCAGGAACTTCTAATTTATTACTTGTGTTGGACGATCATATTTCAATAAAACACTTGCTTTTAAGCACACAACTTATCTCCTTTCATCCCTTCCTTTGCCTCTTATTATCCCTTTCTGTCGAAAGCCTTGTCTCCTGAGAAGGATAAATGGATTCTCTGTGCCTGACTGTAAGTGCACTTTTCGGATAATCATTCTCTCTCTCTCTCTCTCTCTCCCCCCCCATCATTCGGGTACTTGCTAAAGTGCCCCTTATTCTGTTCCACTGCTGTGTGGGAGTTGATCTCACTGTATTGTATATAAGGGGACGAGATCTTTCGAACTGACTGAGTTGCATAGAAACACGGCTCTATAATCCTGCACTTGTAAACACATCAGAAATGGTTTAAGGGACAAGCAGGCGCTCGTGACACGTCAATGGAAAGTTAGTTTTGATTTTCAGCTAGGAAGGAGTTTGCAAAGCTCAGAATAAATATTTAGACAAATTTACTAAGATCCAGGTATTCAACTCAGTTAAAAAAAAATAAATGAATGAAAACGTATCATTTTTTAAGGAACGATCCAAAATAAATTTATCTAAAATGAACATATTCACCATTCTTTTTATCGACGTGCAAGAAGTATTTTCATCCAGTAGGAATGTAGAGTGCACTTCACTTCGAGAGTTGAAGAAGCTTATGCTAATTAGAGTAGGCATTAATATTCAATCTAATATAACTTTCGTAATGTATCATCTAGTTTATGTAGCTATATGCCTATATTTATGTATGGCAGAGATTATCATACATAAATAAATATGAGTACATCAATAAATGCATATAACAAAATGGAAATAAGTAAAAAATTATAAAATGTTGGAGTATTCAAAACCCAAATCCTTCAGTAATGTTTAAATAATAAAATGCAGTAATAAAGATGCTTTGATTTCTTTGAAGGAAATGCATTTCGAGTTCCGAAAAACCCGACTTACAAAAGAAACTCTGAAATACAACTCATTCTTCAGTTGAAAACTTCATGTACTACAAAAGAAAATAAAATTAGGAAGAAATAAAATTCTACATTATGTAAAATTATGAAGCATCCGCCATCTTCATAGCGAGTTGCCTCTATATTGTACTTCTTCAAATAAACTCTGAATCGGAACTTCTGATTGGTATTTAATTCATGCGGAATAAACCTTTAGTTTCTCAAAAAATGAGAATCAAGTTAGTTATTCATGAAAATATAATTAAAAATTATTTTTATACTATATTTCCATTCACATTTCACAACAGCTCATACGCTAATTATTTTCGGAATTTTTTCCAGTTGCATGAGTTCCAAGTTTTTGTTAAGTCGGATTCGAAGAGGGTAATTATCCTCCATATGAGCATCTAAATGTATTATTATTATTTTAATGTTTTGTATCTGTGTTACTGGTGCATAGAACAATTTTCTTATGCACTTTCAAGTCAAATAAGTGGGCATTTACTGTAGTACATTTTAATTCGATGTCATATGATCGAATTACATCTAGAATGATTCTTTCTACTCAGTGCAACGGTTGTGTATATCCCAATATGGATTTATAATTGGGATAGACAGTGTAGCAGGTGACGTCACTGGCTATGGCGTGATCATTTTATCTTACATTTTTCTTGTTAAGGTATTCAAAAGTATATTTTTCTTTTAATTATTATTTAAATAATTAATTTTGAAAAGCAAATATTTAAATACAATAAAGGGTTAAAATTTTGTAATGGGAAAAATTTGTTTTCTAAAAGATTGGTGTCTTAAAATATTATTGTATTTATTATGAAATAAATCAGAAGAAAGCCAAATCAGGCTGCGAGTTCACGAAAAATAGTACACGGAGTAAAGTTTACGTACACTTTTGATACTCCATTTGAGAATATTTAAGAACTAATAAGCCGACTGGGAAAAGTGTAAAAAATGATTTCGTTACACTTGTAGTAAAAAAGGGGACAAACCCACCCACACAATCAGTCATGCAGTAGCAGCGGGTGTGCACACATATATCGAATGAAGAATCATTCTCATCAAGGCAAAATTAGAAGGGTAATTATGAACTGGATATAAACATTAATCTCTTGTAGTGGTGCTTGAGATGTGGAAGCAGTGCCAATGGAATGGTGGTAGTTAAGAGAAACTCATCCATAACTATATCAATTTGCTTTCAGCTTTCCGATTTCTATCTAAAAGCGAATTTCTAAACACATACGGTCATAAATTATCAATGCTAAATGAGAGTGTCTGGGCGTTAACTTAGTGCCATAAATTTACAATATGATTAAGCACACATAAAACTAATTATTACACTATCTTAACACGTGCCAACTGCAGACACCCTGCGTACCTCTTTTCACTAAAATGTTCCGTATTATTAGTCACACTTTTGCTCATTACCCATGACATCAGAAAGAGCCGCTGCTACGCTAAACGTCACTGCAGGCAACCCCCTTGTTAACAACTGCGCTACTGATAGGCCTGACTTTGAAGCGAACTCTTGACTTTGTGCGTCTGACTGACCATTCGGGCTCAGCCGGGATTGCTGGTTTCCTTACAGGAAAACATCTTCGCTGGGGTCGAAAAATACAGGAAGAGAGTCACATTTTATCGGCTCCTTCTCCTTGGTGCTGCCTTAATTAAGCTGTCACACACAGCTGGTCACAGTAGGCACGATGTTTTCCTGCATCTTAGTATGCGCAGAACACACACAAGTTCGTTTCTCGACTTGAGAAAAGAAAATGAAACCACCTTTCTATGGTTTTTGTAATTTCATCAAAATTTTCATAATCTTCTTATTTCGGAGATATTTTCATTTGGAATTCGAATGAAAGAAGGGGCGAAAACGCGTAGGGGAAGACTGTGTAATGGAAAATAAAAGGAGAATTTGCATTCTAGTGTCGTACAAGAAATCAGTTTTGACTCTTATTCTCTTATTCATTTTCAAACGCATCTTTCTTAAATTAAACATCTGAAGAAAACAGAAGAGATTTTAATTTAGTGTAGAAGTGCAATAATTTCAACCTTTCTTTTTTTTTTTTTTAAGGTAATTTAAATGTCGCGTCTTGGTCTGCTCTTGAAGTGGCACTTAGAAAAGCTGAAGCGTTTGTTATCTTAGGAACTAAAGAGGAAAGGAAAGAGAAAATTGCATAAATCTCTGTTTGGAAGGAGAAGGAGGGATTTATAAACCACTTGGATAAATTTATAGAGAATTTATTTTATATTTTAATGCGACAATGTTAATTTCGCTGAAAGTGGGAGATATTAGATCTTGGGGTCTTCACTTTTTATCTTTATGCACGAAGACATTTTAAATTAAAAAAAAAAAAAATGACCTTAAAATTCAGTTAATGCGAACCTTTAGCTTTAAAGTAGTGTAATAATATTACTATAAAATCAATATTTATTATTTAATTAAATATAATTAAATATAAAACTAAAAAAATATATATGCGTGTGTTGGACACGCGAGAACGATTCCATGTGAAACATTTCTATAGAATTTGTTTTTTTGAAATAAAGAAAAAAAGAAACACAGCTTTATTCTCACTGAAGTTCTGCAGCTGATTTTGCAAACTTCTTTGATTCAGAGGCATTTAAGCGAGCCTTATAAGCTTTTTGCCTTTCATGTTTTATTTGTTTATTTATTTTTCAGAATTTCAAAATTTTATGTTTTTATTACCCAGAATGACGAAAGGAAATCACTACACTTTGAATTTTCCAAATCGGTTCAGTAGAACTCGATTTGTCACAAAATGAGGTGACGCCGGCTAGTCACTCCACACTGAAGGAGGAAACTGGTACGCGCCGTAGCAGCCGACTGAGTGTGGTGAGGAGCGATGACGTCGTTACTTCCGTCACCTTATTTTGTGACATATATGCTGAGATCTTACTCTGTATCGAAAATTAGACGGGGGGGATGCGCGTAAAGATGTTTCAGATCAATAATTGGCTGCAAATATATCTGGTAATCCACTCTTTGAATTCGCTCTTTATTTCCTCCCTGAAAATCTAGAATAAGTAACGAACAGGTGAAAGATTCTATCAGGTTCCACTTCCTATGGAACAAAGATGTCCGTGGAAGTGGGACCCCGTCATAATGAGTTACGAGTTGCTGTTGGATCCTGTAAAGCAATAGTAATTATACGTACAAACGAAAATCTGGAAACTGTACTAGGCTTGAAGGGAAAAAAACAAAACAAAAAACACTTAAGTACGTACTTTATTCCTTTATCCCCATTTTTATGGTAATTCTCTCAGATGTACGAACTTTCCGCAATCACTCTTCCTTTAAAATATCTAATTCGCTTGAATTTATTGTTATTTTGGTAATTAATATATAATTTTTATAATTTTAATAAAACATTTAGCTTTATATAACTAGATTTATTTATTTTATTTGTCGCCTAGCATTATATTTATTATAGTTAAACTACAGTGGTTACAGTAGAACCTTAAGCTAAACTATAAATAATATCACAAACGTTGAATGTGACATCCATGAAAATGATAAATTCACGTATTAAAAATGAAAACTTGAGGTGTGTCCTAGTGAGAATGCAATAGGCTACCTCTGGTGACGGTTTGTTGCAGAGGTTTGTCACATACCTGAGTTAAATTACATAGTACTAACATACCTTTCTTGTTTACTCGATAAAGAATATCGATAGGCTGCAATTTTTTTCTCTGAATGAAATGATTCTAAGGTTAGAATGAGATCGAATCCCTTTAAAATGTGTTTTTGTTGTTTTTTTCATTCTTTTTCGAAAATCTTTTTAATAAAACTACGAACTCCAGAACAGCACCAAAAAAAGGTAGTTTGGAAGTAGGTTAAGTTGATATTAAACTTCAGATAAGAAACCGATCAGCTAGTTTAACTGGAGACATTTGGAACTTTTTTTTTTTAGTTAATGGGAAGTAGAAAAACTTTGATATTCTAAGTAAGTATTAATATTATTATTATTAACATTGAATTTCCGATATGAACACAAAATAAACAATAGCATTCCTATATAAATGCATAAAAGAAGAGCCGATTTCTGCTAATGTCACAAATAGCACCATATTTTTACAGCCATTGTGCTTGGAGATATACTCAAATGTCCCTTTTTAAAACAAATTTCAGGTAGGGACATATGCGTCGTTTTAAATTATGCGCCATCATAGATATAAATTTAAGGATCTAAAGAATAGGGAAAATTTGGTTGTCCTGTACGCGTGAGCAGAGACAATATGGCGCTCGCAATGATTGGTAAGTCTAAGCTAGCGCAACTTGGCTTTAGTAAAACCTTCGACAGGAATATTAAGACATGAGTTTTATGGAAAAAAAGAAGCGATTAGGATCTTTCTTACGGAAATCAAGGTGAACGTTCATGATAAACAATCAAGGTGATCTGATTAAGGTGTATAACGCATTGAATGGTTTGAGCAAGCTCAATGCTGTTGGGATTCTTTCTCTTGCTCAGATTGTGCATCTGGGAGACATAAATTGAAATTGAGGAAAGACAGTTGCAGAATAAATGTGGGGAAATTTGCAATACTTATTAACACAAAAATAAATATAAACACTATGAATAATTTATACGAAGAACTAATACGAAATAAAAGGCAAAAAAAAACACATTTGACACACCGATAATGGCGATACAGGAGGACGGATTAAAGATGTGAGGTCCTCCTGATCTTGTGGGAGTTTGCTTCGTTCTTTGTTGCAAATCCCTACAGGTTATTTCTTATGAGGAATCTAACAGCATTATTGAAATTACAAATTCTGGGCTGTCCACGAAATCTGCTAACCGACTCTTGTTGCGCGCTAAAAACATATGCTATTAGTCGACGGACCTCTTTGATTCTTGGAGGTCACCCCGCTGTGGTTTACCTGGCAGTATGGTGGTTTCACAGCTGCACAAGAGCCCCCAGGTCTCTTTTTAAAATTTAGAATATGTTCAATCAAAGGTCTATTTCAACCACCACATTCTTAGGTATGTCCAACGTCCCCTGCAGATCAATTCAGCAATAGCTGGAGCTTTTCAGTTGCATAATTATTGTGTTCTTCCTTTCGGTATTAAGTTTATTGATGAAATCTGAAGTCTGGAAAACTTGGGATTGTCCCAATTTTCCTGTCATGAGTGCATCTTTCGTTAGAGAACGAATCATCAGCTACAATGTGGAAAAGTTCTCATTCCAAAATCTACTAGTTATTAATTGTATTAATACTGGCCGGCTGTGGGAATGTTGGTGTGGGTGTGTTCCCAATCGGTCTGAATAAGCTGTTTTCCTTTCAGATGGTCAAAGGTTCCTTCAGTTATGATTACAAGCATTAACAGATATTCATTCTTTAAGTATAACTGTAGATATGAAATTTGAGTGAAGGTATTTTGGCCTACTTCTAGTCATGATATTTCCGTGTATCTATTTGCCCTTGGTTATCTGGTGATGTTTCGGAAAATGTTCTCGTATCGAGATGTTTACAAAATTTGTCGTGCCTCAGACATTTGTATGATAAATGAGTGATAGAATGGGGATGCAGGACAGCGCCTTCGGGTGTTTTACATTTGACTTTTAAATTCCCAAACCTTTTCCGCTTGCATGGAGAGAGAAAAATACCGCACGCTGCCGCGGGGAATATACCAATGGCTTTAGATTTCTTTCAGTATCTTAGAACACCATCGAACAAGTCAGCTGAAGAGGCTCTGTTGACAAACGCGGACTTCTAGTTCGTGTTATATCCTTTGTTTTGTCACCAAACTTTCCACCCTGCCATAGCGGAAGGAAAAATATTTCTTGAACGAGTTTACTTCAGAAATTGTCGCTGTCATAGTAAGAAGCATCGATAGACAAGAAGTCTTCGCTAGAGCAGATTTACGAGTGGTTTACCGAGTCAGATTGGATCCAGCAGGGCAGCTATTTTATTCGTTTTCTCTGTTCCTTGAAAACTTATTGGCTGCAAGCTGGAGAGACCCAAAGTTTGAAATTGGTGTCCTTCGAATAGTCTTCTGCGTTAAAATATCGATCATGGAGGTCAAAAATGATAAGGTGGAGAATCTTATTGGCTAAAATTTCAGCTTCGAAAAAAAAAATAATAATCTACCATTGCAATTGAAGGAAATAGGTGTAAAGTATTTAAAAAAGAATTAAAGTCAATTATATCGCGATATAGATATAAAGTTTGCTGTTTGACCAGAAAGATCAAGATCAATCCATGGTTTATATTTCTATTCAATATTAGCTATGTACGTGGGAATGTAATGCCCAAATTGCCAAATTGTGTGCCAGTTACCTTATTAGAAGTCTCTCTGGGGTAGCACAGTGGTTATGGGATGGAAAGGCCTGAGCTCAAATACTGCGAGGAATTATGACAGTGATGACAGGCTGTTGTTGTTGTTGTTGTTTTGGTTTTTAGGAGCATTGGCAACTAAAGCCATATTGCTCCGGGGATATGCGGTGGTCATTCCATGACCTTTCTGCATCATCCGTATTTGGTGGGCACGGGCTCGAACCCCGGTCTAATCAAGAAGCGTGTGCTACGCATTGCTGCTCCTTCCCACCTGGCTACGGAGGCGCCTACAGTGATGATAGACTGCATCCTGTAAGTCATGTTTTATGAGGCACCTCATTATTAATACATAATAATGAGTTGCATTAAATAATAAGCACATTATTTCTAAAAGATATAGTCGGATCCATCGTCGGTGGAAAAGATACGAATTATCTGTAAGAGAGATTGAACAACACAACTTTAGGCATCTGTGGAAGGATGTCTGGTTGGTGCAGTGTTGTCCTGTTTGGCTTTTGATTTCTTTATGTAGTTATCTTTCATCGGTTATACTATTTTTAACACATTACGAATTTCTTCTCGGTAGAATTTGATGTCACAACTGACTAAGGAAGTCAGTTGTGAAGCGATTTATGAGTTATAGACTGAGTTGCCATTCCTCTGAACAGTTTGTCCAATCTGACGGACAGTTGTGAGGTTTCTTCTATTATATATTGTAGCTTGGGATAACGAACTGCCCTATATTTGGCAGGCTGATTGTATGAGAGATAACTTTGGTTATTATGACGACATGAGCGTCTTTCCCAGTATGTCATATATAAGCAAAACAGATTAAAATGTCTGCACCATCATAATTCTACAAGTATGGTAGAAGACTTTCTAGACACATACCTTAGCAGATACGTTTGAATTTTTTCTGCAGTCTTATTCTTCGAGATGTAAGGAACCACATAAATCATGTGACCCGTGCGCAGACTCATAATTTTATAAATTTGTTTCACAAATTTAATGTAGTTCAGGTTCTTAAAGCTTTTTAAAAAAACTTAGTTTCTTACTTTCATAGGTATTGTTAACGAATATTTTAACAAGCAGAATTTTGGATGGTATATTTTTCAGTGAAGAGAACAAAATTGGAACAAAAGTTGTTTGTTGAAATCAGAAGGCATCTCCTCCCTGCGGTATCTTGAGGCATGTTTTTGAAACAACAAATACATCGCCTATGTTTATTAAAGGGAAAACAAACTTCATAGCAGAGGAGAACCCTATTTTCCATATTCTAACACAGAGTTTAATGAAGGAACTTTTATAAAAGAAAAGCTATCTGCATTTTCTAAACCAAACACATTACTACTCATGACTAGGTAGATTAAAAACGTGAATGCGTTTTAATTTATGCGACGAAATAAAAGTCTGAAATTTCAAACAATGTGTTTGGACAGTGCAAAGCTTAGAAACAGGATGTGGGTTATCAAAATAAACGACGCATTTTATCAGAATAGATTCTCATTACATTTTAGAAAATAAGGAATTGCTTTGTTAGAAGAGCGTAGAGGAAACTTTCTGAAAGTAATTCCAATCTTTAGCCTGTTTTAAATCATTTCTTTAGAGATCTGTGCCATGGGGATTTTCAAAGTTTACTAAAATTGGAGTGTTCTAAAATAAATCCGTTTGTTTGTTAAATGGAGATGTGGAGTTACTGTAAAATTCTCAGGTATTGTATTCTTCAACAGAAAACTCGGAAAAAAAAATGCATTTTTAAGATAGCGATTGCCATTGGGCTCACTGGAGTTTCCCCATTCTCGAGGGCTAGATGAAAAGAGTCGCGGAACACCATTGGGGCCCACTGTAGGAGGGAACTGTTTCTCAATAGTACGTAGTTAAACAGCCTTCTGCTCAATAGACTGCAAGTCGAGAGACATCCGATCTTAAGCAATATAAAATTTAAACATATTGCTTATTTGTCATTTGGGATGTACAATCCTGTTGACGATAAGACGAGAGAATACTCGTCCAGTGAGCGTCACAGTAATCTGAGATGAATAAAATAATCCACGATGGAAGCCGTGCGGAGTATGAAGTGCCTTTCAATTGAATATCTAATTAAATTTTAATGAAGGCCTTTTGAAAACGTGGGTTGCAATGAGGAGATTAAGTTTCGCCTGGTATTCACGCGTTCATCTTTCCATTGGGAGGAAATTTTCTTTTACGCTTCTTGTGAGCGAAAAATGTTTTAAATATCAATGATTGCTTAGTTTTTTCAAAAGATAAGAGAAAAAAGGCGTCTTTTCATAAGTGGTTAATTGATTTTCATTTCCTACTCATATTTCTCGGTGAGCGCCTATAAAATATGTAGATCATTCGCGAAACAAGCCACAGGGCATAGGTTATTAATTAGTGTGAAATTAATATAAAATCTATTGAAAGAAAACTCAATTTATATCCCAAAGGATGTTCGTAATTACAAGGAGAGATGCTTAGAAGGAATTAATATATAACTGCAATTAATTAATTAGGCTGTTTTTATTTCATTAGATCTTTTTCTGTGTTTTTGCCCCTAGATTGGTAATATGCACAAACTTCGTAACGCCTGAATCTTTACAGAACAACGTGGGCATCTTGAATTTCATTAATTGTCTGCATAGGAATATATTCATCGGCCCTGCTAATAGTTTCCTTAAACAACTCTTAAAGGAAACATGGTCTAACATCTGTCTAGACTTTTGTGTTTGGAGATTGTATGGCTTAAATTTCTAATGAGGGTGGTGGCTTCAGTTCTAAATTTAATTTTTTATATTCCTTCTTGTTGGCGGTGTAAAATTATTAAAAAAAGTTTTAAAATCAAAGCAAAACAATTTTATTATCTACGTGGAAACCTTGCACGTTTTGTTCTGCCTTTGGAACATAGGCAGAAGCCTATGTTCCAAAGTCAGAACAAAATATAGCCACAACCATTGCTAACGCAATCCCCTACTTGTCTTCTCACGTTATCTATTGCTCTGTATGATATTTATGGTCTGATATTCATTCAGTTCCTCACGAATGTTTTATTATAGTTGCTCAAGTGTCCATGGGTGGTTTTCATAGACTAAACAACTACCCATTTTAAAAAATATAGCCACAACCATTGCTAACGCAATCTCTAAAGTGTCCATGGGTGGTTTTCATAGGCTTTGGATTAAAAAAAAAAAACATAAAGAAATCGCAAACAGATAAGTCAGGTGATTGGTGGTGGACAATTTATGTAACCAAAATGAGACATGATTTGGGAACATTTCCTTTAAAGTGTCCATGGAAAGACTTGCGGTATGTGCTCTAGCACCATCCTGTTGAAACCAAATCCGTAATTGACACGTTTTTGGTGAAGATCTTCTCTTAAAATTCTTGCAGCATGTTCACATATAGGGCTAAAGTTACTGTGACAGCTGAACCATTAACGTTTTCATAAAGGTATGGGCCGATGGTGTAGAGAGCAGACACCCCACACCATACGGCAACTTTTTGTTGTAAAGTGGTTGTTCACGATTGTGACCTGAATTTTTGGCTGCCCAATATCTAAAATTTTATTTATTTACATGCCCATTAAAATGAAAATGGTCCTCATCACTTAAGATTAAACGATTGTTTAAGTCTGGATCATCTTTTCCGAACGTAAAAGAGAATCCACACTTAAACTCTTAATCTCTTGAATATCTGATTTTATTAATCTTTACCATAAGTTCAAGGAACGACATGAAACTGCCAAACTTTCATAAATCATTATATTTACAACAGATATTTGGATTTACGTATGCGAAGAACAAAGGAGAAAAATAAGGTGTGTCTTACGTACTCTCAATATTTTCTGAAAAAATAAAAACATAAGCAAATTTAATTTATTCCGAATTAAAGTTATAGTTAGATTATTATTCTATATAGAAATAAATGTTATTTTAAGAATACTTTTAATGACGCGATGCATTTAATAATGATTAATAAATATCGCACATAAGTGCTATTTTATTTTCTCCACAAAAATATGAAAGGAAGGGAATTAGTGGGACATTCAGTACTGAAAGATATATGCTTTTCTAACCATCCTCTGGGGTTAATGTCGGTTCAGTGCATCTAAATGTGTTCTTTGTAACGGTTCCAATTGCCAGACAGAAGTCGAGATTTGCCGTGAACCGCGCTGCTCATACATACTTCTTAATGAGCCATCTTATGACTACAATAATGACCTTGCTGCCGGACCTAAACGAAATTCCTTCTCATCCATCATACGCAAATGCTGGTGTCACAGAGTGTCCCACACGACCATGTTAAATGTCGTGTTAAACTGTTGTGAGAAGGCTGCCGTGGCTAGGAATATATGACGAACTTCAAAGCTAATATTTCATGACTTTCTCTTTGTTTCTTCCTTCTTTAAAATGCAGTTCCAAGAAATGGACAAAAGCTAGGCTTAATTAGTCACGCAATAATTAGATAAAAATATGGTTTCGACTCATTGCGAACTCCTTTCCCTCTTTCGTGTTAAACTTCAGAAGCCAAAACTGATGAAAATTAAGATTTTTTTGGGGGTTCATTTCGAGTTTATACCGTTTTCTAAGGATAACAGTTCTTTGTGTGAGAACATCATGTTTCTTAAAGCGTCCACTGTGATGTTGTGCTGTCTTATAATGAGAATCGCAAAGGTTAATAAATTTTAATCATTTTAGTAACTATAGCAAGGAGAAAAACAAAACCTTGAGTCACCCTAGTGTCAATCACTAAGATTTTCGTTCCGTGATGTTAGTACGAAGTCGGAAGCCAAGTGAGTGACTTGAACCACCAGTTGTTTTTTTGTTTAATATTTCCAATTAATTTAGAGAATACTTAAAAAGGCGCTTTTGTAGTATTCGAAAGTTAACAAATAAGGCTTTGAATTAAACCTTTAAAATATTTTTAAAGGTCACGATCAGTAGATTTAAACTTTCTAGACACGTCATTATTTTTTTAAGAAAGATTAAATAGAACTTTTTAAGGATTATACACTCCAACATATCAAACGTTGAGCCAGTTTGTTGATTTTGATTTGCTTTTTTTATTTGTTCATTTTAATTATTTTGCTTTTATACGTTGATTTTATTTGTTTGTCAAGTCCTCAAATATTGTGGGAAAAAGCTTTAGCCACAATATTATGCAAGGTGTTGCGATTTTGTTGATTACTGAATTTTATTTTGTATTTATTATTTGTATTCAATATTTATGGTAATTGAAAAAGAGTATACACATTATTTTAATTGAATTATGTCTTATATTTTTGGATAGTGTAAAGAATAAATAAACAGAAGTGCACCCATTTTCGATCTCACATATTTTTATTATTAATTACAATTAAGTCAACACAAATCCAGGTAACTGTTTGTGCTGCTCAGAGAGCTTCATACCTGATTAATTATGATGAGTGTATAATGGCACAGTTGGTACGTTAATCTGGGATTACCCGAGATGCAGTACCAATGAAAGTTCAAGTCAGAGCGTCCACTAAGATTTGAGTCAGTCCAAGAGTACGTATGAAATTTTCCCTGTGGATTATATTGGAGTTTTCAAAAAAAAAAAAAAAAAAAAGTCACAAAGTATCACAGGATTCGAACCCAAACGCAGTAATTGTAAATTAATATTGTTACTCTCCTTCTACAGAGACAAGTATAAGGAACTAAAAATGCACAGATTATCCACTTTTTACAGCAGCCACAATCTGCATAACATAAACCTTTATTTTTAAATGATGTTATCATCTATAGTTGGTCCTGAGCCAGAGTAAAAATAAAAAAAAAATAAAACAAATAAACCATCCCTAGGTAAGTTATTTTTTTATTTAGAAAAAAATATTAGAGAAATCTAAGGCTCTTGAAGAAATATATTAATTTGTGAAATTAAAAATTCACATTTTTTTATCATTCCAAGAAGAGTAAATTGCATTTTTCCCAAAATTCAGTCTTTCCAAAGTACAAGAGAAGCCTCGATAACAAAGTTTTCCATTGGAATTTCGTATAGAAAATCGTTCCTAATTCTTGCTGTCCGTCATTAGTCGGTTTACCGCCAAAGCATTGCTCTGTTTATTGACCTTTTTTATTACCTGGAATCCGTGTTCGGAGCAGCAAAGGGGGATCGCGTTCTAAAGAAAAATGTATTTAAATAAACGAATGAAATGCTCCTTCCATTAATTAGGGCGAATGCATTTCTATCGCTAAATAATGTTCGATGTGTGGGAGGAGAACCTGGCTTGCGTATTTGATTATTTTTTACACATCGATCCCCTTCT
The DNA here is from genome assembly GCF_048544385.1 of Mastigoproctus giganteus. Classification (NCBI taxonomy): domain Eukaryota; kingdom Metazoa; phylum Arthropoda; class Arachnida; order Uropygi; family Thelyphonidae; genus Mastigoproctus; species Mastigoproctus giganteus. Next base: position 17,230,467 of record NC_143583.1, on the reverse strand, counting down.
ACAGCACTCTTTTTTGCTACCCACTCTTCCTGCAATATTTACTTGAACTATTTTTTTTTTGTCTCTAGAATTAAATATTCAAATTCGTATCACAAGACGCATGAAACCCCCTTCCAGGCCATGAAGTCACGAGAATCATATTCTAATTGGAAAAGCGGACTAAGCACACCAAAGATCGGAAATTTCAGTCTCTAGAAAATGTCTGAGTTTCTAGATCATTCTGTAATACAGAACGTTTTTTTTTTTTTTTTAAATATGAAAACCTTTGCCCCTCCAGGCTTACTGGTGCATTAGTAAAAGGGCAAAATGATTTTTCCTTAGTCTCCGTTTTTGGTCTTGGTGTCTTGTAGTGTACTTCAGTGCATTGGATACGCTTCTCTCTTAATAATGTACCTTTTGGTGGATCTGAATCGCTTACTCAGTCTCGTGATTAGTTATTTTTCTTATGAATACTGATGTGATTGCCTCGTCCAGAATTTATATTTTGATTAGCTTCAGTGCTATATGCGTGTGGTGCATGACTTGTTCAAACAGTTGTTGAATGTTAATAGAAATTGTGCTCCGCCCCTATTTATGTGATGTGGGAAACTCTTTACTGGATCTAAATAATTTTAAATATTGTGCTGGATTTACTTATTCAGCACAATATTTACAGAAATTAATATCTTGTATTTATAATTGTCATAACAAAACAAAACTTTAAAATAAATACATGTATAAAGAAAATACATTTTATATAATAAAACATTTCTGGTTTTAAAGATTTATTTTTTTTTTAAATTTTAAACACTTAACATTTCTGATAATATATTTTTATCGTTTGGAAACATATCTGGATCAAAATTTTAGATCCAAATTCGCGCTCGGTTATCCGTGTGGTTGGATTAATCGTGAATCTGGATATTATATTTATTTTTAGTAATTATTATTATAAAAAAAAGCATAATTATGCTTTTTTTGGAGTGTATTACAAAATGACTTTTTGAAAAATGTTTGGTTTGGGTCTTTTTTTTATACGTCTCGGAATATAAAAGAATTTGCGTTTTCGCAAATTCTTTGCAAATTTGTAAAATATGAATTACTTAAAACGTACCAATTTTAAAATTTCGCTTTTCTATCAAATGCATCTTAATTTAGTAACCTTACTAATTATTTCTGTTTATAATTCATACCGCTTTATATCAATTTACTGCATTAATAATTTAGTAAGGAATTTAATAATGGAAATGCATTTTTGTATTCAACAACTTTTCCATTAGGTATCGATCGAGTGATTTTCAGGAATTAATGTACCTATACCGCAAAATGTCATTTAAACTTGAGTCGAGATTATTTAGGAATATTTTGCAAAAAAAAAATGAAGCTAAATAACGTTCAGACATTTACATGTCCGTATAATGCTAACTTAGAATATCCGCAGAAGCTAATAAGAGATGGCAGTTATAAATATTTTAATAAGCCCTAACCAAACTACAATATGTCATTTGGAAGGAAAAGCAGAAAACTCTTTTAAGCCTCTCAGTGACTGTATTATTGCTATGGGTAAGCTAAACATGAGTTTTATTTTCATTGGAAAGGAAAGTGTATGGACTAGAAATATCCAACAGGCAACAGAAGTTGTAGTTATTAATTTTGAATGATTACTGCTCATTGCGTATTAGACTTCTCTCCAAAACTAGTGCTATTCTCCCAAATTATGAAAAGTCCAATTACTCAGAATTGCTCCCAATCCCAATCCCCCCCACTGCATTATGATGCAGGGTGGTATCGATCTAGAAACTGGTTGGAACATGAACACAAAGGATACGTTGGTAATAAACTAATTAAAGACGTATTTCACATTTGCTGAAATTATGTGGAAATTGAAATTAAGATATAAAGAATAATTTGATGATTTCAGCTGTTGCATTGCTGTGTGGCTAACGTAAGGATTAGTTCCCCAAAAGATGAATCGCAATGAATCAGAGGAGACTTTGTTTAATCCGAAGTACTGTATTGCATCGCAGTTGTTGGAAACATGGATAGATGATTAATCGATTTTCGATATCCGATGAAAATCATTTCTCTCGTTCTAGAAGGTAACAGGTTGGTGGGTTATTTTGGGAAGAAACGAAGCTGCTTTGTTTATCTCCACATTCCTCTAACCCTCGAAAACTATTCTTTTGTTTCTTTTCACATTTTATTTTATCTATGGAGGAACAGCTAATAATAACTGCGCTATATACTATTAATTTTTTATTAGCTATTTTTAGCATTTGTTTTACCGAAACCTGAGAGATCCCTTGGCTGCAAAGCGCATCCACTGAAAAATATTCTTCATGTAAATATTTTACCAATTATTGACATTCAAATTCCCGAAAAATTACAGTTATTTTCAAGGAATAGTTATAAACTTATATTTTGTCGTAAGTGAATCAAACGAAGAAACGAGAAAATTAATTATTTTTATTTATTTTATTTATTTATTGCCAGAAACAGAATACAATTCCTAGAAAGGCAATATTTGACAAAATTACAATTAATACAAAGAAAAGAGAATGTTGCAGTTCGCGCACGCCGCGGTCAGTTTTTCAGTGTCTGTAAAGAAGAATGGTGGACTTCGAGATCGTTCCAAATTAAACATGGAATGATTATCGGTGGTGGTAAGGGGGATACGTGCAGGAGTCAGTGTCTCGACAACAGCCAAGAGGTTAAGTTCTGTAGTGTCATGAGTCTAACGCAGGAGTGGCAACTCCGGCCGCGGGCCAACTCCTGTCAGCAAAATTGCATAATGCAGCCTCCGGTCGTTTAAAAAAATATATAATAAATGGCCCCCCGTTTATCATATATATAATTTTAATTAATGGAATTTCTGACGTAAATTTAGAAAATACTCTGCGCGTCTACGACAAATATCGATCCAGATATCGATTCACTGGTAAAAATAAACAGTATCAAACGTCACATTAAATATTATAAAAATAAAATATTGCAATTTTTGTTACTGGAATTGTATTTGTATTTTGTTTCTATAATTGAATTTTTTTATCTTGACTTTATATTTCGTTTTCTTGTTAATAAAGTTCATTATATGTACATGTACGTATAAATAAATATTGTTTATGACATTTTTTTCCGTTATATACTATTTTAATAATCCTAACAATCGTGGAAAGATTAAAAAAAAATGGTTTTTTTTATTTTTATTTTGCCCGCCATTCATAAAGGTTGCCCACACCTGGTCTAACATGACTGATTCAATAGCTGTCGAAAAAACAGCGATAGGACACAATGGGACAACCACAAGTGGCTGTCCCACGCCCTCGGCAAGCGTCGTGTGAAAAGACACAAGAAACTGCTCCTTGCCCGACGCAGTTTCTTATGTCTTACTTCAACACCAATACTGGACCACCGACATGTGGAAATCTGTCGCCTAGTACGATGAATTCCGTTTCCAATTCTATCATACTGATGGGCGTATCCGAATTTGGAGAAAGTAACATGAGGTCATGGCATCCCTGGATGCACTGTTGATGTTCGGCAGGTTGGAGGAGGTGTTATGCTTTGGGGACTGGTTTCTGGATCGTCCATCCTCCCATAGCCAGCCAACGAAACCGATTTCAACCCAATTGAGTATGTTTAGAATCTATTTGAAAAAGACATTCGATGCTCTAACCATTGTTTGAATGAAAACTTGTAGTGCCACTCCTCAAAAATTTCTATCCCCTATACGCCTGAAGGCAGGAACACTGAGTTCCCGAACGTAGCCATAAATACTGTAGTTTAAATGTTTGGCATTGAGGTGGTGGTTCAATTACTTTAAATTGTATCATTGTATCGATAACAAATTATTTAATTTACCACGGAATATAATAGTATAGTGTCTATAAGTTCATTAACACAATGAACTTATAGAGACAATACTATTCCATCTTATCAACCATGATAAGATGGAATATTTCCTAAATTTCCTACTGAATAGGAAGTTAAAACGCGAGACTGTCTCACATAGCACAGAATGTCTTATCGTTTTAATTTTACTTCTATTGCAATGCATGTAACATTTTGGCTTCTTCCTGAAGAAAAAACAATGATGAATCCACCTTCAGAGTATGATTCCACACCCGTTTCACCGAGGGCCAGTGTATGCTGTGACAACGCAGACCTGTGTTCCCATCGGAAGAACAGACGTCAATAATTAGTGGCGTCATGGGAATGCCTTCATTTCAATGATTAAAAATCGATCCAAGAAAATAGTGCTTTACTTTATCCAATCTACAAGAAAATTAGATACAGTCTTGCAAACACTACCTGAGTATTTATTTTTCAATTCACTTTACTCTTTTCTGCATATTATTCCAGTAATATTACTAGCATCCAAAACCAAAGATATTTCTTTAAGTTAATCTAATTGGATTTTCGCAAATCGGATTTTTCAAGGGAGTTTATAACGCGCACACGAACACACCACATTTTATGAAAAGTAATTGGTGACAGTATTGGAATTATAATCGTCGATCGTTTTCAAATGTACGTAATGTTCATCTCTAGATGGGAAAGAGGCAGGTGCCAACGTAGTCTTTGATAGATCTTTTCAAAGATGCAAAATCTATTTCTCGTTATAAACACACGTTTCATCTTGATAGAAAGAGAGATTCAAACCTGGATCGCTAAAATATGATAACGAATAAGAAAATATAACTGAGTAAAGAAGAGCAATTTTAATCGGAAAATTACACGTCTAACCTGGCAGGTGGCAATGTTGAGAACGTTCTGAATGACATTAGAATGCTTTTAATATGATAGAGAATTTCGAAGCCATTATGTGGCTTATGTACATTATGATCTGTGACTAGCATCCATTGCGGGTCTCATTTCACCTACAAAGTGCCTCATCTGTATTATTCTTTCCGCATTAAACAAAGTACTATTGTGTGGGTTCTCGTCATATGCCACAGAAGAAGTCCAGGTAATATATATGCAAAATGGTGACCCGTATTCGACCACATAACAATAAATCTCATTCGAATGTATTTCCATCGAGATAATATTACGAGTTCATTTAGAAGGGGATTATTTCGGAGATATATGAGATCTTTGTTTGTTTGTTTGCTTTGGAAGAATATTTTAGATTTAGAAGAGTACTTTTTCTTTTCTCTTGGCATTAATCAAAAGTCCCATTATGGTATTATTTTCATGCGAACTTGTTTTCTGAACGGGTTCTATTTTTGTAGTGAAATTCGCAGCGAGGGAAAGTTCGAACTGGTAAATGATGTATCCGATCCGGTTCAAATGATGTATTCCATTTATTTTTCGAAGAGCTCTAAGAAACTAGATTCTTTCACACAAAACAACAACAAAAAAACTTTCACGATAATCACCGAAACAAAAGCAAAATGAGCAAGGTATTGACTTTAAATTGAAATGATCTGTCTTAGAGAAAAAAGAAATGGTGTTTGTATAATTTTTTTGTAGTTAGGTTTTAAACAAATCTGTATAACGTAATTTTTTTAATTATCATAAATAATAAACTCTTTTTTTTATAAAAGTTAATGCATTATAGAAACTACATTTGACTTTCATTAAAAATAAACTCTGCAATTGCTTCGAGTACTGCCTACAAGAACAGAATATTAGAAGTAGATATTAAGCGTTTTAAATTGTTTTCATAGGCGTGATATCAGATTCTGTATAAGTTTTATTACATTCTTTGCAGGGATAAGGAGACGATTATCCCTTTGTACAAAACAAAAGGATTGCATACAGTTCTGGACGCTTCATTTTAGGAAGCATGTAGATCTGCTGGAACGGGTACAGAAAAGGGCAACGAGATTATTAAGCGGAACAAAGGGACGCTCTTACTAAGAAACACTTCAGTTCTGCAAATTGCAACGTCTGGAGACTAGACACCTGCGAGGTGATCTGAGAGAGCTGTTTAAAACCTTGAATGGATTAATAAGCTCAATGTTGATGGCATTCTTCTTCTTGCAGATATCACACACATGAGGGGCCATAAATTCAAACTGAGGAAGGATGGTTTCAGGGTAGATGTGCGGGAGTTTGCCTTCAGCACTGATGGGTGGTTGATTGTTGGAATAAACTTCCATTTGTTGTGGAAATAGGTAGTTTGAATAAATTGAAGAGGAACCTATACAAATTATTCAAGGGAGATGGACAGATGATGTGGGAGTGTTTTTTTTTTTTTTTTTTTTGCTGGTGATTTATAAGCTAGTTTTCTTGTGTCGTTTGCCACTACTAATACATCCCAGAATTTTGTATTTATGATTCCTGGTTTTTGAATCTTAGCAGTGAAAATATATCTCCCTCGTTAATTTTTACTCAACCCATTAAGGCCCTTGTTATACCTCGATCAAAAATCAGCTCCCCTCACTAAGGTGTCTGGTTGCCAAGCTTTGTAGTCCGCATCGTCTAAGCCATTCATCGTATGGACATCGATTAGCGTCCCTCACTAATCTGGTTATCCTTCTTTGAGCCCTTTCATAGAAGCTCTGTCTTTTTTCATGTGTGGCTTATAGAGAAGAACACAATAATATAAATAGGGCTTCACCATCGTCTTGCAGTGGCATCCCCTTCCCTTCTTGCGAAGGTCCTATATAATCATAGGTAGGATTCTATGTGTCTTCCTAGCCACTTGTTCACACTGCATGGAAAGTTTCCTGTCTGGTTGAATCGTAATCGCTAAGTCTTTTTCGTACTGGACAATTTTTAACTACCTTGTAACTCCTGGACTGATGTTCCCTATGTGCAAAACCTTACATTTAAGAAGCGGTAAGCTCTAGGTGCCATTTTCTATTTCATTTTCAACCGACATAAGTCATTGTGAAGCAAAATGCTTCACAATGACTTATTTCTTGCAGGTTCAATTGTCAACGGACTTTGAAAACTTATCCTGTACTCTCCAGTCATCATTTCGGTTGTATACCGCCGCTCTTCCATAAAACCTAATGTCATGTGGTTCCCTTGGATATCGCAATGAAGCCGCACACAAGTATCGTCCTTGTACTAAAATTACCTTCTTTGGTCTCCCTGAACATCCTTATAATTAAGAGTATTCGATGAGAACTTACGGGATCTACGTACCACTCTTCTGAGCCCCCTCCATTCTCTTTCTGTTAATTTCTGCAGTCTACCGAAACGTTTCCTGGCTCTAGTAGCACCTTTTGGCATTTCCATTTGGTGATTACGTCACCAATTGGAAACGTCATGGTGATCTAGGGCGTGGCAGTTTTCTCTAATGGTACAAACAAGTTGATATGTATTCCGTTGTTCTGCTTAGTTCTAACGGGAACACTGAACTAAGCAGATCAGCATTGTCCTTGGCTAAGTACAAAGATGATATTTTTGCTCACCCGTGTATAACAGAGTTTTTTAATTCCCATATGCTATGGAGTATGACAAATTTTAGAACTTAACATGGCTTAATATTAAGTTGGTATATTAAAAAATATATCAACTAAAAAAATATATCAAGAAATAAAAAATCAGGTTTGGATTTGTTAAAAATTCCTGCTGTATGATTAAAATATCTAATGAGGGGAAGATAATCGTGCAATGCGCAAATGTGAGATAAGGGCTAATATTTTAACCAGGTAATTAAAAGAAAGCATTGATAACAAAAAGGGAAATTAATTTTACGATAAAATTGGAGGGAAATTTTAAGCTAATTTAATTTCTGTCTTGTAAAATTTGCAATTTAAATGTGGTACGTTAACTTTATAATGTTAATAACTGAATTTTAAACTCAATTTTAAGGGATATATTTAACAAAATTTTTCTGGCTGGCTCCGAAGAGTCTTTATTAACTACAGAGATATTTCAAATTCATTTATTAATGCTTCGAGATATTTAGTTTCATGAGTTTTAGTCTCATTAAACGAGCAAGCATAGAGCATGATTTTGTAGATTTAACAACATGATGAAATATTCTTATACCACGTTAATAATTTCAAGTTAAATATTAAGAGTCTATTTGAGACCCTATTATTAAGACCCTAAATTTTAAATTACGTCAGAGCTGGTTTTATATTTGTTTGACACAACATATGCTAAACCTTTCTAATGAAAGTTTTATTTAAGTAAATATTTAACATATTAAGATTCTTAATATTCAGAGACCGGTTACAACTGCCTCACATTTCAGTCACCAATCTTTGGAAAAGTTGCGCGTCGTTCTATAAATTCCGTTCGTCTACTTGCTAAAGCAATCTCTTATCCGAGAAACCACGATGGAAAATATCTTTGAGCAGACTTGTTTCCCGTTTCTCTTGCCAAGCTGTTGCTTTTCTGCTCATCAAGAAAACTTCAGCCTTCATATAATCCTCTTTCTCATGAAAGCATTCGTATTAAGAAAGAAACAGCCACTTATTGAGAGCCGACTACAACGTCCTTGATAAATGACATTGGCCAACGCATTGTCATTGAAGAATGGGTTGGATAACAAATATGAGCTACACCTTGTACGTCTTCCATCTCCAAGCTTGAGACATTGGTTGCTCATTCTCTCTCTTTCCCTCTCTCCAGAAAGAGATAATGCCATACCATATATTTTCTGTATTTTTTTCACCTTTCTCTGTCGCATCTATCTTTCTTTTGATGTATTATTTGACCTTATTAAGATAACGGATGGAATTGACAACCAGAATTAATAGAGTGTGTGTGGGTGTGTGCGCACGTATATATAAAGTATGCTGGACAGATGTAACACCAACGGAAAAGAAATGAAAACACAAATCTTTAATATATTGAACTAACAGTATAACTGAGATGGGCATCTTATATCCACACCACAATCCATTTTCCAACCTCTATTATGCGATTTACTAAAATTTCATAATCAAATGTTACTGATGCAGCAGAATATAATGATTTCTAAGTAATACTACGCGTGTATATGTTCTTCATTTGGTACTGCTAAATAATAATAATTATAATTGAAATCGCACAATTAATAAAACAAATTATTTTAATTTCTGTTGTCAAAATTAAATTAAACTTGAAGCAATTTAAAATCCAAGTAAAGCCGTAGAGCAAGATTTTATAACCACAAATTTCTAAATCAGACTGTTAAGTGCTGCTTTCCAATCTGAATTAAACTCTTTGATTTTTCAACAGCCGGTTCCACGTTGTTGTTGTGTTTTACTCTAAATATTATTTATTATTGAGAAGATATTCAACCATATTGTCTCTTATTTTAAACCATGAGTTGGAATATATTACTTATTTCATAAGATATAGGAACGAACAAGGAAAAGTCTTGGACAAATAGGAAAAAGAACGAGTTCATTTTTGAAGTTAGAAGCTCCAATAATTAGCGCGAGGGAATTCATAATTTGGAAGACCCGCGTGCAACAAATAATAAAATAAATTAAAAAAAGCTTTAATTTAGGCTAATTTTAATTTCTTCCAGTAGATGGCGGCACACAAATATCATCCTTTGATCAATTTACAATACAAAAATATGCCTGCAGTAAAAGTAAAGTAGCAATAGGTAATAAAAGTATGAGTTTGAGCTCTAAGGGGGGGGGGGTAACTCAGAATGTCACTTCTTTAATTTTACGCATTGGCGATACTCTGAGCCGCAGTTTAAATCTGATAGCCCTTAAATTTTTAATAAAGGCAGAAAAAAAACAAAAACATCCTTGTCGGGCGACAAATGAGATCGCAATGGCGCATGGGCTAAGTGGCCAAAGTAAACATTGCACCTGCACTAGCGGGGGTCTCACGTAGTCAATCTCTGTCACATCGGAGGTGTCAGTGAAGCATGCGACTGCTTAAAGCACTGCGCAATCTGGTAGTCTTTGTGAACACAGGATCGAGTGGAGATCTGTTGTTTGAGATGCCTCGTATCTGCTTAGACTCAGACTTATTTACAGAGGGACGAATCGTGCGTTTTCTTAATGATAAAGAACTTCAATTAAAAAGAAAAACACTGTTACAGGTTTATTTTAAAGTTAAACGTGGAATTATTTAATTAACCATTTAATAATATATGAAATCATTACTGTAATAGATACAAATGACAAAGTATTGCAAACTCATAAAGCAATTAGTGAACTTTTTGAACATTTTGTGATTATTAGTATTAGCAATAGCTGTATGACGCAAGGAAGCCCTAGGATTTTGCTACACCCGGAAACTATCACCCTCATCCATCCATGAGGCAACTTATTCTGGTAATAAACAGTTCTCTGGATAAAAGAAAATTGCCCGCGATTCAGTCTAAACCTTCCCAATAGTTTGAATTTATGGCCGCACTTTCTGCAATAATTTATAACAGTGAAAATTTCGTCTTTATGTATTTTACTTTCTCCTCAAAGAACCTTATACACCGCAATCATGTCTCCTTTAAGTTATCTGACTTAAAAGGAGACCTGATTACAAAGTTCTGTGGTCCATATATTCGAAGTCTGTCGCTGATCTGACCAGGCATGTTTGTTGGACCCTTTCGAAAGTCGATATTCTTTTTAGGCGCGGTCTCCATACTTGAAAACAATATTCCTGGTCTGGTTTTACAATTTCCTTGAACAGTGGGATTATACCCCCCCCCCTCTCTCAACACTACAAGCAAGTGTTCGATAAAACTTCCATAGGGCACCAGGAGCCTTCCTTGTAACCTGTCTACACTACTCAGAGACCTTCATATCCGACCGTATCATAGTTCCGCCAAGTGTATAAGTTATTTTGGGGTTGTTGTTCCCCAGATGTAGGACTTTGCTGCATTTTGATGCATTAAAACATGGCTGTCACTATTTTGACTATCTCTGAATATCATAAATATTTATGAAAAGTACCTGTTCAATTCATCCGCAACATTAGCTGCTTTATCTGACTTTTCTGTACCTATTACACAAAGATCTGACCTAATTCACTCTTTTCTTCTTTATATTCACACAACTGAAAACTCTTTGTCCCCATTCCTTGTTTTATCACCAGCGATTTCTCGTAAGCAGTCTTAATTGCCAACTCCACCTTTTCTGTAGATTATTACAGGTGTACTTTCAACTCAGTACTGTGTTGTTTAGTCTTTTTCGTCACTCTGTAATTTTACCTGCAATCTTTTTCTGCTCTAACTTTTATTGAAGTCTTTGCCATATACTGTATACGAGTTGGTGTATTTATTCTCTGGCTCTTATTGAACTGGCTAGCTCGTTATCATTCATCTCGGGATCCTTCCCGTGCTATATTTTCTTAGCGGTTCATATATATTCCTGGTTCTGTGACTATTGCTTTAAACACTTTCCCCAATTTAATGAATTTACTCTCCATGGGATCATAGTCTCCTTTCGTGAAATTAAAACCCATCACTTTGCCTTTAACAACTTAGGCGTCTGTCCACATCGTCCAACTTAGAACTCCGTGATCTCTCCCCATTAATGGTACCGTCTTCCCTATGATTTCGTTTGACTCGTGGGTGATGATACGGTATAGAATTTTCTTTCTCCTACTACTCTCCCTAACAAGCTAATATACGTAACAATCATTTAGTTGATTTAAAATGTTGTTCACCATGGTGAGTTTAACTTCCACTCAATCCAATAAATCAGAGGCAAATTGAAATCGCCCACAATAAGACACTTTCTTGCTCATTCCATCTGCATCTAGAGGTTCTCATCATAATCTTCAAAATATTCTGTTCTGTAATTTATTCCCATTCTAATTTTAACTTTACTTCTAATTCGCATCACACTGATTCTATACTGGCAGGCGTAATTTCTGGATCTGAGAACGTATTTGACACGATCAGGCAGCTTTTGTCTTGCAGAAGAAATGCTACCAAAATTTATCATAAATATATTTTTGTTGAACATTAAATGATCATCAAATACTTTCGCATTATGTATAGTGTGCTTAGCTTATTCAATAAGAAATTACTTTTCTTTTAGCCAAAGAATTGTCAATTACTGGTATAAGTCTCCTTCAGATGATAGAGACTGACAGCTTGGGAAAATTTAAAGGTCTGAGTAAGGGATCGCAGAGATAGCCTATTTTATTATTAATGTTATGGCTTTTCTCACCTTAATAAATGATGCGCTCCGTGACGGGCACTGTTACCAAATGCATAAAGTGGTTGGTTGTGTCCTATTATTATCGTTGTTGGTTAAGGAACTCTCGGACTATTGTACAGGTATTCGGGATCGGAGCTTTCTGGAGTTCCATCGTTCTCTGTAAGGCTCATTGCTACTTGGTTCTTATAAAGGTTCTTTGGAACCGTGCCAGTGGTTGACATGGTGATCGGGATGGTCATTACTTGTTCCATATGCCACGTTTTTTGACTTCCTGTCTTAGGTCTGTGTACTTTCTGAAATTTTCCTCGCAGGTTTTCTGGATGTTGCTGGTGTTGGGGATCTTCATGTCGATCAGGTAGGTAGCATTTCCTTCTTGTCGGCCCTCGTTGGTAGGATCGCCGTCCTCCCCACACTGGGTGGAAAAGGCCCGGGTTCGAATCCTGTCGATGACGCGAGGAACTTTAATGGGCTTTTTTCACTCCGTGGTGGAGTTTATCGGTCTCAGGCGTAGATAGCAATGCTTTTCCCCAGAAACTGTGGTTTTTTTGTCCAGCAAACAGGAAAATCGATCAGGGAACACACGCAAATTACAGACATATACGGCTTTATATTAGAAATGATGGGTGGCCCTAATATAATAATTTGATTTTTTTGTAGTTCCTGATGCTTATTACTTGGTCTTCGTTTCTCGTCTGCGCGGTAACATAGTGATATCGTCACCGTCCTCCTCACACTGGGTGAAAAAGGCCCGAGTTCAAATCCCGATGGGCTTTAATGGGCTTTTTTCACTCCGTGGCTTCCCCCAGAATCTGGGATTTTTTGTCCAAAAAAACAGACAAATCGACCACAGAACACACACGCAATTAAGAGACATAAGACACGCAGCAAGGCATATGAATTTAAATATTCGGATGGCCTAATATAAAAGTTTGGTTTTTTTGGTTTTCGCTTCTCGGGCGTTTGGCTAATATCAAAGTATAGTGGTCTTGGATGGCTCGCATGAATCCTTCGGTCAAGGGGGAAGAACCTTCTGTTCGTGAGCTATACGTTGGAAGTCATATTATTTATGTAGTCTTGATGGAGGTCATTGTTGTAGTATCTGCCATGGAGTACCCTCTTCGCCTATCTTTCTGTCTTTTTTTCTTCTGTTTGTATAACTGAGGTCCCCTTGTTAGGGTTGAGTGTGTTTTGAGCCTTTTATCTATCTTTCTTTTAGCTTGGTAGATTGGTGCTGCGTTTTCTTGGATGTAATTCCGCAATTTCTTAATCGCCTTTTCTCTTGTTCAATGAGGTCAAACATTCCCTTCCTCCTTCTTTCTGAGTTATGTTCAGTATCTCCTGGATCTTAAACTCCTGGATTTTAAAATATCAGAGGAAATCATTACCGATATGGAAATAATATACAAATGTTAAAGGAAGCAGTTGGCAAATAGTTTGTAAATTTCTGTCCATATATCTCATCATTTTTCTTTTATCTCATTTTATTGTAAAAATGTTCACAATGCCATTATAAATAGTGATGGTTTGCTAAATCTTCTGTAAAGAAACGTAAAAAAACTTCAATTTATTTATGTCTTTTCTGTTGAACATTACCTGTACAATTTCAGAACTGTATATTTTAAATTTATTCCCATCGTTTTTTAAGAATACCTCCTAAAAAGCCATTGGCTTATGTGTTCTCCATTCCTTTTTGCTATTATCTCCAAAAAAGTGTAACATAAAATAGGGAAAAATAAATAATTATTATTAATATCTTGATGACAGAGTTCAGATGGTGTTTGCGGGTTTTGGTCATCATTATCCTGGTACATCACATAATCTCCTCCAGCTCAGCGTTGGTACAATCTATGATTCCGAAAGAGTATGGCTGCGTATGTGTTTATTGCTCCCCATGTTCCCGCTATTCAGCTTTGATTTTTGCAGGCTTTTCAGTCTCTGATGGTATTTCTCAGTCAGGAGGGCCTTGATCTCCTTGTCTTCTGATTTACAAGCCTGCATTATCCCCAGATATTGGTAGGTCTGTCCCTGTGTTATAGCTTCAATCTCTTCGCCTGTCTTCAGCTAGTAGGTTAGCAGACTTGATTTCCTTGATGTAATCCATCTTGCATCTAGGCCGAACTGCATCCTGATGTCAGTGATGAAATCTTCGATGATCTGGAGTTGTTATTGAAGTTGATACTCGGTTGCCGCATAAAGTTTAATGCCATCAGTGTACATCAAGTGGGAGAGGGTGTACAGATCTTTTCGGGGTTATCCGTACTTACTGTTATTGAGAATGGTGGTCAGTGGGTTGAGGGCTAGAAAAACGATAATAGACTCAGGGCATCGCCAGGGTGATTGCTCTTCCGATGGGGATCAGTCTGATCGTGATATCGATCTTGATGGTGGTCCTCCATTTGATCATGATTGCTCCTAGGAAGTGTGTCAGTTTTGGGTTCACTTTGTAGACCTTCAGTGTCTGTATCAGCCAGCTATGGAGGACGCAGTCCAAGGCCCTGCGGTATTTGATGTAGGCGTTGTACGGGACGCGGTTCTTCTTGTAGGCTTGCTCGTAACTGCCGCATCAATAGTTAATTGCTCCTTGCGTCCATTACTCCTCTGCTGTTCGGCCATGATTTTTGTTTCTCTAAGTTGTGTGACATCTTGGTTATGCAGGTGTTCAGGATCTTGTAGATTGTTGGAAGAAAGGTGACCGGTCTATATTATGCCGGATTTGTGGTTTCGTTATCTTTAGCCTTCAGTTAGGTGATTCCTTGAGTCAGAGACTCTGAGATTGTGTCAGGGTACCTAATTATCTGGGTGAAGTACGTACTCCACTACTTACCTGTGTGTGTGTGTGTGTGTGTGTGTGTGTGTGTGTGTGTGTGTGTGTGTGTGTGTGTGTGTGTGTGTGTGTGTGTGTGTGTGCGCGCGCGTGTGTGTATGTGTGAAGCTGAATTGCTTGTACTAGTGGTTATGAATGTTACTGTCCCTCGGGTTCATCAGTTGTGGAATTTCCTGATAGACTACTGTATTGTTGTATTTCTTCCTCCTGAATCTCCCATTCGTCTTCTGTTGTATGTACTTGGTTTTCTTCCATTCTAAGTCTTTCGAGCGAAACGTGAAAGGTTAATTTGGAAAAAGAGTAGGGTCAGGTATTAGTATTAGTATTTAGTATTAGTATTAGTAACGGCCGCAAGGTGCAAGAAAGCATATGGCTTATGCTGCACCAGCCAAAAAAAAAAAAAAATCCGAACAAAACAATGATAAAAACAAAAAATAAATAAATAAATAAATAAATAACTAAATAATAATAATTAATAAATAAAAAATAAAATAAAATAAAATAAAAAATAAATAAAAAGGAAATTAAACCTATCATCCTATGCGCTTCCCTTACCCGAAAGTACTATCCAGATGACCTTTGAATTTCCCCAAACTGTCGGCCTCTACCACCCATGAAGGCAACTTATTCCAGTAATTTATAACTCGCTGGCTAAAATAAAACTTCCTGCAGTCCAATCTAAACATTTCCCCCCGTAACTTGAATTTATGTCCCCTAGTTCTAGCATCATTTATAATCTTGAAAATTTTGTCCTCATTCATTTTACTGATGCCTCTCAGAGCCTTAAACACCTCAATCAAATCTCCTCTAAGGTGTCTAGTTTCCAAACTCTGCAACCCACATATTCGAAGTCTTTCTTCATAAGGAAGCCCTTTTGCCGATCTCACCAGGCGAGTTACCCTTCTTTGCACCCTTTCAAGAAGCTCGATGTCTTTCTTTAGGTGCGGTCTCCATACTTGAACACAGTATTCCAAGTGTGGTCTAACATAAGCCTTATATAATGGGATTATCACGTCCCTATCCCTACTTGCAAAAGTTCGATAGATCATCGATAGGACACCATGGGCCTTCCTTGCAACCTGTTTACAATGCTCAGAGAATTTCATGTCTGACCGTATCGTAACACCCAAGTCCCTTTCCTCCAGTACTGGGTTTAGTTGAACTCCACCAAGTGAATAAATTATTTTGGGATTACTGTTTCCCAGGTGTAATACCTTACACTTTGTTGGATTAAAGCACAGCTGCCATTTTTCTGACCATTCTTGAAGTCTATCTAGGTCTCTCTGAAGAAGCTCAGCTTGACAGTGATCATTAACTACTCTCCCAATTTTAATATCATCTGCAAATTTAGACATCACGCCCTCTATCCCTTCATCAATGTCGTTTATGAAAATTAAAAACAACAGTGGTCCTAATACTGATCCTTGGGGAACCCCACTTCTTACATCAACCCAATCTGAGGAATAGCCATTTATCACAACCCTCTGCCTCCTGCCCTGAAGCCATCCTTCTATCCATCTAAGGATTTTCCCAGTGATTCCAACCTGTTCCAGCTTATAAAGCAACCGCTCATGTGGGACTGAGTCAAAAGCTTTGCTGAAATCTAAATAAACAATGTCGAAATTATTCCCTAAATCCAGCTCGTGAGTGACCCTTTCGAAATAGCGAACCAGATTTGTTAAACATGATTTTCCCTTTACGAAACCATGCTGAGTATCCTTGAGAATTTCAATTCGATCCAAATGATCCTGAATTCCACCCTTGATCATTGCCTCCATGATTTTCCCTACTACTGAAGTCAGACTGACAGGTCGATAATTTCCAACTTCACTTTTAGAGCCACCCTTATGTATGGGAGATACATTTGCACTTTTCCAATCCAAGGGAATCTCCCCAGAGTACGCAGTGATTTTAAGTTCCTGTGAGTCACTATTCTGAAAATGGAGGATATTCTGGGGACAAAAAACCTTCAGGCAAAAATAATCAATTCCATGTGCTGTCCACTTAAACCGGGGCCGTTTGGTCATTTTAGCATGGAAAGACAAAGCGATGACTCCTTTGAGGCTCTCACTTCTTCGGTGCATGCCTTCTTAACAAATTCTACATTAAATTCTCATAAAATGAGTATATAATAACACATATTTAACGATCTACTATTTTCGATTTTCATTGTCGGGCAGTTACTTCGCAAGACGTTATATACATGAATTTAGAATGCGGGGATGGCAAGATGTTTACAAGACTCTCCACAACAAAGCGATATTTGGAAATGCATTTTTTACCTATGAATACAAATAGGAAATGGAAACGTCAGGAATGCTGTCATTTATATTTAATTTCAGGATGTATCGAAAGAGGATAAAGTGAACATTATTTTCACCATTCCCTTGTGTTGAGGAAAGAAAAAAAAATTCGAAATGGAAAAATGTAGAAGTGAAAAGCTAAAGTCATATATATTTTCAGCACCTACTTTTAGAATTTCCCTCATGATTGCATTTCATCTACCAAAATGCATTCGACTCAGAGAGAGAGAGAGAGAGAGAGAGAGAGAGAGAGAGAGAGAGAGGGAGAGAGAGAGAGAGAGAGAGAGAGAGAGAGTCTAGGAAAAAGATATGTAGTAATCCTCAAGCGACAGAAAGATGGTATTTGCAAGAGCTTTCCTCTAGTATCCGTGTGTTCTATTACGCTAGTCCCAGTTGGCAAAGTGTTCTCACCTCTTCCTTTCAATCCTGATTTAAGGACCGCTATGATTTGAAAACGAGAATAACGTATGGATATGTGAAGTTCTTATGACATCTATATTTTCTTATTTTCTCAAAAGATACAGAAACTTTCTCGGCAATAAACCTTTACCTACTTCAGTGATGCTTGCAGTAACTGCGTGTCTGAATTTCTGGAGCTCTTATGAAGACATATGGCTTTCTCTGTGCAAGGATTATGATTGTTACCTAACTTTGTGAAACTCTTCCCCCTACTTGTTAGGGAGTTTTTGAACGTTTCATTCTTAGAAGAGCCTTCGGTGTGAAGACTTTAATATTATTTCCAACGCTTCTTATCGCTTTATGTTTTATAATATTCAGAAACATGAATTGCGTATTTTGATGACAAAGATCCTGCAGAGCTTGATCTAGTTTTATAACTGTCACTTTAAATTGTCTATATTACTTGTACACTGCTCGACAAAATTAACAGAAAAAAATGTTTTTCATGAACATTTTGTTGTGAACAGTGTGGGCGAGGGCGAATATTTGATGTAATAGGCATCCTGGAATGTAAATTCCGAATATCCAATAGAAATCGATCTACGACCTTAGGAGATGCACATTGCGCAAATTATTCATGCATATTAAAACACGAATTGCGACCACATCACCAATTCCCGTTTATTGGCTTGTTCAGTTTGATAGCCACATCTCCAATACTCAGGATGGCAATTTATCGTCGATTAGATGATTCTTTGAGAGGGCAGGCCGTTGGACGACTTGAAGCCAGGCAGTTTGCAGGCGGCATGTTGGATTAATTTATCACGCAATGTCGTTTTGGGACTATGGAAGCAGTTTCAGGAGACAAGAACCATTACAAGAAGGCTTGGTCAAGGTTGCCCGAAGGCTACGTCAATCAGAACAGACCGCTATCTGGCACTGTCTCTTGAGGTTGCTGCGGCCACAGGCGAAAACATTTCCAACCGGGCTGCATTAAGAAGGCACAATTCAAGTGGACTCTATCCAAGGAAGCCAGTGGTTTGTATCCCATTAACCCCAAACCACCGAATATTCTCTCCAAATTACATCCGACTATCAAGCCAGAGCGTTTAAATCCATGCTAAAGAATGAATGAAGGTTGTAAGAGCGTTATAAACACAATTATGGCGATCAATAGTTCCATTTTGTTTAAATGTGGTTTCATCAGTCCACAAGACATTGTGTACAATGTCTGGATTTCTGGCACTCATGGCTGCAGGATGAAAACAGGCAAATCCACATCTTGTATTTTGGTCATCCTCGTCAAACCTTCGTAGTAACATCCTAATGAATGATAATCTTTATATTTAAATTCCTTTATAACTCCAATTAAGCGTGTTTTAGATGTTTTAAGTCCAAACTTCGCTTTCTTTGTGTGGTTTTGTAGGTTTTTCTATATATTCTTTTAAAGGTTCCTTAGCAGATGTCTTTAGTTTTTCGGGGAAAAAAAAAAAAACGGTAGTCCAGTTTTTTTTTTTTTTTTTTAGTATAGTTTTATCAGCCTATTGCTGAAACATCAATGAAAATTAATGAAGTCCACCAAACTCGGTGCTCAACAGCGATTATCAGTTTTCTTTGCTCTGTCTTCCATCCCATTTTATTCTAAGCATTTCGCAGACATTTCTTTCGTGTCCACCTCCAAGAAAGTGGTCTGCTAACTGACCTACCATTATCTCTCTCTCCCTTACATAACTTGATGCGTGTGGCCTCCTTAGAGACCATTAACAGAACCGATGTCTAGTTGTAGACCGCAAACGCTGCGTGCACCTACTTTTTTTTTTCAGGTTCCAGTTATGATAGATTTTTTCTTTATCAGAAAGTTGTAGTTATTTATTTTATTTATTTTTTGCGTGCACTCTTTTTCTTTATTGCCAATATCCGCCTTCACCCACCATGCAACGCTTAATTAGTTTAAAATGACAGCGATTAGTCACTGTCATTTCGTGAGCCCCACAAAATGTTATTGTTCCTTTAAGGCTATAACTGGCTAAGCTGACGATCTGCTTATGGTTTAGTTTCATGGTATTTGAGCAATAACTCCAGCAATTTGCAATATGATGTTTTTTTACCTATTTTAATTGATATGCAGTTGACGCACATAAAAATTCTTATAATTCCATAAAACTTCTGCTCACCTTTAATGCATGGATAAGCTACAAGGTGATTAAAAATTCGAATTCATCGTTCACCGGAATTCGAACCTGGCCTTTTCCACCCAGTGTGGGGCAGGAGGGTGATTATAACACTGTATACTTCTCGCGAAAACTGGTAAAAATAAATAACACAAATGGCGAAGATGGTCTAAGTCGCTAATGCTCCTGAAACCCAACAACGTACACAGATCATTTGCGATCGACGGTGTACTGTACCTATATAATAATCCTTTATAAACCACACCGATCAACAGTGGAAAATTATTTCGCTTGATAAAGAGTTCAACTCAAAAATGGAACGTTTAATTCGTTGTCGATCTGTCTTCGTTAGATTCTGATCACGCTGTGTGAGAACAAAACATATTGGACAGGAGGGGATGAGTGAGATTACTTCGAGTTCTGGGAGTGTTGCCCAGTTTTCAGGTGGGAAATACTTTGTCGAAATCAGAAACTAATGAAAAAGTCACGCAAACGGGATAAACTTGGCACACAACTAAAAACTGCAAAACGGTAACAGAAATCTCTCAAATGAATTTATTAGAAAGCATCGTATATTATACGATGTTTTATAATATATTCTGGCTTGTATTTTACACGAATCACTAATTTCGCAGAGTGAAGAACATTCAAATGCATCTTTTCATCTAATGTTTCTTAAATTACAATCGACATTCGGTTTTTAACCATGGTAAGCAAGAATTCCTGATAAATACCACTTCTATTTATTTCTTCACGCCAGTGTTCATGCTATTCTTAAGTGTAGGAAGAGAGAGAGAAAAAAAAAGAGATTTTTTTATGATTTAAATAGCAACTTGTTGGTAAATTTGAAATATTTAGAAAGAGAAAGAAGTCAGGTGTAGTCAAATCAGATGATTTTACAGGGAAATGGATGCGATCATTCTTTAAGATTAATCTTTCACCAACCTCCTGAAATCCATCACATCTCTTGCCGCTTGGCATTTTGGTCCACCTTGTTAGAACCATGTAGAGCGTATCGGAACTATTTTTTCTGAGAACTTGGAGGGGAAAAAAGAGCTGTTCCAACATGTTTTGGTAACACTGCATTCAGTCCTACAGCATCACGGTCCTCTAAATAAAATTTCGATCGATAAAGAAGTTGGCAGACACGACACGATAACGCGAGTTGATGCATATGTTCCTGAGTAACGTGAGACTTTTCTTCATCCATATATTCGACAGTTAATGATCAGAAAATATTTGACTAGACCGTGACTAAGAAAGAGAAGGTATAAGAATTTTTTCCTTGAAAATATTCTTGTACCTTCCTGGTGTATTCCATTATATTTGCGCAGAGTTCCAGCTTTTGAACAAAAAAATATCCTTTTAATTGCGCAAGTAAAACGTCTTTATTTTCAAGAGAAGCCAACTTTGGAACACGCGCTTTGCAGTCACGATAAGCCGATACCTCGTGGCTTTGACATTAATTCAAAAGAGGCCCCTCCTTTTCCACTATGCATGCGACTTTTCATCTTTTGAATAACTCATCTTGATTTCTGGACAGTAATCAAGTAACCCGTAATTCAATGATGTCCTTAGAGTAATTGCCTTGTTAGAGACAGAATTATCTTTGAAAAATGTACACAAAAACCGATGCGTGCTTGGGAAAGGTAAACTGGGTTATGTAGATTTGACTCTACCTAGTCATTGGCCTATTTGTTCTGAAGAAATGCTTTTCCCATATATTTTCCTCGATGTATATTTTATGGCTTATTAGGAGAAAACAGTAAAGAAACAAAATTATCATAAAGCGCTATTAGGATTAACTTCGAGGCTGATCCATTTATTTCCACTGACAACCGAAGAGTTTTAAATGTAAATAGGAGCATGTATATCTTTCGGGCGGATCCGTGAAGCAATACTTTATTCCCATCCAGTACGTTTGTTCATGCTAAACACCATCCCAAACTGAATGGGCTTCTTTTAAATGGTAATTGGAATTTTCCAGGGGAGAAATTGCAGTCATTATATTTGGCGATTCTCTTCAAGATCGTCTTGGACTGCGACGTTTATGTAATAGCCGACAAAGAAGAAGCAATTCGTAAGAGGTTTATGATTGTTGGAACGATACCAGATTACTCACAATTCGTGGAATAATTAGATTCTTTATACGAATGTTAATCCTCACTTTGCATACACTTTTCTGCAACAGAGAATTGTTCTCTGAGCAAAATAATGGAGATTTTAGGATTATCTTTTAGCTGTAATAGCTCAAATGCTTTGTATTCGCTCCTTACTGGGTAACATGATATAATAATGGGACCGAGGAAGATGTTTTATTGCCTAATGTAAAAGCTATCCGATATCTGTGGGACCGTATTTCTCAAGAAAATACATTATTTGGATAGTTTGCATTAACCGGTTATTTGGTAAGCAAATTTCCTCTGCTTGTACAACCGGCGTTTTACATCCTTTTATATATTTTTTCCAGGGGAAATGTTAGCATAGAAATATCTTTAGAGTTTTAAAACATTTCCTTCCCTCTCTTTATGAATAGTTGCGTGCGACTCGCATTGTGTGGATTCTTTACATCACTTACCTTATGGTATCTTTTCAGAAGAATATTTCTTTAGAATCTTCGTTTGAAACTTATGTTTGCGATCCTTTATGCCAGCATTTCAGCCTCACTGGATATTTATGTGGTTCTTTAAATTACCTCGGTAAAGTATAGAAAAAAAGCCGCATAGGCAACGAACAATCTCTTGGGTAAAAATTTAACTAGAATTATAAACAATGTCATGAAAAATGCGATTTAAAAAGATGGAGGGATAAAATCTCAAAGCATAAACCACAAAGGTTCTCGATGCCTGTTCTTAGTAAAAACCATCCTTAATTCAGAATAGTTGAGAGAACAGAGGAGGCCAAAAATCATCTACTACTTATTACTTCAATTATTCTTGGTAGGTGTTGAAATTAACCGTGCAGCTTGAGTTTACTAAAAGGCTAATACGCTCATTTTCCTGGATAAAAATCAGATTTCGAGGGAGGGCAATGGAGGTAGGAGGTAGATATGGTGGTCTTGAAGTACAACGAATTGTCATTATTATTATTTTTTTTTTGTGAAAAACATTATATAACATAAAACAGGCGGATAATCACTGATATTAGGTTATTCTGTGAGATAAACTGTTGGATATAGTATGGCCTCAAAGGCTGTACAGGTTATCATTTTTCATATACAGGTATATCTCATCATCAGCCATTTTCAATCCACTGCAGCATGACGGCCTCTCCAACAACTTTCCAGTTCCTCCTGTTTTGTGCAATGGCCGTCCATTTACTACCCACAAACTCGTGAATTTCATCTGTCCATCTCTGTTGTCATCTTCCAGGTTTTCTTCTAGCTCCTCTTGGGTACCATTCTATTATTTTCTTAGTCCATCTGTCATCATGTATTCGAACTATGTGTCCTGGCCAAGACCATTTTAGTTCTTTAGTTTTGATAAGAATGTCCTTTACTTGAGTTTGCTGCCTAATCCATGTGTTTCTCTTCTTATCTAACAGTCTGATTCCAAATATAATTCGTTCCATTTTTCGCTATGTAGTTCTCAAGCTTCTCTTCCATTCTTTTGGTGAGTACACAAGTTTCACTTCCATAAGTCATGGTGGGGAGTATACATTGTTTCATTATTTTCAGACAAATTGGGATATTACTCCTCAGTATGTGATTATATTTCCTGAACGCTGTCCATCAAAAATTTATTCTTCTCTTGACTTCCAGCCATTTATCATTATTACAGCCAATGACTAGTCCCAGATAAGTATATGAATCCACCTTATCAATTACTGCTCCTTCAATCCTTATATCCCTTTCTGTGGCATTACTTTTGTTTTAGCCATATTCATCTTTAGTCCGAAATCCTTACTAACTCTGCATAACTAATTAAGATTTTCCTCTAATTCTTTGGGATCATGGCTTATGATCACATTGTCATCTGCACATTGGAAATGGTTCAGGTACTCTCCATTCACATTGACTCCTTTCTGCGACCAGAATAATCTTCTGAAAGCTTCCTCAAGGGCAACAGTAAATAGCTTCGCAGATATTGTGTCTGCTTGTCGAACTTCTTTCTCAATTTTAAATTTGCTTTAAATCTGCAGGTGTATGTATAAGAACCTAACATAAACTACATATGTTAAGATGGCACCTCACAGCATTTAAACAGTTTTTAATATATTTGCATATATAATTTAATAATTTGTGACCTCTGGCCTCTACCTCAAATATAAAATATGTGAAAAAATGCTGAGAAACACTTCCTTAGATAAATCATTCGGGATTTCTCTTCTATAGCTTTAATGAGTAAATTGCGAAGTCCGTTTTCAACATGGCTATCTAGCTTGCTCATCGCACTGATTATTAAGCTCCACGATATGGATTTCATCTTAGACTGGGCTTATAAATGAAATCTCTCGGATCATTAGCTAAAGAGGCCCAGTACACTAATTATTCCCGTATGTTAAACCTATATTAATGAGCCACACACAATGATATAATGAAAGGGAGATTTCATAGTGGTAACTATGTAGTAGTGGATCGTATATGGGCTCTCACGGTGGTCAGAATGAGGGATCTGTGACAAATATTAATTTGTTTCGGATTTCCTTTTGATTATTTGTAGCCAGTAAGGTAGAATCTAAAATATCATTTCACTACGTATTGGCTACACTACATATTCAGCTTTGTTGTTATAGTACACAATTCTTCTGTAAAATTGAGTTTACCTGAATATCAATAAAGTTGGTTTGCATGAGTCTACCATTCCCAGAGCACTGTCTGGGTGGAAGCTTCAAATATTTATAAATATATTATTCACGTGGAATTTCAAACTGAAAGGTTATTTTCAGTTTTGTTTGCTTAAAAATTTCAGAGGAGTGATGGCGATGACGACGGAATAAGAACGCGTGTTGAGTTGATGGCCATTATTTTATCAGAAATTTGTATTTCAAGAGCCAACCTCGAAAATCTAAAAATTATGGGTCTTTTTTGTTTGCGATTCCGAAACATAATAGAAATGTCGAAAGAATATCTTAGAAAATTTCATGGATCATAATTTAGTTATTATGTTTGGCTACTCCTTAAATCTGTCTGTATGGAGTTCTCAAATTATACTCGAGAAAACTAAAAAAAAATAATTTAAAAGATTTTGTAATTTGTAATCTACTATTTAATTTCACTAAAATAGGTTATACCTTCTGAGAAAGTTTACTTCTGGAGAGCAGCCAGGAAGGTTGCTCTCCAGTACCCGTCCACACCAAGAGGAGGCGAGCCACAAATATAAGCCTAATGTCCAAGATAGGAAACAAAAACAAAACTAGTACCCACTGGCAGTAAGTACAGGTTCTATAGGTGCCAAAAGATTCCACATCATCAGGAGGAGCAAAGAAGGGCTCACCCAGAGACGCCAGCGTCTCACCTCATCTGGGTGTGGCACTACTTTTATGCACACTTGCAATATCACACAGAATTACACTCATAAAAGGATAGAGGACTTTGAATATGAAGAAATAAAAGTGTCAAGGGGGAAAATGTAACATATAATGAAGACGCGCCAAGCGTGTTTGGTGCCAGCAGTCAAGCACCGAATGTGGTGCTAGTAGATGTAGGCCAAATGCATTCAGCCAAAATGTCCTGAAGACATGCTCCTTAATAACACACTTGAAGAGTAGCAGAGTGGTGGTTATTCGATTCATCAGAAGGGTTACAAGACATTGAAGGTATATAGACTCAGTACGTTATGTGTTGCGTAGAACTGTTGGTGTTTTTAAGTAATTGAAGCTCTAGAATTTGCAGTTTCAGGTAGATTAGGCCGATGATGATATTGGTGGTGGTGTCTTTCAAATAATTCTTGGCAAATTTATAGTAGGCAATGAAATTTTATTGGTTTGACATAAGGGCATGTTCATTTACAGAAGAGCAATAATTAGCCTAAAACCCTACAACAAGCCAAAGCAAGGGTAAGACGAGAATTTTTTCATGACCTGAAGAGTGCCATACAATTATATCTCCTTTGTGACATGCAAATTTATGTTTCAGTGGACTAGTTCCTGTGTTTTGATTGGATTATTCATTATCTGACGACATACTGTCTGAATAAATGCTTATAGGATTGCTAGAACTCTTTAGTAGACAATAATAAGATTTATTTAAATGTAGGAGCGCATCCTCGTAGAAAATTACATCCTTTACAAAATGTTTATCTTTATAATTCGCGTGTTTTAATTGATTTTTTCGATCTGTATACCCACTTCGATGAACAGACTTTGTAACAACTTATAAATATTTCATAAAATAGATTGGGTTCTCGTTTCTTCTAGTTTTTTTTTCCTTCAATATAAATTGGAACCTTCCTGTGACATGTGAATTTGGATAAAATATGCGTGTGAGTCATGAATAAATTTTCAGTAGCAGCAAATTAACATACGCGTTATCATTCATTGGCAGAGAAGATCATATGCAATTTTAGGTTGGGAAAGATATCAAATTTTCTCTGCAAATATCAATGTTTATTCATACAAGTGAACTATACTGGACGCAAATTTTAGTTTACATTTGAATTAAGAAGAAATAGCGCTGTTTTGTATCATGTGATTATACCCAAGTGGCTTATCACTGTAGTATGATTTTATTAGGGAGCAGTGACCTTACTCATCCCCCAACACCGGTTTTATAAATTAGGAAATTTTCTTTGGAAAACTTATCAAAGATGTTTTCCATCCACCAAACAGCAAACCAACGAAACACGCAGTTGCAGACACAGTAGATTCAACCTCATAGCCTTAGTTGCTTTGTGCTTAATACACATCGCCACACCCACTTTCAATAATGTAGTTTGTGAATATGTATTTTAAACAAGAGAACGCTAAAGTCGCGTGTGTCCAGCACCATACGTATAAAACAATTTTAAATAATTTAAAATTTGTACCTTCCAGTACTATAAGAATTGCTTTTTGCTCAATGCTTGGTGTTAGTTGGCTCTCTACAGAGGTTTTAAGAGCATTCTTTAAATAAGGAAGACTAAATGCTGACGTAGCCGAGTAGTCAAGCCATCCGAGGGTAGTGCACGCGTTTGCAATGACCTTGATTCCAGCTCCTTTGGCTGCTAAATATGGTGATCGTCTTGTGCTTTCTCTCTCACACTTATGAACTCCTCTGATTGCATGTAGCCGCCCCTGAGTGTAAGCAGAAAATTTATTTTTAGTTTTAATCCTTTGACATATTTTTGACTAAAGATCCAACAGTTACATGATTCTCAAATATTTAAGCCGCATTTATTTATTATAAAAGACAAACAGACAAGCCAAGACCTCGTTTGATAAAGAAAAGTCTTCACACTGTACATGAACAATTCCCTCAGTACAATATGCCAAATCATTTTATGTCCTCTTCAAGAGACTATGTAGTTCTCATGGGAAAGGTACGTAATATTCGTGGATAATCGTAGTAAATGATAAAATATTAAATGCTCTGAATATTAGAATAGAGAATAAATAGAGGGCTCTGGAAGACGTAAAATATATAGTTCAGACGAAAATAGAAGCGCCTAGAGTCGTCAGCGGGGTTCAGGAAATGTTTTGTTCATCTGCCCCTTAAAGTACATGAATTAATTAACCCCTGAATATTAGGGAAGATTTTTTTCCAGACTGATAATAATGAACACATGCTGTCTAGACTGCAGGTCAAAGGTCCAGAAAAAAAATGAATTTCAGTTGACTGTTAGAAATCAGCAATGGTTATTTTGGAAGAGTTACACAATTCAGCTTGTTTTAGACATACCCGGAAGTGTGTCCCCCCCAGTCCAACAATGCTGTACCCAAGAGAAAAAAAATACATGTTTTTTTTCACTTTATTCGAATCATAGACTGAAGGAAAACATATTGAGCTTGATTAAATGATCGAAATAAATTCTTCACACCACAACCTGAAATGTTTTTTAGTCTTAAAAATCAGGTGTTATTTTATTAAATGGATGTATTTAAAATGAGATTTTTCGACATATCATCATCATCAGCCATTTTCAATCCACTTCAGGATGAAGTCCTCTCCAGAAACTTTCCAGTTCCTTCTGTTTTGTACAATGGCCATCCATTTACTACCCACAAGCTCAAGAATTTCATCTGACCATTTTCATCGTTGTCTTCCAGGTTTTCTTCCATCTCCTCTTGGGTACCATTATGTTATTCTCTTAATCCATCTGTCATCATGTCTTTGAACTATGTGTCCTGCCCAAGATCATTTTAGTTCTTTAGTTTTGATTAGAATGTCCTTTCCTTTATTTTGCTGCCTAATCCATGGGTTTCTCTTCTTATCTAACAGTCTAATTTCCAATATAATTCGTTCCATTCTTCGCTGTGTCGTTCTCAGCTTCTCTTCCATTCTTTTGGTGAGTGCCCAAGTTTCACTTCCATAAGTCATGGTGGGGTATATACATTGGTTCATTATTTTACGTTTTAGACAAATTGGGATATTTTTCCTCAGTACGTGACTATATTTCCTGAGTGCTATTCATCAGAAATGTATTCTTCTCTTGACTTCCAGCCATTTATCATTATTACACTAATGAGTTGTCCAAGATAAGCATATGAATCCACCTTTCCGATTTCTACTCCTTCAAAGATTATTTTCCTTTCTGTGGCATACTTGTTCATCTTTAATCCGAAATCCTTACTAACTCTGAATAACTGATTAAGATTTTTCTCTAATACTTTGGGATCGTGGCTTATGATCATTTTGACATATAATTCATAAAAAATCCATGGTCTCTGATGCTTTTGTTATTATTCAAGCTTTACAGTCAAGTTCGGAAATTTTATAGTTTAGGCTAAGTGTGAAACGAAAAATCATGCATTTTCTTCTTTGGTGAAATGAAT
The DNA here is from genome assembly GCF_048544385.1 of Mastigoproctus giganteus. Taxonomy (NCBI): domain Eukaryota; kingdom Metazoa; phylum Arthropoda; class Arachnida; order Uropygi; family Thelyphonidae; genus Mastigoproctus; species Mastigoproctus giganteus. Next base: position 17,201,855 of record NC_143583.1, on the reverse strand, counting down.
TATTTTATTTTCTGAATCTGTGCAAATAAATATTTTGTCAGTTTTAGTGTAGGGTAAGGAAAGTTGCCGAATTTATTAAAAAAAACATGTGCTTTAAAAGAAGGAATTTCTTATTATGTTTATTTTGTATGTATCACGATTAATGCTAAATTTTCAGATCAACCACCACCGGAAAAGCATTTTACCGATAGAGTCGAGGAACAGTTATATATAAGCAAATAATCTGAAGTTCAGGCTGGGTTTTCAAGTAATTTTTAAAACATAAGTTATGGCAGTAAAAAAACTTTGCGTTTGAAGTGATTACAGGAAAATAACTTTTATAAATCATGTTACAAAACCATAGAATCAGAAAAAAATGCAGTGAACTTACAAATTCAAACAAACCTAACGAAAGATGTTTTGTCTTTTTTTAAGAATGCTACCTGAAAAGGGACAATTTGAGATATAAATTATAAGAATGAAGTAAATGTTTGAGACCATATTCCAACATTTTAGATTTTCTTTGAACGCAGTATATTTACACGATTTTCAAAGAAAATTTCCTTAAAATAAATTTCCTTTCTTCAAAACGAAAGCCAAGCGATCCAGATACGTGAAATAACTGTCACAGGCCATTCGGGTTTAGCAAGAACAAAAATTGCCCAAAGCCAAATCAACATTTTGTGGCATTGCAACGAGCACGTTCGGAAAGTATTGATACTGCCTATTGGTTATCTTTGGCACGACTGAGACATCTATTTCACTTCCACCTGTGACCGTCATGGCCAGGCAGTGGGGGAGAAATGGATGAGACGAGCAGAGGCGTCTAATATCAACGAATTACAAGCTGTCATGAACAAAAGGATGGCACTTATATTTTTGTGAAAAAGCTGACTCATACCGGCGTGTCTCTTTCATTGAGCCAAAGAAAGAAACCACAAAGTGTCCGCACTTCTAACCATTCGGATTGTTCTCCCAACTTATCTTTAACTTTGGTGTAGAAAAATAAAATATGAAGAAAAACATCAAACCTCAGTGACAACAAAATAAGACAATGAAAAAATCCAGATGACAAAAATCATTATGATGGATTTTCGTGACTGCCATTTCTTTTCCTGAAACCGAATGTTGTTTATTTTTTAACTCGTACAGCGATGGCTATTGGGATTAAATTTATTGCTTATAGCTTAGGACATCGATGGGAAAGTTTTTGCTGTTCTGTGTCCTTCCAATTTATTAGTAAAAGGACAAAAATCAAAAAGTTTGCTGGTGCATCCCCTGTATAGATGCGGTCTCTGTATCACTGAGGAGCCATACTGTAGAACTGTATTATTATTATTATTTTTTTGTAGAATATTTGGTATAAGGATATTCCCGAATTTTTTAAACATTTAATTGAACTTTATTTTTGCCAGAAGCTATTGTTAATCTTTACTCTTAACTCTGAACACCTTTTTCCGCTGAATTAATTTTAAGTTGATCACTGATATCTTTATCTCTTTGGCTTTATTAAACTAAGAGAAATAATCATACGTAAAAGTACCTTTATGTTATAAGGTAGTTAATTGGAGAAAGACAGGAACATCGTATGAAACATTACAACAGACCGCTTACTAAATTCATCCATACTCCCAGTCTATCGTCAAATATTCGTTCAGTCCTTTAAAGTGTCCTCAAAACTTAGGTCATTTACTAAGTTTATTTCATCCATTCATCTCTGCGAAACAGGTTGTTATTTGGCACTATTTTCGAAGAGCGACAGTTCAAACCCCCTTTCTAATATGCATGCACTGCCAAGGATGGATACCCACAGTATATTATGCGATACGAATCGTTATTCTAACATAATCTGTCAGTCACGGCGAAGATTAAGTAAGGAATAAAGAACGAAATTTTGTTCGGAAAATGTAAGACAAAAAGCAGCTTGTCTCCTTGCATTAATTTTCTTTCGTTTTGTAAATTTGAATCAATTTTCCAGCCCACGAAGCAACGTGAATCTACTGTCTTCACGCAGGGGCAGACAGATATAAATTATCTGTCACAAAGATCCCCTTCTTTGCAAAGGAAATATGGCCCGAGGGGCACTAAATCCCAACGCTCATATGTTAACTCTTATTACCTTATATATTACGTTTATGTTATCATCCCTTGAACATGCTCGATACATAAAAGATGAGATAATCATGACTTTAATGAGAGCTTCCATTAGAATGAAATTATGACACATTTAGTTTAACCACTTACTTTTATCGTTTTGGGTAAAAATGTACATTTTTTTTCCCAGAATTTTCAGTCTGTCTCCCACCTTGCAGATGAGCGGAGACTATAGTTCTAATATGTTTTTCAAAAATTAAAAAAAATCTGTTGTTAATTGAACATATACACTCACCGGTCAAAAAATTAGAAACACTTATTCAATATCCAGTAAAGCCAACTTTTCCCTAATTACGGCTTCATGGCATAGATTCTACTGGGTGTCTAAGGGAGCCTAGTTTCCAAATTTCACCATTCTTCCATTAAAATTACCCGTCAGACGATTGAGGTCGGTAGAGAACTACGAAGCCGAACTGCCCTTTCCAACTTATATAGACATTCTCCATTGGATTTAAACATTTAATTTAAATCTCGAGAATTAGGCAGCCGAGGAAGATATTGGGGAATCATCGGATTGTTCTTCGAACTACAAGTTTTGCACTGTGGATAGTTTCGTTGCCTTCTTCAAAGAATCCATCACAATCCCTAAAAATGAAGAATTGCAGGGTGAAGTTGCCTCGATACGACAGAAAGATATTCATTGCAGGGAACACGACCTTTTAACACGACCGATACGAGCGGATCCCGCCTGTACGAACAAAACATGCTCCATACCATGGTACCACCTCCAGCCGCTTGAGTTTGGATCAGCTGTTTGGACAGTTTGGATCAGCTGTTCCGAACCTTTTTTGTTTTGCGAGCCTCTTTCAACAGAAAATTTATATCGTGAGCACCCTAGGCAAATTAATATTCTTCAAAGTAGTTTTAGATTTATATTGCTAAGTTCTTAAATGACTACGGTTAAATATGCTAATCTTTGTATCCTTGAGTTATCCGTTGAAAAGGATAAGGTGAAAAGGATTATCGATGAAGAAAACTATTTACTCTTGTCTCAACGCGAATAAATGACTATTTTCTTTGCCAGGGGAAACCACTAACATCTGTGTGTGTTAAAATTGTAACATGCTCGCTGTCCGTTTCTTTATATAAAGTAGTAAATAGTCGGGAGTTAGCTGGACTTGAATTTTATAAAATTAACTGTTTGACAGATCGTCTAAAATACTTTTCAGTTGTTGTGGCATTCGTCTCGATGCCAAAGCTATAGCATATTTTCCTCCACTTTACCATCGTTCAGGTATCTTATAAATACAATTAAAATTGCTAGATTAGAAACGTCTGTGGTTTCACCTAAATGCAAAGCATAAACTGCTCTTTTCGAAATCTTTCTACAATAACGGATTGAACATCATCAGACACATCATGTATCTAGCGAGACACTATGCCATTAGAAAAGGGTATCATCTCCAACTTCTTAACTGAATCGTCTCCAAAGAGATTTTTAGATTTTTATTGATTTTTCCATGTGCTTTTGTACATGGAAAAATCAATTCTTCTACAATCGCATGAGCTTTTCCAGCCTTTGCAATTTGGTTACTTACTAAGGAAGAAGCTTCAACCTTTTTTTCTTTCTTGGTTATTGAGAGAAATATATGAATCGATATTATATGTTTTTTTTTTAAATTCTTGAGATTTCTGTTTAAAACCGTAAGTAGACTTATCAGCATAATTTTCATGTTTGGTTGAAAATGTCAAGACAAAAGGGAAGATTTCAAGGTCTCATTTTACTAATTTCTTGGCCACCTTGACTTAAATTTTCTGGAAGATTTTATTGATTCTCATCGACATCGTTTTTGTATGTTTCCAGTCAACGAACGAGCCATTATGGCTTTTATAATTTAAAAAATATTTATATTATATAAAATATAAATATAAATCTTATATATTTATTTATTTTATATTTTACTGGACTCACTGAATTATGTCCGATTTCTTACTAAAATTTTACTAAAGGCATATGTAATTTAAAAGACTGATGCACCTGAAATACAACAACAAATACTTCGGTTTTTTTTTCTTAAGATTCTGACTGTCTGCCCCATTTCTTCCTTTCAGAATTGCATTCTCCTTCCGTCTTCCACCCACTGTGCACTTTTGAGATGGTTTTCCCACGCTATTGAGTTGTTTTCTCACTTGTAGCTGCTGCTAAATGCGCTTCTAAAATAACACCTTTTTGAAAATCGGATAGATCACCTGTTTTCCACATGACCGAACCCATGAAGAAGTCCAGTATTTCAGTATTTATTTGATATCAAGGAACTTGTGATCATACCATGTGACAACTAACATTTGCATATCATGTTTCATTATCTGGTCACTTCATTTTCACAAGGTTTCTAATTATTTGACTAGTGACTGTATAAAGCAGTCAAATTTCATTATAGCAAAGCAATACAATTTAATTTCTCTGTCTAACAACTGTTTTAAAGAAAAAAAAGAGCCGTCCTATTAGTAGCCCAAACATCCACTTGAAATTCGCTCTCCACACAGAATTCCTATGCCTTTCATGCGCTTAGGTATAGAATATGCAAACTCTGGCAAATGCTAATTAGTCCTCTAAGAAAATCGAATCATTGCATCCCTTGAAAGCTTAATGAGGTATTTGTAGATTGCATGATTGGTATTTCCCATTACTGGCCATGTGATACCTGGTAGAGATCGGTGGCTTCTCTACTGACCCCAAGAGATCGGTTTGAGGCGAATTGCTTTCATCAAACATGTTGATTCATTTCAAACCTGTAGGCTATTTGCTCGAGAGTGTCCTCCTCTGAATTTCAGGAGCGATAAATTCCTCACAATCAAACACGCATATGGTTGGGTTAACATTGCTGTTTGAAATGCGCACGACGAATCTTCTCATCCCGAATTCGCTTTCTACGGATAAACGTTTTATATGTTTCTAGCGTAAGAAAGTTCAGTTTCTTTCATTTAACGATTCCCTTTGGGAGTATTCGGAGAGAGCCTGAATTAAGTGCCTAGAATTTAATCAATACAATGACCTCGATTTCCAGCTTAATCCATTAGATGTTCTGGGATTATAGAAGAAATCGGAGCCTGTCAAGAGACGTTTTGATACCTTCCCATTTAGAAAACGTTATAAAAGAGAACATAAAAAGGATCTGCACCTTGCTGATAAATCTCTCCCTTGTGGAACGTTCAGGAGAGCCACCCAAAGTACTACTAAGTATATAAAAGTTGTTGTGCTTGCTAGTTACAACACTAAGTGGCTGAGGTTTTGTTGTCCAACCTAACATTAGGAATAGTACATTTCTTCGTTAGTTTCTTTGGTTGCTTGATACTGGAAGGAAAGAAAGTGGCTCATACAGATTGCAGAATATTCATCGTTTATTGGTGATGGATCGGTATTCTACCGTCTTTCTGCTCTCTTTTTCAAGAGGTTAATTGTAAATCTTTACTCCCGTTCACAACACTTTAAACAAAACACAACCTTCTTTTTTTCAAAATAAAGTTGCTTTATATTGCGGATCTGAAATATTATACTATAATTTAGCATATATAGATGTACCCTTTTAGCATAGTCTACATACACTCAGTGATCACTGAATTATGGCCACCCCAGCCGTAATGGATCATGCCGTGCGTGGCTCGAATTATTATTATTTGCACGACCAGATGCAAATTACCACTGCTCTTGCGTACGAAGCTGAATAGCTTCGTACGCAAGAGCAGTGGTAATTTGCATCTGGTCGTGCAAGTCAAAGTGATAAAGTAATAGTTATGGGACGCAGTAAAGATGCCATGGAGTATCAAAAGGGTCTTTAGGGAACTCGTGTGTTGGGTTCTTCCATATCGCAAATGGCACATCTTGTCGTCGGTTTATTACAGCACGCTGTGGTTAAGGTGTACAAAGAACGGACTTGAACGGGTCCAACCACTTCCAGCCGAGAGAACTGTAAAAGACTACGCAAGGGGAATGTTTTTAGTCAACGGCAAGTCACTGTGTGACAGTTTATTTCGCAATACAGTATGGGAATGCAAAAACAATGTCACAAATGATGATGCGCAGTACACTCAGATCTATGGGGTACCACAGTAGACGACCCAAGAGACACCCTCCCTTCACCGCTGATCTTCGTTGATGGCGGATGTTGTGGCGTCGACAACACGCTGGTTGGACACTGGGGTACTGGGAACGAGAGTGCATGTGCAACACAACCCTCCGACGGACGCCTGCGTGTGTGATGCAAGCAAAAGGAGTCCATGGATTTATCATGCATGGTGCTCACTATCCAGGCAGGTGGTTGCTTAATATTGGGCAGATTTTGCGGCAAAAACTAGGACCCCTCGTGCGTATGGACCAACGTTTCACTTGTGAGGCTTATCGGCAGCTTTTAACAGATCATGTTCATTCTGCCAAGTTGCATTTTTCCCAGATAGAAACGGAATATTCCAAGACGATAATGCACCGTGTCATCGGTCACATACTATGAACTGATGGTTCGAGAAACAAAGTGAAGGTATCACCCATCTTGATTGGCCTCCAGTTTTGCTTGACCTCAATCCAATTGAACACCTGTGGGATGTTTTGGAACTGGAAGTGAGGTGTATGGGCACGCAGCCGTCATTTATTCCAACACTGTGGAAAGCCTTGCATGCAGCATAACTGCAGATCTCTACGCACATCTTCAGATATCTAGTAAAGTCAGGCCTAGGCGAATTGCTGTTATTCGTGCGAACAGTGACCCAACAAAGTATTTGGTTGCTGGTATTAATTCAGTGATCACTGAGTGTAACACAGTACATTGGAAACTTTCTTGTTGAAATTTTAACAAGAAATCCTTCATATCTGTTCAATTACAATTAAAGGGTACGTTTTTCTGTATAGAAATTTATGTTCTATTTTCCAATGTTCTGAATGTAGAAATTATGAGGAATAAAAACTGAAATTTGAAAAAAAAATAATATTCAATAGAGCAATAAAACGTACACTAGCACTGAGAGAAACGTTTTTGTTTTCAACGTTTTCTCATAACATTTTACGAGGACCACTAATTATTAAAAAAATAAAACTTAACATCAAGAAATAGTTTAAATTTGTGTACTTCTTCCAGATTAAACTTTAGTTCTAAAGCCCTTCCTTTATTTGATCTGCATCTAAGTTCCTAAGGATATAATCGTGAAGATGATTCTTAATAATACTTGAAATCAATTTGTAATAATGCTTGAAATATAAGCGGAATTTAATTAATTTTTGTTACGTGGTACACACGTTTCTGACTCTTATTTTACGCTCTTTTTGAGTTCTTGGTATACAGATGAATCTCTTAAAACTAACCTTGATTAATACATTTTTTTTGTAATCTTTGAGAATAGCTTTAATTAGAACGTCCACTGTATTTATGCACTGAGTGGCCAATTTATTAGGTGCATCTAATCTTTCCATGAACTGGAGCTATTCTTCAGTGCTCATTACGTGTTTGTACAATGCGATAAACAGCGAGTGGGCAGAAACGTAGGGATGCTATATGTGTGCAAATCGATGTGAGATTGGGCATGATGAATAATTTAGGTGACTTTGAACATAGCATCGTGGGGCGCCAGTCCTTAGAAGGTATCTTAGAAACTTTAGCCCTTCTGGGGTTTCACGTACGATTGTACCTCGAGTGTATCTATAGTAATCCAATAACGAAATAACGTCCACCCCACGGAAACTAATGACATTAACCGTAGATAGTGAAGGGTTAGAAAAACTTCGGACGAATCCTGTTTTTTTTTTGTTTCACGCTGGTGAGAGGACCAGAACATGACAAAAAACCATTGGTACATGGATTACACTGTCAGATGTCAACAATGCAGGCAATAAACTAGTGCAGGGAGGGAGTGGTTTCTTGACACCAGTGGGTGAACATTTGCATGATATTGGTCATCACTGAATTATGGCCACCCCATCCGTAATGGATCATGCTGTGCGTGGCTCGAATTATTATACGAAGCTCAACAGCTTCGTACGCAAGAGCAGTGGTAATTTGCATCTGGTCGTGCAAGTCAAAGTGATAAAGTAACAGTTATGGGACGCAGTAAAGGCGCCATGGGATATTGCTTTCAACCAGGACAAATCCATTCCTGACGGTGTGTCCATCTACGAATATGACCAACACGATAATGTGCTATGTCACAAGGCCAGAATTGTACAGAAGTGGCTCCAGGATAATAAGAGTGAATTCAACCTGCTGTGGTGGGCTCACTAGATCTCATTTCAATTGAGTAACTGTGCGATATTGTGGAATGAGCTCTTTGGAGCAAAGATCCCAAAATATCCAGTTTGTAATAACTCTGGGGAACAATTGGCATCGTGACTGGCATTCAATATCTCATCTCGTTGAATGCATTCCAAGAGAAATCTAGACTATTTTGATAGCTAAAGGGATTTCGTTCACTATTAGACATGTACCTAATAAAGCGATTACTGAATGCAGAGATGACACGGGAATCAGTTTTGCATAACTAATTCAGCCTTTCTTAAGGTTTTGCCTTTTAAATTCTCCTTTCGTGCCCCTTAACTAATTGGGTAGCTTCAGTATGGCTTCTTTGTTAATACTTTTTTGTATCGTACGTAAACTGTTTATTAAAATTTCAGTGAAAACAAAATGCAGATCCCGACTGTTGAAAGCCAAATTTTATGTAACTCCTAGCTCATCCAATTTACTAATTAAAAGCATATTTTAGGTACGTTTAAAATTGCCTAAAACATCAGATGAATTTATCTCAGTTGTTCGTCCTCGTTTAATAGCCTCCTAGTGGACAGATTTTCATGAAATGTAATATTTAGATCTGCTCAAAGATTAGAAAGATTTGTTCAAACCATCTGCATTTTAGTTACAATCAGAGTGTCAGGATTTAATTGCGAATAGTAAAAATAATGTTCAGTAATCAATAAACCAAATAGTATTACACGAAAATGATATTCTGGATTGGAAACTGCTTGTATTCGCATCTGTTTTCCGATATCTCTAAAAGGTTGAGTGTTTTTCGCAGCATGCCAATATTACGTGGTGTTTATGCGAATTTTATTTCGTACCTCTAATTATATTTCTCTGAAAAATTGATCATGTCGCAGCAGGGAGAACGACTGCTAGTTGAAAATGTTCATAAATAATCTGGGACACGAAGAAAATATATTACATTTTCCTCTCTCTTTAAAGAGATTTGTAATATAAAAACTTTAGTCGATCAACGAGATTTTAGAGGGTTCCACCACACATGTTTTAAAAATGGTCGAACGCAGATCTTTCATTAAAATTTCAATTATGCAGCAGATCCGTAGTCATCCATCTAGTTTTGAGCTGAAGAAAATGAATTGGAAAATATTAAGAACCAAATTGAATTTACTGAATTTGCAGTGCGATTAGAGAGAGAGAGAGCTTCGTGGACAAATCTATGCATGACTGAAAATCCCCTCTAGCGTAGGCTCATCTCTCCATAACGCTACAGAAAATGCTCAGCTCCATATCTAGCATTGATTGTGTTACGTGAATAATTCAATCAGGACAGCCGAAGACATGCTGGGATCGGTACTGCCAACGGACCAAAATACTTCTTCGTATTTATGGTTTCCGAGCAGTCAAACTCTGTCTATTTTTGCCAGATGACACAAAAGTGTGCCAGAGGATAGTACTTAGTATTTAGAAATATTGCAGTTATTGCGCATAACTTAATAGATCGCTTCATAAAACTGTCGTAATAGTGATGTTTTATATTGAATTATATTCGGCTGTTAGCACGTAAATCCCTTTTTTCCCTCGTTTGCTTAACTGAGGGTAATATTTCACTGTAGCCATTTTCTATCGCCGAACTGCTGGCCACCTGGAAATCATTGTACGAGGCTGGCTGCCTGGTATTTCCGAGACTATTGAACCAACTAATTCGACATATATAGAGAGATACGGTCAGATAGAAGGCTGTTTATGAGGAGGGCTGTTTGAAAAGTAAGGTAAACGATGGTTTCAGAAAAAAAACATTTAATCACAATACAATAAAAGGACACATAAATCAAGGCACATTAGTGCACCACATTTCTACATAGTCCTCCATCGCTTTTAGGCAGTGGTCATACTGTGTCCCGAACATAATTGAACAGTTCTCCCTTGTACCATTGCAACAGAATATGGTTGGCAAGGATATGTAAAGTTTTGCCTGTTTGAGAAATAATTTGCCTTAATTTGACCTGTGAACTACGTTCACCGTCCGCACCCAAAAATTGTATCATCACACAAAGAGCACATTAGGATGAATCCATGTTGCTCTCTGAAAAACTACAGCCACTGTTCCTGCCTCGCCTTGATTGTCCGACCTATATTTACATAACAATCGCATAAGGCTGTTGTTTTCTGTTTTGTAGATGTGGTCATTCGTTTTGTTAATAACCCAGCTGTTTCTGGAAGTTATGTTACATTTGATACTTATAGAACTCAGTCAGGGGCCGCCGTAGCCTAGTGGTCAGGCGCGCGGGTGCATAGGTACACGTGCCTTGAGTGACCGGGGTTTAAGCCCGTGACTGCTGAATACGGTGCTGTTTCTTGTATTCTGTGTATCTTGTAAACTTCTCTGATCGTTTGGTCGTTCCCGAGTATAAACAGAAAATTTATTTTTATTTTTTACTTCGCTTCGTATTCAAGAATTATACATCTATAAACAACCCCTCCTCTTGTTTGAGATATCTAATTAGCGTAAAACAAATGGCTGTTATAGCTCGCTACAGCCTCCTTGATAAACATCAAATATGTGTGAAAGATGTAGTTCGGCTGTGTATTTATCCGATATGATATAATTAGCTGGATTTTTGCATCTGTTGAGTGAAATGAAAAGTCACGATAGCCATTGAGACACAGTCCTGGCATGTTTTGAGTTTATGCACAGCAATGCATAAAGTAAAAATTCAGTTTCGAATAAATTCACTTTTAAAAATTTTACACGCAATGGAAATAATGTTATGTGATGTGCTATATGCTTTATCCTTAAAGCTGAAAATCTTTGGGAATCAATATTTACGACTGCGCACCATTCTAGAGAATTAATTGGATTTCTCTTAGGACCTTAGAAATAAAAACTAAAACATTGAAAGCGAACATTGGAAACTATGTAAATCGCTTACTATCTAGGTTCAGTATTTGAGCTATGTAGCTAAGGTACACCATAACCTTCCCTTTAAATTACGAGACCCTCATGGACGCAATAGGACCTATTGGTTATAACTTATAACCAATCCTATTGCGTGTTACTGCATAAAATTCGTTACTGTACGCTTCTACATTTTCTTTCTGTTGATGCCTGTTATGATATGAACATACATCACCAGAACAGACTGAGCACCAAACACGCGCTGAATATGTTCACACCTTACCCATTAATCACTGAGTCTATCACTACAGTAGGTATTAGAGACAGCAGTGGTAGACTACTATCTACCATACTATCTCAAATGGATCGATTTATCCTACAAAAACTGAAAGTTCCTCATGAAGTTCCCCATGGAAGGCTGTTGCAATATAATCAGAAGAAAGTGTGATTAAGCAAAGTTCTTCGTGAGATCAAGGGCTCACTAAAAGACAGGGGACAGAGAGTAATCATAAATGGATATTCTTCAGGGTTGGTGAGTGTAGTTTCAAGTGGAATCCCTCAGGGATCAGTTTTAGGAGTCGCTTCTGTTTTCTGGAATTTTTAATAGTAAAACTGTTATTTTAATTAAACAAATTTTTATAAAATGTTTTATTTCTTAAAGTTATATTAGAAAAATAAATAAGCTTAAACTCTTTCCTAATATTGCCAGCTAATAAATGAAAATATCTCAAACGCTTTTTAAATAACATATATTATATAATTCGGAAAATTACTTTTTGATCTAAGATCGTTAAATTACTAACTAGTGAACACAGCACTTACTTTCAGTGAGTAAGAATTTTTTTATTTCGAGTTTGCTGTAGATAAATCTTAAAATTTGTTTAATATTTATCAGCAGAAATTTATTTCAAAACGTAGTTATGGTTTGGTTATTTTGAATTAACTTAAAAACAAATTAGGTTCAACAAGATTCTCGTATCATCGAAGGCTTCGAACCCGGGTGGTAAAATAAAGTTAAACTTGTATCGAAAAAGTGAAAACCTACCTTTAAGGTATTGGCACGTTTTATATGTATTAAAGATATTAAAACGGCTATGTATGTTTATTTGCAGAAAAACAATTTTGCTCTAACAGAGACCAAATAATCCCACAAATGTAATGGCTCTTTCCTCCTCATCAAACGAGCTCTTCTTTGTCTTACATATGAAAACAAAAGAATTATCGCATTAAGGATTTTTATCAACTTCAATGTTTGTGTGTGTTTGTTGCACTCGTTGTGTTCTTCTTTTTGTGTGTAATCCCTTCCTGACTCCGTCTCTGGAAAACATCATTCCGTGCATGGTCACAGAGTGTAACTTGGAAGCGAACAACAGCTGTTATACCCCTAGCGTTTTGTTTCAAGCACATAATTGGATGTGTTGCCTTGCATCAAATTCCATTATTCAACACGCGACATCCTAATAAAGTAGTGGTAACAAGAAATTACTCTTCCATGACACACAAAAGAAAATCCGACATTTATTAGAGAACGCCTTTATCCTCACCCCCCCTCCCATCCTTGGGTTTAGACGAGGGCAAGTTTTTCTTTCCAGATTTCTGTGTTCGAAAAGAAATGTCGCGTGTGTGTGGGGAAAAAAATGTTCACCAATTCAAGATAAATTCCTAAACGCTTGAAGAAATCGGAAGTGGATGTTCGATTGTAACCTGTAAAATGTTTGACTATAAAGACGGGCTGGACCCTCAGAAGATTAAAAGGCCATCTTCGCGAGTAACAATTTGCGGAATTTACACTCTGAATTGGAGAAACTGGCGAAAATAAATCCATCAGTTTAAAATGATTAAGAAGCTCCTTTGAGAATTCGAATTTTTATCGATCATTAGTGTTTGTGAAAAAATAAATTAAATATATTTAATAAAATAAATGCAGTTCCAGCGTTGGAAAAAAAATTCGAATAATAGGGGAAAATAGAAAAAGAATCGGCAAATAGCACACGCTATATTGCATTGAATTAAATGTGATTATTAGTAGGCATCAGCAAAACTCAGAAATAAATGTATTTCTGAGTTAAAAAAAGTTCTAAAATCATAAGCCAGTATTTACATGAGAGTAATAATATTTTACCACGCATTGTCAAAATAATGGCCGCTGTAGCGGAGTGGTCAGGCGCGAGGGTGCATAAGTACGCTTGCCTTGAGTGACCAGGGTTCAAACCGTCACTGCGAATTACGGCGTTGTTTCCTGTATTTTTGTGAACTCTTTTGACCATGTGGTCGTCCGGGAGTATAAACAGAAAATTAATTAATTTATTTATTTTATTTTAAAGACGCAATAGATCGAGGTTCGCCACAGTACCCTAATGACTATAACATACCCCAAAATTTCTCCAAGCAAATTAGTCCAGTAATTCACAACATGAAATCTTTGACACACAAACATCTTCAACTCGTTGTTTCAGTCCACATGGTTCAAAGGATTGAGATCCCCCATAAATGACTCTAAAACTGGCAATGGCTGGTTTCTTCACCACAAGAATGCTTCTTGTCACACGTCATTCACCGTGTAGAAATTTTTGAGCGACAAAAGCAGTCCCGTCTTGTTGCACTCACTTTATTGGCACCATGTGGCTATTGGCTATTCTCAAAATTAAAACAGGACATGAAAGGAAAAAAAAAGTTTAAGTGGATTTAAGAAAGCCAATCATTAGCATTGTAAGCATTTATTACTGAACAAAATTACCGAACATTTTGCTCACATCTTGTATACGTTTAATGTATCACACGACAAAACTGTAAGTCTGTAGCTGACAAGAATTATTAAAATTATTGACTGGAGATTGAGAATTGACTCTCATCAGAAAAATCCAATTAAAAGGAAGGTGCGATCCTTAGCCTTGATGAAAACAGGGATGCTAGTGTGATTCTGCTTGTCTGTAGTTACAGCAGCCGTCAACTCGGCAATTGGTTGGGTGACACATTGGATTAGTCAAGCAGCTTTGCAACCAAGCTTTTTGGATTTTCATTGCCTCATTCATCAAGAGTGTCTGAGTGACAAAGTGTCAGGCAAACACAAGTCGACAAGGGACTGGGTGTAACCCTGACGAGTATTTTAATCCACTATTGCAATCCACCTTTGATGCCTCGTGTTTGATACCTTGGCATGCTTAGATTTTTGTAATAAGATGAACGATTAGACTTGTATGAATAATCTAAATTCATATCGCATCAAGAGATTATTTTATATTCTCTGCGTGTTGTGAGTCATTGAGAAACCATAAGTTTTCCAAGCACGTTTTGCTGATGCTAAGAAATAAAAAACAACAACACAAGATTCTTTTAAAGAAAAAACATAAAATCAATACACAAAAATTAAAATCTCCTGTTTTCCCCGATCTCCAGCTTTTTGAAATTCAAGTGGTGGAAGCCATGTTCTTGTTAATGTTTCTTTAAAATTTGTTCATTAGAAGATTTTTTTAAAAATAAAGTTCGAAAGTTAGAATGAAAAAAAAACGATTTCGTAATTCTAGAATACGCATCAATGAATCTACGTAAACGGACCCCCTAATTTACATGTTGCAGTTATTCTTAGTTAAACAGAGGATGGTTGTTAGCTATACCGGGAACTTCTATTCAGCACAAAGCACATAAGGCAATCCCTAGGGAGTATGGAGTGGTGACGCAGCAATCCAAAGGCAGACAAGCTAAATTCGAACAAATGGGCATTAACTAGAGTTGGCCTTAATGTGCAACACATTCCTCTTGTAGGTAATTCCATCAAGACACCGCTTGCAGTGTTTCTCTGAACTCTGCTGCTGAGACGAAATTTAGCCTTAATATATTTAAACTCCCTGGAGTGAGAATTATGCAGTACAACTGTCCTACATACGTATTCGCAATCATGCTTCGCTGAAGGAATGCAGAATACATAATCCATTTTTGTCCCCCTTTCAAAATTTCAGGTGCAAATCGATGGTGTTAATTTGTGCAACTTAATAAATGTGGTTAAAGCGAATTTAACCTACCTATCTAGTGTAAATCTAACCTATTGTAAACATTTAGAGTACATTAAAAGGTTATTTTTTTATTTATAAAAATATTTAAATAAAATAACATAAGAAATAAAAAAAGATATTTACTGTAAAAAATTATTTAAACAAAAAATTCAATATAATATACAAAAATTAAAATATAAAATGCTTCATATTGTGGAGTATTTTACATTTTAATACTCCATATTAATTTTAATTTACAAAAGAATAATACGTCATAAAAACGCAAGGAAAAACACCACAGGAAACATGTACGAGCATATAATCACTAAAAGGTTCATAATTGCAAAACCCGGACCTATTTTTAATAAAACACTACAGTTGAATTTTCGTATTAACGAGTGGGAAAGTCAAATATTAAAAACAAAACCGATGAATTAATATGTGAAAGTAATTTTAAGTTGTATCTGGTATACCTTATTTCTGAATATGTGGTATTTCTTATATATATATATATAATGAGAAGAATGGGGAGGAGCAGAGAAAATAGACTAAAATGCGATTGGATCTACAGAAACCACAAAAAAAAAAAAAGAAGATATATGGAAAATAAGATGTGGTTATTTGATTTTTAGGAGCATTAGCAACTAAGGCCATATTGCTCCGGGAATATCCGGTGGTCATTCCCTGACCTTTCCGTATACGCCGTATTTAGTGGTCACCGGCTCGAACCCCAGTCTAATCAAGAAGCGTGTGCTACGCACTGCTGCTCCTTCAAACCTGGCTACACAGGCGCCCGGAAAATAAGAAAGTACATATATCTCTATAACTCATAATCTCAATGTCGTCTTCAGGGATCTACCATTGAAATCATAGAAAAGGCAGCAATATGTAGGCCTCTGTTTCTGACATGAAATATCCGCTCGGTATACCGTGGTATGGAAATTTGAAATTGATGGTTAAAGAGATTAGTCCTAAAGCATGGATAATGTCCTAAAGTTATTTCAGATACACATTATATCTTAGGAGGTACATCCAATTGACATAGATGGACAGTGCATTTTTGAGTCAGTTTGGTGCGACATAAGCACCGATACAGCAAAAATGAGGGTAGGAGTTTGTTATCGGCCTAATGGCTCTGATGAGTACAATGAACAATTATGCAGAGAAATAGAGTGAGCCAGTAAATCAGAGTTGTTATAATGGGGGATTTTAACTCACAGATATTGACTGGAACTTGCGGATTGGTGAGTCGCACGCTAGCATTTACTGGATGATTGTTTTCTACAGTAGCATATTCGGGAGGCAACCAGAGGGAATAATACTCTTGATCTGATTATCAGCAATGATTATTCATGGGTTAAGAATCAGCAGAAAAAGGAACCACAAGTGGCAGATCACCGTGTACCGATGCGTGATTTACTTAAATATTTACTACCATCAGGAATAAAGGGAAGAGTTGTTGCTTCCATAAAGGTGACTACAGTGGTCTCAGACAATTTTTAAATTCTATACAGTGGGACCAACTGATGATTTTACCAACAGCAAATTCTAAATGGGAAGCATTCAAGGGAGTAAACTTGGAAGCTACTAGGCTTTTTGTTCAAACTAAGAACTACTGCTCTAGCTTTAGGCCTAAATGGATGTCAGATGAACTAATGACACTCGTGGCAGAGAAGAAAATGCATGGGATGCATATGAATTATTAGGCGACACAGATGCCTATGGTATATATAAGCTAATTTGTAATCAAGTCACAAAGGACATTAGGCAAGCGAAGGCAAATTATGAGAAATCTTTGGCAATGGATGCAAAGGAAAACATCAAAGACTTCTTTACTTATATAAATTCTAAAAGGAAGAGAATGAATCAGCTTGGTACACTTGATATCAATGATTTGACTGTCGATAATCATTCTCAGATAGCTGTCGACCTAAATGAGTATTTTGCAGCTACATTCACACAAGAGAAGTTATTCAAGGAGGAGAGGGCCAGATATTTATCAAACTATAATAGGGAGTTAAATGTTTTTGTAATAATTGAGAGCAAAGTGGAGGAGAAATTGTTGACGTTAAACATAAGAAAAGCACCTGGGATGGATGGTATCTATCTAGTTATATTAAAGGAGGTGGCAAATGAAGTAAGAAAACCCTTGGCCATAATTATGAGACCATTCTTGGACTCGGGGAAGTCCCCCACAGACTGGAGATGTACAAATGTATCACCAATTCACAAAGGAGGGTTCAAAAGGTGACATAAGTAGCTACAGACCTGTTAGTTTAACTTGTGTTCCGGAGAAAATAATAGAATCACTGGTTAAAGAAGCATTGCAGGATCATACAGACAGCATGGGGTTTTGTTAAGGGGAAGTCTTGTCTGACCAATTTGATTGGATTATATGACATCGTTACAAAGGTACTGGATGCAAAAAATAATTTTGATATCATATACTTGGATTTAGGAAAGCTTTTGATACTGTTGCACATGGAAGACTACTGTACAAATTGCAGCAATTGGACATTGAGGGCAAATTGCTACAATGGATAAAAGGATGTTGACTGGGAGAAGATAGAGAGTGGTAATCAATGGATACTGCTCTTTGTGGAATAATGTTATTAGTGGTGTCCCCCAAGGTTCGATGTTGGGTCCATTGTTGTTTTGCATATTTATCAATGATATCGATGAAGGTATATCAAGCTTAATATCAAAGTTTGCAGATGATACAAAGGTTGGCAGAATTGTTAATAACAGTAATGGCAGCATGCTTCTGCAATAGGATCTGGAAAAGTTGGGGAAATGGGCTGAGAAGAGGCAACTGAAGTTTAACATTGACAAATGCAAAGTACTGCATATGGGTAGGAATAACCACAGAGTAACTTACCAACTGGGTGGTACTACACTCAGGGTAGCGGAGAATGAAAGAGACCTGGAGGTAATTGGGCAGTCAGATATGAATTTTTCGAGCAGTGCAGACAGGCTGCCATAGAGGGATCATGGGGTCTTGTCAATGATATGCAGGAATTTTGCGAACAGGGATAAGGAGGAGATATCCCCTTGCACAAGATTACACCTTGAGTACTGCGTACAGGTATGGAAGCCTCATTTTAGGAAGGATGTAGTTGCTAGAACGAGTACAGAGAAGGGAACAAAGGAGTTCTCTTACGAAGAAAAGCTTAAGTCTGCAAATTGTAGCATCTGGAGAGTAGCCACCTTCGAGGCGATCTGATTGAGGTGTATGATGCCTTGAATGGATTGCGGAGGCTCAATGCTGATGCGATTCTTCTTCTTGCTCAGATTACAAACCTGAGGGGGCATAAACTGAAATTGAGGAAAGAGAGTTGTTGAATAGATGTGCGGAAATTTTCCTTTAGCCAGTGGGTAGTTGATTGCTGGCTTAAACTTCCATCTGTCATTGTGGAAGTTGATAGCTTAAATAAATTCAAGGCAGAACTAGACAAACATTTTTTGTAAAGATTGGGTGGGTGAAATGGGAAGTTTTTTTTTTGTTTTGGCTGATGTTGTATAAGCTTTCTTTCTTGCATCATGTGACTTTATTAATGCTAATGTACAAAAAGGTGAGCGCTCATTTCATATGATAAATACATTTTCAGTGATATTCGTTTATATTGGAATTTCGATACAACAAAATTTCTGAAATACATTTCCATGTATTTCAGTAAAATCTAGTAGTCTCAACGTTTTTATATCTGGTTATCTTGGTGCCATCTAAATTCTATTAAAATTCTAATTTCTACTAAGATTGTTTCGTTCTCACTGTAAACTGCACTTTACATTATTCAGAAATATGTTTCGGTGGACTGTAATTTTGAATGTAGTAAACTGACGAAAGTTTTACATTTTTATTTTCTCTCTTCAGAATATTTACATAACACCAACGCATTCGCAGGGAAAATAAAATATAGCATGATCTCTGAAAATCCTGTAATTTCGTGCAGATGATTCCTATTGCCTCTATTTAAATTTCAAACTCTGCTTTTTTCTACAAAGGTTCACTGCGAAAATGACTCAGCCAGGTGTCTAATTAATGTCTCAAGGCATGGAAGATTTTTATGCGTAATTAGTTTTAATTTTTCCGTGGATAAAAAAAAGTTAAAAAACTAGCATTAGCTAAGCATTTTCATCTTAAATCAAAAGTCATTTTTTAACAGGATACAGCAATAAAAATAGCAATTTTCAGGAGCAAACTTTATCATTATTTCTTACAGATAAATTTAACCACACCCGATATTGACAGCAGTAATAATAAAATAAAAAAAAAATACTCTAGTAAAGTAAGGCAAAAACCAACATAAGTGATTGCAGCTATTAATATCTAGAAAATAATTAATATTTCGATCACAAAATCGTAGTCACAGTTTTAGGAAATTTCTGAAATAGCAGGAACCTTCTAAATTTTTGTGATTTCTTAAACTGAAAAAATTTAAAAAAATAAAGCAAAAAGGTGTGAGTAAATTTTTGTTTAATCACTAATTAATAGTTAAAACTTAGATAAGTATAAATAAAAAGAACGTTAATATCATTTATAATCGTTTTTTTTATATAAAAACTAGTGAATTAAATTTGTTATAGTGATGTGTTCTTTTATTTTTCTAAATATTTGTATATTGGATGGAGATAATTAATGACGTAAATAATAGATTAAAATCATCAAGTGATCACAAACAGAAACAAACTACTGTATTCATTATTAAATATAAATAGAATGTAATAAATGCAATTTATTTTTTAATTTAAATTAAAATAAAATAAAACTTTAAATAAAATAAAAAAATGCTATAACAAAACCAGTGCCTGCAATTACTAACAGCGTCAACTATAACAAAAAATTCAGTTTTAAAGAATTCCTAAAAATACATTAATCTTATTTCTTTAACTAAAGAAATTTACCCTAAGGGTAAAAGGCGTGCCATTAAAATTTTATTTAATTACTAATTAATATTCGAAACTAAAATAAAATTAGTTAAATAGCATTTTAATATAATGCTTTTTAATGTTTCATTGTTTTTTTTATAAAATATTAGTGAATTAGATTTGTTATAGTAGTGTGTTCTTTAATTTCTGCAAAATTTTGTATATTGGACGGAATAATCACTGACGTAAAGAGTAGATTAAACTCATCCAGTGACGTCACAGACAGGAGCAAATTGCTCTGTTCATCCATTAAATACGAACCAAATATAATAATGATGTTTTATTATAATTTTTAGTATAAATTAAAATAAAAAAATATCACAGTAAAATAAGAGCAAAAACCAAAGTAAGCAAATGCAGCTATCAATATCTGGAAAATTATAATGAAATCGTAATCACTGTTTTGAATAATTTCTGAAATTTTTGCGATTTGTTAAACTAAAGAAATTAAAAAAAAATAAGAGAGAAAGTTATGTGAGTAAATTTTTGTTTAATTATTGATTAATATTTAAAACATAGGTAAGCATAAACAAAGTGAACCTTAATTTCATTTCTATTGTTTTTTTTATAAAAAACTAGTGAATTAAATTTGTTATAAAGAGTTTTTTTAATATTTGTAAATTTTTGCATGATACCTGGAGATAATAAATGACGTACACAATAGATTAAAATCATCCAGTGACGTCACAGGCAGAAGCCTATTGCTTTTTTCATCCATTAGATACAAACCGAATATAGATAAGAGAAACAAAGGTGTGTAAGTCAATTTTTCTTTAATTGCTAAATAGCATTTAATACTTAGATAGAAATAAATAAAAATAACTTTGATATAAGTTTTTATAAAAAAAATTGGGAATTAAAATGAAGGCTCACGCTATATACATATATATATATATTTGTAAAATTTTGTATATTGGATGGTGATAATCGATGACGTAAACCGTAGATTAAAATGATCCAGTGACGTCATTGCTGATTATATCTATTAGATAAAACGAACCCAATACAATAGAGGCAATGTTTTATTAAATTAAGTAAATTTGTACATGAAATGGAATGGAAAATTGTAGAATTCTTTATGCTGTTTGTAGCCATTTCACCTCGGCAACACAAACAATATACTAACATGATTGAATTGGTCCTTATTCCCGAGTTCAAGTACTCGCAATTTACCTTAGTACCTGCATGCATTATTCATTTCGGGGAAATTTTGCGAAATTGAAAAACATCTGCTCGCTGTGGTGTGGCGTGAAAACCGATCAACTCTTTCCGATGAAATTCGCCTGAAGTTTCTATTGCGAACCTGTTCGCAACTTTCGTTAATTTTCTTTATTTATTCTTTATTATCCAGCATCCCTTGGTTACAATTTATTCTAAAAGCAATTTGTTCTACTGTAAGTAAGTGTTAATTAATTAAGTTTATTTCCTTAGCTTTATCATGTGCTCTAGGAGGAATTGGTCGAATAAAATTCCCTTCATCGCCAAAAGTATCACGTAATACACTTTAAATCAGCCAATTCAAAATATAGCCTGGACATTATCACCTGTTACATTACCTTATTTTTTCAGTTTATTTATAGAGTTATCTTAACAGGTGGAAATTTCTTTTTGCATCTGAATTAGATTTTAATAAAATAGATAGAATGTGTAATGGTGCCATAAATGTTGTTATAGAAGCACACATCTAGCTAATATGCGAATAATAAGCTATGATATGCAATTAAGGTGTATTATGATCTCTGACTGTGAGTATGCTCAGATTGATATTATGCATTGAATAATGAACATGGGGGGAAAGCAATGAGAATTGTTTCCTCCACCATGTTTTCCATAAAACTTATATTCGTTTCTTCAATGGCATTATAACTGATTAGTATTATAACAACAGCGATCGATAATTGAACGTGACCTTCCAGCTACTGGTGGAATTCATGTTGTATCATGTGTAGTGTGTCATTAATTTCCTATGATACCATAGTAGACAAGGTCGCTATGTCCTGTATTAAGGCAAAGTTTCTTGTATTTTATCCAATGGTGATGCATATATAAGTTATATTTATACTTTAAAAAGTAAATTTAAATTGACACAGTATACAATACTTCCAGTTCGTTGCAGTTCATACCAGAGATGTTCGGTGGGATTAACTTTAGGACACTGGACAGGTCAATGAAGATTCGTCACACCCATTCCTTCAAACCAAGTCGCTACAGGCTGTGCAGTATGGTACTGAGCATTATCATGCAGAAACAGAAAACGGCGTTGCTCATTCTGCTGCCACAGCCAAATGTCGAATTGTCCATCATGTTAATGTACTGCATGGTTCCTCCATAGTTCCTGGAGCGATCAATGGTTCATTCTAAGCCACGCGAATTACGAACTCACAATTGGGGCGGCATATTCTGGTAAATAACGTTATCCTGGCACCCACACGTAGCCATTAGATCGGCAAACTGTGTACTTTGATTCCTCTCTCGAGAATTCAACTTTCTAACGTTCCAGGTACTAGTTATTTTGGGTTGTGCGAGAGGCGTCGACAATGTGCACCGTGTACTATGATGTTTCTTTGGGTGCATTGCAGTTTTTCCTTAAAATCACTACTATGCAACTCCCTACGTCTTTGTATTAATATAAGCTCCCGTGGTCTTCCTTAACTCAGTTGACGGTATTAGATGAGTAATGACTATTGTTGCAGTTTTGCTGCAGTGATAGATTTATTGCTAATATGGTATCCCAGGATAACTTCCTATGATACCATAGTTATACTGGTGGACAAAGGAACAGATAGGAAGAGGGAAGCGCTATAAAGTGAGGGTCAAGCTAGAGGCTTAAAGTGTGGGGGGGGGTACAGCTGGTATAAAAAGGGATAAAGGCATACACTATGTTATGAAACGTATTGGAACATCACCAAACTTAACTAACTAAAACATATGCTCAGTAGGGTTAAGATTACAGATCCGATCTAGCCATTCTTGTGTAGCACGTTGTTCTATTCTAAACAAGGTCATCTCACTTTGCTTTTTTACAGGGTGCATTGTCCTGCTAAAACTTGTACGGTCCTTCCCTGTAAAATTACATCAGTTCAAGAGGTGGAGAATTGTCTAAAATATCACCGTAAGAAAATTCATTCATAGTACTGTCTACAGAAATGAATGGTTCAGTGTAATGTAAAAAAAGTATCGATCTGATGATATTTCTGCAGCTCAGCCACGGTTCGCTGTCAGGACACAGATCTTCGTAAAATGGGTGTAGTGCGTGTTGGTCTCCTAAAGTTCTTCCCAATTTTTCTGACCTCTTTGCTACCAGCAGTCAGCAATCACCTGGAAGGCTGCTCTCAAATACCCGTCCATAAGGAGGCAAATCTTCAGCTCGATTAGTCCCGTGTATTTTAATCAGTTGTTTATCTAGGGGAAACTTATCCCCCCGCTGATTTGCATACACTTTCGATCATTCTTTCTTGTTGCTAAAATTTCAAGGTCAAAGAGAGAGAGAGTTAGTCAAGATTGTGGCTATCTGTGACTATGACTACAAGATTGGGACTACATGTATGGGACTATACACCTGGAAATTGAAAAAAAATTCTGGTATTCCTATACAAAGCCAGAAAAAATAGACAAGTCCAGCGGAAAATTCAAAACAGCCCAGTGGATTTTGTAAAATTCTGAGAGGTCTAGAATCTTACTGTGAAGTCTTTAGAATGGTGTAGGTTAGTAGAGTTAGGTCTCGTGTTATTAAATATAGACAACAGTATGTAATTACAAACACTATTAATGTGTCGCTCTAGTCAGAAGATACTCAAAGTGCAGCTCAAAAAAACTGTCAGGAGAAGGTCCGGGAATTCAAGGAGAATCTAAGTGAACTTTTGTCGAAATCCAGTAGACCGTTTGGGAACAGATTTTCACACTTTGTTTGGCAGAGTGTTGAAAACGGTAGAGAGTCAAGTAAAGAGCATCCAAACAGGAAGGCAAATCTATAAAAAGTAGTTAAACAGTAAGGAGATAGATGTTAAAGTCCAGATTCAGTTCCAGAGTAGGCACTGGATCATAATGGATCTTCGTCTAATTACATTGGAAAAAACATGGAAATATTGCGGATTGGTAGAATTCGAACCTACTCAAGCGTCTACCATATTCTACGAACATAAAGTCTAAATTCTACCTCAAGAATTTAAGGTTACCTGTTTCCTTCACCTTGAGATTCTAGACACTCAGAGAGAGGTTCCAGGTTACAGAGACATTCAGAAATACCAATACATAATCGGCATGATATGCAAATACAGTATTTTGGCTACTTCTTTGTCTTATACAGCCGCGTAAACAAAACCGAAATAAATTTCCGAAATACAAGTTTCCTTTTCACCGGTGTTTGCAAGCAATTAATTTCTTCCAGTAACAAACGTCACACGCGTCCATACACATGACTAGTAATCTGAACGTATGCGCATTTTAAAAGCGACTCATTTGAATCTATTTCGGCAGTCTCATATAAAATGCATCTAAAAGATAAGGTCCTCAATTATATAAAAGAAAAAAAAAAAGGAGCATTTGACAGAAAAGAGAACTCTAAATTCCCCTTCATCTATATCACGTTTCTTGTAACATTTAGCTCACCCTTAAGAATGAAATTCACTTATCCAACCCATGGCATCTTACGGTAGATAAAGCACACCTGTCTGGAATTTACATAACAGTATAACGAAAAGGGAAAGAGAAGAGAAATTGTTTGTTTTAAATGGTTGTCATTTTAAATAAGAATTCCGCATGAAACTGCAAGCAAAACAAGCGGGATACATTTCTCTAGACCGTGCTTCTGCTGTCCCGCTACGCACTCCCCTCTCGCCAAAAAAGCAACAATCCCTCGCAAGAAGCAGGATGTCCTCTCGCTCACTTTCTTTCCAACGATCATTGGCAACATCCTAATGATAATCCGAGCCGTTTACATAGAATTGTAGTTGTACACCTCGTCGAGACTCACAGCTTTACGAGTGTGGTTGTCTTCGTGCGACGTGCCCTCTTGCGGCGGCGAGGGGAAGTTCCGAGATCGATAGGGAGGAGCGGCAAGTGGCAGGCGCTTCGGATTGAGAACACAGCAAAGTCGAGTCAGAGCGAGTTGTGGGCTAAAGGAACAGCTTCGCTTTTCACAGTGGTTAAACGATTGCAGAGCTTCCAGTTTGGGGGGGTAGTTTCTAAACAACGACCCCCTTTCCCAGTCCCTCCCTTTGTTACTTTGGAAGTGAAGTGTCGCTGGAAGAGTTTGTTTGTTCCATAAAAATCGGTCTGTGAGCTACATCAAGTGATTCAGCTACTGGCTGTGGATGGGTCATTACGCGGTGTTCACCTGAGTTCGGTCTTTTAGTGAACGGTGTATCCAATGGCATTAAGCATAAGGGCCTACGAAATTCTTAGCAGTCTCTGGATGATTTTAGTTGCCGGTGCACGCGAGCAGGTTCCAGCGACGAACGAACAACCCTGGGGTAAGTAGCATTTCTCATTTGCGAAGTTTTTGGTTTTCACGCTTACTTAAAGAATGTACCACGCAGCTTGTTGAATGATGCATTTAGGAGTGGGCTGTACCATCGCGGTACAGCCGACCCTGCACTTGACGTTCATAGATAATTGTACAATTTTTATAGCTGTCATTACCTGACTCTTATTACTACGAATATGAATTACCACTGTAATTCATATTCGTAGAAAACTTTGATTATTATAATTTACGTACTCTTCATGCAAATGGCACCACAACAGATCTCGTAGAATTGCTGCCCTTAAGAAAGAACAATTAATAGAACTCGTAGAATATCTATACTCATAGAAAAAATGGAATATTCCCAATTCAGATGAATTTTACTCGTTCAAAGGTATTTCCAGAATTCATAGAACTTTGCTCTCAGGCCGGAAAAATTGCATAAATGATTATCTTCCTTAAACACCAAAAAGAGAAATTTTAAAGATAAATATTTTCTACTGCTGTTATTCTCTCCATTGTTACTTCTATCAAAGGGTCCATGACCGCATTAGTATTGAACGGGAATTAAGAGATTCAACCCAACCTTCAGTTTTGTAAACATAGCATCTTTTCTTTATTCAGATATCCTAAATGACTAGTGGAGAGATTCCGTATGGAAAATTCTTCGCTAATTGGCGTTAAATATTATAAATCATTTTATAATGAAACCATCAAGGTATTTATCATCGTATATAAAGTGTTAGAATACTTTATTTATTGATGGATATCAGCTACGAAAAGAGCGTGATTTTAAAGACACGATTAAAATTGATATCATATTCTCGGTCAGCATTCGAAGAGATCTGAAATCCCAAAGGGATTCCTCCCCCAATTCCTATAGACGTCTCATATTTTATCATCGGTAGAATTAACAGATGCTGTGCAAATCTGTACATTCAATGATATCATCGAAAAGTGAGGGAATGCTAGGGTTCTCGTGGTATATCAAAATACATCGAATAATTGCTTGATTCATCCTTGTTTTGAGAATATCACAGTGACTGGCGACTTAATTACCCTTTAGGCTTATAAAATACAGTTGCGGTTTTAATAAACGCTATTTTTCTTTATGGTAACGACGAAGGGATGCATCTTGGCTTTCCATTTACCGCCGGTTGAATATTTCAAAAAGGCTCATAGTACATTAACCAACTGAGATGCCGATGTTTAGTATTGAATAAAAGATGAATGTTTGTGCAATATTAGTCATATCGTCAGTAGATAAGCAGAAGAAGAAGAAACAATTCGTCTAATTCATTTGATAGGTACCATACTCTTTTCGGCAAGAATGTAAATATATATGCTTGGGACAGCGCACACTTTCACTAAATTTTCAAATATTCAGCGAATTTTCAAAAGACTCACTGAATATTTAACATACACGGAATGCACTGGCCTTCTGTTGTTATTTTTAGTCATAATGTTACTAACCAATGTTTAGCACCATAGTTATTGAGAAATTAGATAAAAAAAATTTCCTGGGGCAACTGATCATCCCATTATTTTAGTTTTTATTAATTAATTAGGCTTTTAGGAACTGTCTACCTCATTTCTAAGTCATACTCGTGAGTTTGTCTTTCACTATTGTACTGAGAGTATTTTCTGCATCTATAAGCATTATTTTTCAATCAATTTTGTACAAAATGATTCGATATTTGCCCAGTCACCACCTGGAAATTAGCCAGGAATTAAAGATCTAATTTTTCTCTTTTTTGGTAACCAAAATTATGAAATATAAACTCATTGGAACGTATATACAGTACAAGGTAGGATTAAGACAGAACTGAGATGGGAGTGAGTAAAATGACTTAATCTGTATACAGATTGAGAAGAAAAGATCAAAAAGAAAAAAAAATAATTGCAAGTTATTTGAGGTGCATCGATATAAACGAATACGTATTATCATAGAAGTCAATTATGCTAGTTAGATACATAAAATGACGTTCTAGACTGCAGAGTTGAAAACATACAACAAATCTCCTTCGCTATTCCCTGCAAATGGAGATCGTTGAAGCCTAAAAACAACTTCCTTTTAAAACGTATGCTTTCTTTAAGAAATCTGCAAATGGATATCCTTTTTTTCCTTTTTTATTCTTGAAAGAAAAGTCATATCCGTTTAATGTCATCGCTCTCTGTTGTGCTGTTTTGCCTTCACCTGAGAATGATGGATGATTATGAGCCGTCGAATAGATGATGCGATTCTTAATGAATAATGTAAAGTTTGAAAAAGAAAAGGAGAATCCTTAAAATATTTTTCGACCAACTTTGACTTATTCTCGAACAAAACTGAGTCGGATGTCAGAAACTGATATTTAAAATAATGACGGGTGCAGAGGGAAAAACGTCCCGGCTGGGTTACACATTGACCAGTTGTGGTTAATACCTTCTTTGGCTTAAGAAAAATAAACCTGACATTTCGCAGTCAACCTTCCAGAGAAAAAATTCTTAGAACTCACGAACACTTAAGTTTGTCTGATTTTTTTTAAAGTATGTAAACGAACAGAAATTATGGATTTTTGGTAACGAGATGGTATCAGAGGAAGGATTGTATTTATTAACGGGAACTCCCCCTTTATTGCAACTAACAGCGCGGGGATCTGGAAATGAACTGTATCCGACACTTGTCAGCCGGCAGATAATCGCCCTGTATGAACATTTGGAGTCTCGAAGATGTGACATCCAATCCGACATTATCAGTGACAGCTTCAATGGCGCCAGATGAGCCAATGTTCCGTGATGGAGACCGCCAATACAATATCATTATGCACACCCTTCGTGTGTTTCTGCAGCGTAAGGCAAAGGTCATCGCACATCGAAAAGCGCTAATTAACAATTAGTATCGTATCTAGTTCGTGTCAGGCACTTTACTCCGGCAAACTTCTGCCCAACTTCGTACCAAATTTGCAGACAAGAATTTCTACTTCAGTCGCCGTTATTTTTACCCCATTTTATGTGCTACTGCTGATTTATAATACAGCAACCCCTACAGGGAGGGTTCTTGAAAAGTGTAAATACTTCGCGAAATAAGCGCTTTTGATATTTGTGCGTGGTCCATTAGCTTTAGTGGTCACGCGGTAGCCAGACTTCATGGACAAGCCATTCACCACGACCGATTGCTCCTTCAATTCGCAGTAAATTTAGTCTTATTAGAAGTCTTTCAAAGATAAACTCGATGGACTTTAATAAAATTGCACGTAAAAGATTAAAGATATTTTCATCCTCAATTTCACCCATGCGGAAAGACTCGATATTTGGCCCAACGATTTTATTAAAAAGGTAGGAAAGAGGCAGATGGTAAAAGCAGTTTATTTGGATGGAATCTAGCTACCAATTGCTTCTTTTAAATTTCTGGAGTTATCAGTTGTTTTTGAAGGCGCTGTTAGAATTTGTGATAATACATTGGAACCGTTATGTAGTTCGTATAATAGATTTGAACACTAGTTTACGTAATGTAACCGATTGAATGGTTATCATCTAGGTAATAGATATTGTGTTCATTCAAACGTGGCGCTTCCCTGAATAGGATATACACCCAACTCTTTCAATCAGAAACTCAAAAACAGTTTATGCAGCGACTATCTTTTTTAGAACTGATGATCAGAAGCAATTTTCTGCAATCAGCTGTGATACAAAATATTGCTGCAAATTTTTGCCTTTCGATGATACCAGTTTTTATGATCCCACCCTTTTCATCTGTTTTTTCAACGTCATTTCAAAATAGGCAGGTGTTTGTACTGAATTTTCAGTCTGCGATAGAATGTATCAATACAGATTCTGGAAAAGTATGATAATTCTGAAAATATATCAACTTCTCCTCATAGGCGTTAGATTAATGGTTGTCTACCAATCTCTGTTACAACTTTCAATGATGTTGTAATTTTTATATTCTGATTGACCAACCTGATAAAATAATATGCCGTCATCACATAGGAGTTGGATGTAAGAAACAATTTTCATTTTGTATAGACTTTAGTTGAATAATTTGACACTCTCCCACTTAGGGGATTGCTGTACAAACTGGAGTGCTTTGAGATTGCTTTCAAGATATTGAGATGGGCAAAGTGGACTGAGGGACGGTTGAAGATCAGAGAAAGCAGAGAGCTGTTATAAACGGTCATTTAGAGTGGAACAAAATTATAAGTAAGGGATCTCTTAAGAATCGCTGCTGGAACCACCCTTTTTTTCTGAATTAATTTTATTAAATAAAACTTCATTCCATTTGCTCGACTTCATGCACCCTTCTAATCTTTCTTTGTAGGCACAATACCATGCTATTGTACAAAGTTTGATCTAATAAGAGATATCGCTACTGGCTTCACTGATTGGAAACCCAAGACCTAATCATCTCTGATAGTGAGTTCAAGACAGAGATTATAGAATGGATAAACATTTGTATATTTGGTAACAGCTCTAGAGAAATGAAAAATCCTAATGAGAATTTATTCACTTCGTTGTACCGAATATATTAATTAGAAATTCATAGAGCCTCAAGGATGGAGCAATCATAATCGGAAAAGGTTTGAGATTTTTTTTTTCTTTCAACCGGTTTCTAAAGTGTTAAAGGAAAATACTTTCTTAACACCATCTAATATATAGACATCTCCTCCTCCTCCTCCTGCTTTTTTAGTCTCTTTGAGGCTTGGCGTAATAGCTTTTTCAGTTGGCTGCATTCCAGATGGCTGCATTTCGAAATAATATACTATCAACTGTTGGATATTAAGACACCATAATCCCAGTTTATTCACCCCAGCGTAAGATACTTCAAACTTTCAGAAATAAAAACAAATAACAGAATACAAAATATATCAGGAATTCAGATAATAAACTGTCAGATTAAGTGTCTTCTTCTTGGGAATATCAAGTAAAAAGAATACCTTCTTGTTTTTGCAAGAATATCTCAGTATTTTAATATTGACTTTGTATTATATAATTTAACCTTCTATTTCTTTTCAAGTTATTTTCGATTGCGAAAGAGAATGATACTGCTTTTGAGAGCAATTGTAGACTTCAATATTAATCTTTGTGAAATTTTAATGTGCATTTCGAAATAACTGGTACTCCTCAATCAAACGACCAGAAAAAACGTTTTTGCGTCTGTTTGATAAAGGGGATAAAACATGAACTTGCAGCTTAGCGAAATCAAATTTATGTAATACTAAGAGAATTATAGTATGTCAATGTTGTAATTCTATTAGTAACGGTTTTTATTCATAAATTGATTTTAAGAAGCTGAATATCAAAGATAAATACTCGTATACCAAAAAGAGAAGATTCCAATAGGCATGCCGAGAGAATCATTTCCTTTGTATTTTTTGTTGTGTTAATAATTCTCTTATTGACCAAAAGCTTTCTTTTCTTAAACATATTTCGTTTTCTCTGTCTTTGTAGGTTATTATACCACAGTCTTACTCAATACACAGTAGACACGCTTTCTGAATATCAGTCGTAGAGAAGATTAACACAAAATTCTTACGTTGCTAGGGAACCATAGTTGGCATTTCAAACTTCGATCAGTCAGACTCAAAGGATTTAAATAAAAAGCAGTCAGATAAGGACGTTAATAATTCAGCTAGACAAATCATGCATGATCAGGTTCCAAACGCCACTTCACGCTATATTTTAATATATATATACACTGAATGGCAAGATTATTAAATGCACCTACTCTTTCATGAAACTGAGTGCTCTTCAATAACAGGGTCATGTACCATGCAATATAAAAGAAGTGGACAGATCTGTAGAGATACTGCAATTTAGTACGAGAATGGCAAATTGAATTTGAATGTGGCATAGCAGACAGGCCCAATTTCAATA
This sequence comes from Mastigoproctus giganteus, assembly GCF_048544385.1. Lineage (NCBI taxonomy): Eukaryota > Metazoa > Arthropoda > Arachnida > Uropygi > Thelyphonidae > Mastigoproctus > Mastigoproctus giganteus. The sequence goes on along the minus strand of NC_143583.1, from coordinate 17,170,409 downwards.
TCTCAGAAACTAAAGCCCTGCTGGCGTTTTCGTTTATGATTGGGTGTTGGGTGTATCAAGAATTGTGCGGTAACCAGCAACATCCAGCTCGGAAAGTTGACGTGAAAGGTCAACGGAATCTAACAAGACTTCTGCATAGTGATAGAAAAACTACAATCAGTCAAATAACAACTCAGTAGAACAGTGGTAACCAAATGCATTTCAGAACATGCAAGTCGTCGTACCTTGTCACGGATGGTGTATCGCGACACCCGAACATAGTTATGTCAGCAAAAGTAAAGAAGGTACGATTAGAGTTGGCTCAGGAACATCAAAACTGAACCTTGAAGCATTGGAAAAAAGTGCAAAATTAATTCTCCCGAATCCAGGTTCCTGCTGTTTCACGCAGAGGGTGGACCAGAACATGATGGAATCAATAGGAATCCATGCACCCATCCTACCATGTGTAAACATTAAAGGCTGGTGATGGCGATGCAATGGTGTGAGGATACATAATGATTTTCTGGTGCACATTGGTCCCCTTAATACCAGAGGAGCAACATTTGGATGCCATAAAGGCCATTTCCGACCAGGCGCATTCTTTAATGGCTACAATGCATCCATCTACGATTGGGTTCTTCCACCAGGAAAATGGCCCCTGTCACAATGCAAAAATTGGTTACAGGAGGGCGAAAGTGAATTCAGCCAAGTGCAGAATTTGTCTCTATAGTCCCAGAATTTGTGGAATGAGGTAGAACTTGCTCTTCAGAGCGTAGATCCACAACTATCTAATTTGCAACAACTGACTGAAGTAGCTGAGTCAAATGAGCAGATACGTAGGCTGCTACATGTGAACCACAACGAATGTAGGCAATTCTGAGGGCTAAACAAGGACTTACTGGTCATTAGGCGGATGTATCTGATAAATGATGACTATAATTGCTTTTTCTCAGTAATCCATTAAACTTAGTGAATTAGTATTATCTTTTAAACCTTGGTATGGATTTTCTGTTGTGGACAGAATTAGGTGAAGGTTTGCTCTTCAGTTAACAAAGATTTAATACGTAATAAAGTAGCAATTCAGTGTATAAAAATATTTATATTAATTCTATCCGGCGTTTCTATCTATAGCTTAATTATAGACAGATCAGGTAATAAGTACATTAGACATTAGCACAACAGAAAGACTTCTTGACCAAGTTATTTCAGCACGCTTTTCCAACTAGTGGGCCTTTTTTTCTGTCAGTGGATATTTCTAGTCCAGCAGATGTTGAATTTAATCTTTAATAATTCATATTTTGGAAGCAATACTCAAGGGATAACTCACTTTACATCAACTCTATAGTTGCAGTGGTCCACCTGACCAAACTGAAGTTTATTTTGGGCACTCTTATAGGCAAATTGGCTCTTTCCTTTTAAGGTTTGATTAACTTGCTATTTGCAGAGCCAGCGATCCTTTTATTAATACGTTTTCTTTATCCAGGTAGGGATCCCAGGTCTACAGCAATTTCAATGCCTGCTATATTGTGATTCTTAGTTCAGCTCGCCGATCTCACACAAAAGAAGCGCATTCCCCGTAGAAACTGGAGTTTAATTAATCTTGCAGTTGATAATTACTCTGTTCGTGTGTGACTGTACCTTCTATACTGCTTTATCTCAGTAATCCACTATTCTAGTGAACTTAGTGCTGTCTATCTAATTAAAAGGGCATTTTATAACATTAATTGATAGATGAGATAATATTATGATTAGAATTTATAGTGCAACGATTATATTAAATTGTAATTTATGTAGTATTAGAAATTATTTTAATAAGAAATAATATTTTCACAACTTTTACTCTTTGGTCTTGTTAACCCCACTTTAAAAACGAGGGGGGGATTTTTTTTTTTTTTTTTTGGGCGACAATTTGTTTATTAACCATATCACAGTAAGGGGACCGTTTGTGGCAAAAGCGTGGCTACGTCACTTGCATTCCATCTGCAATTGCTTTAGTTACTAGGACTGAGTCAGACCAAGGTTCGGGAGTATTAGTAATGGCCATATGATGCAAAGAAACACCAGCCAAAAAAAAAAAAAAAAAAGTAAAATAAATAATTAATGAAAGAAAAGGAAATAGACAACCTATGCATTTCTCTCCGGGAGTAGGTAACTGTCTAGTTGATCTTTCAGTTTCCCCAAGCTGTCAGCCACAACCACCCACCAACTTATTCGAGTAATTTATAACTCGCTGGCTAAAATAAAATTTCCTGCAATCCAGACTAAACATCTCCCCCGTAACTTCAATTTATGGCTCCTAGTTCTAGAATCATTTATAACCGTGAAAGTTTCGTCCTCATTCATTTTACGTATGCCTTTCAGAGCCTTAAACACCTCAATCAAGTCTCCTCTAAGGTGCCTATTTTCCAAGCTCTGCAACCAACATATTCGTAGTCTTCCCTCATATGGACACCCTTTGCACCCTTTCAAGAAACTCGATGTCTTTCTTTAGGTGCAGTCTCTATACATGAACACAGTATTCCAAGTGTGGTCTAACAATAACCATTATATAATGGGATTATGACGTTCTTATCTCTACTAGCGATTGTTCGATAAATCATCGAGAAGACACCATGTGCCCTCCTTGCAACCAGCCTAAAATGCTCGGAGAACTTCATGTCTGAGCGTATCGTAACTCCCAAGTCCCTTTCTTCTATTATTGACTGTAGTTCGACCTCGCCAAGTGTATAAGTTATTTTGGGGTTGCTGTTCCCAGGTGTAAGACCTTGCATTTTGCTGGATTAAAGCATAGCTGCCACTTTTATGACCATCCCGGAAGTATATCTAGGTTACTCTGAAGAAGCTCTGCTTGGCGGCGATCATTAACTACTCTACCAATCTTTACATCATCGGCAAATGTAGACATCACGCCCTCTGTCCCTTCATCTATGTCATTTATGAAAATCAGACACAATGGTCCTAATATTGATCCTTGGGAAACCCCACTTCTTACGTCAACCCAACCCAATATGAGGAATAACCATTTTCACAACCCTCTGCCTCCTGCCCTGAAGCCACCCTGCTATCCATCTAAGGATTTTCCCTGTGATTTCAACCTGTTCCAGCTTATAAAGTAACCGCTCATGTGGGACTGAGTCAAATGCTTTGCTCAAATCTAAATAAACAATGTCGAAATTATTCCCTAAGTCCAGCTCATGAGTGGCCTTGTCAAAATAGCTATTTTTACCAGCTTTGTATAAGATTTGTTAACCAAGATTTTTCATTTACAAAACCATGATCTGTATCCTTCATAATTCCATTTCTATCTAAATGATCCTGAATTCCACCCTTAATCATTGCCTCCATGATTTCCCCTACTACAATGAATTTATAGATATAAAACATCTGTTGACGGCCAAAGAAAACCCACTACTCTACTACCTGACAGAGATGAAATGAATCTACCATAGATTTCAGGGTGTTGCTTGAAAGAGTGATCTACGGACAAAAAAAAAAAAAAAAAAAAAAATCCTTGTCTTTCATGCTTTCAGATTTAGATATTTCAAAACAATTGGTTATCTTTTTCTACAGACAGATTTTTAAACGCAAGTTTTTGGTTTATTTTTGATTTCAAGAACGCTTTCAGGAGAAATAAAATCCTGAAAAACCATTAACTGATGATTAAAATTAAATTATCGATTAATACTTTTCCCATTAGATTCGAACTATCAGCTTTGTTCTATATCTCATTGTGAGTTCAGTCTACTACGCCCAAGTTAATCTTCCTGCAACTAGTTATCGAATTTACCATTGCCGAAGTTTGTAGAGTAAGCTATTATCGCACGTGCATTCCTTCCTCATCCGTATCCGACATTCCAGTTTTAGCTCTCTACTCCATCACACAAATTGTAGAAAATTCATTTTTCCGCATCTTCTTAGAATACTCGATTGTGCGCACGCTGTCCAACTGTGGTAACACGTATCTTTCTAATTCACTGCAGTTGACAACGGATTCGGAAATATATCCATTCAGATTACGTGTTTATTGCTTTATATTTCTCTCGGACACAGGTGACTTTGCGAAGTCTCACCACACGGTTTCTGCGACGCCTGTGTTCTTGGCAATAACACGGCCAGCATTTGAAGTGCACGATAGAGTACGGCATCGGTGGGAAGTCCTTTGATTCCAGTCTCGTACAAATTGAACTTGCGAGATATTTGAAGTGAGCACGTTCTCTTTCCAGACCATTCGCTATTGTAGTACTTCGACGCTGTCTCCTGCTGTTTCTAAGTGCCAGTGTCTACTTAACACGATGTACACCAACTCTTATCTTACTTAGGTATTCGGAGCGGATCCTAAGAAATCCTAATTATAAGCCTAAGAATAGAAATCGCTGCAACTTTGTTTTGGTCTTTGGAGACTTGTAAGGATAATCTTTTTATTTTTCATCAAGATTGTGAGGTTACTTGTCATAAATTCAATTTGGTAAATTAATAAACATTGTGAATAAACAGCGAGTGAATCTTTTATTCTAAACAAATGCGGATTTTTGGTGATCTCTTCAGAGATTCTAAATACGGTTCTATTTTAGAAGGAACCGGTTTTAAAACTAAACTAATTTCTTTTACATTTCTTGGTTTTGTCCTGGACGTTTCGATAAGCAAAGAAATCGCCTTTACAAGCCTCTTGATAAATAAACTTTCTCTAGATTATTTTATTACAGAAAAATCTCCATCTGGTATGGTTTATATCAAAAAGTAAAAGCCAAATTCTATACCAATAATATTAGTAAATTAATAAGAGGAGTTTACCTCAATATACTACGTGGAACACTTCCGTATGATACCCTCCAGAAATTAAAACGGAAAAAACGAAAAAATCGACAACTTACCGGTCCATTAAAGTAAAATATAAATAATTAAAGTAAAATATAAATAATTAAATAATCAATTTAACACAATTCAAAATCAATTCAAAACAATTAAAATTAAAATTAACGCAATTAAAAGAATAACGAAAATATTCAAAACGATCTTCCTTCCTGAAGCTGACAATGCTTTTCATTATGGATTTTCATTCCTGTGATCACGACAGTCGGTCGAAAAGCATTGTCAGCTTCAGGAAGGAAGATCGTTTTGAATATTTTCGTTATTCTTTTAATTGCGTTAATTTTAATTGTTTTGAATTGATTTTGAATTGTGTTAAATTGATTATTTAATTATTTATATTTTACTTTAATTATTTATATTTTACTTTAATGGACCGGTAAGTTGTCGATTTTTTCGTTTTTTCCGTTTTAATTTCTGGAGGGTATCATACGGAAGTGTTCCACGTACTATATTGAGGTAAACTCCTCTTATTAATTTACTAATATTATTATCAACGTAGAACATATTGAGTATTACAGCTCTGATTCATACTATACCAATAATATACACTACGTTCCAAAAAATGTATCCGAGCACAACCTTCATACTTCATTAGACCTACCCAGATATAAGGATATACAAATAACTTGTGAACCACACAAGTTAGTTTTTTTTTTTTTTTTTTTTTCTCATCATGGCATGTAGAGCTCAATTGACTGATTTCTAGAAGGGTGCTAATGTCGGATGTCACATTGCTGACTTGTCCATTCGTTCAGTTGCTGACAGCCTGCACCATCTAAAGTCGACCATCGTTGATGTTATCATAAAATTGAAGAGTGGCGGTACCGGCACCATCCAGTAAGGCGTAGAAAGGTTATGCATGGAAGCTCACTTTATGTGACCAAAAAAGGTACTCGGAAGAGTAGTGCAACAATCTCGTCAGACAACCCTGCAAAACATCAACAAGGATTTGTGACTTCGGCAAGATTGAGTTCGGAACGAACATACTGCTTAATGTTAATGAAGAAAGAAGAATTTCTAAGGTGACTGCTAAAAAAGAGAGCAGAAGAAAACGCTTGAACCCTGTACCTAATGAAACAAAATTTCTGATGTATGAATGTGAAAAATATAAAGGATATTTCCTTGTGTATTAAACGAATTGTAAACGTTTGTATGAATATTGCTATAAAGATATTCTGTGTGATTTGAAAATTGTACTTAATTAAAAGAAACAGTTCTAAATAAAGATAATTTAATATAAAAATCCTTCTTCAGGGTCATATTCAATTCATTAGACTGCATGACATTAACCATTAGTCCTATTATACAATCAGGATTTTGAATAAAAAATAAGTGCCAATTAAGAGTACGATATAAAAGGCATGCCCACTCAGTGGGCATGCCTTTTATAGATCTAGATCCCTAGAGATCTAGAGCTCTAGATCCCTTTACATGAAATCTGACAGTAGGGTTGTGGGCAGAGACACTGGAAATTACAGTAGTGGCAGAGCGTGATATGAAATGATGAATTCAGGCATCAGCTGGACACACTTGGGTGTGGTGTATGCCCAAATAACGCAAGGTTGTAGTACATTATGTCAGTGGTGGATTTTTTTTTTTTTTTTTTTTTTATGAAAACCCCAAACACGAAAGGCATCAAAACCTATAGTACTCAGTACCGTGCATGGGTTGAAGGAGAAATATGGGGGGAGGGAGATGCCGGAAACTTTGCTCTAGAGACTAAACATGGGTTTCACCACTTCAAGCCTCCAATAAGCAAAGTGGTGGTATTTCACCGGTTGATGAAAGTTATCTACCACCTATATTACGTGAGTAGTGGAGCAAGATTCCAGTCACTACATACCAGAACTTAAAGAAAGTGCACCTCCCCCCCCATCCCAGAAGGTAACTGATATCATTCAAATTCATGGAAGTCAGTGTACTCGATATTAGAATTTTTCTAACTAGATGTAACCTTTCTATTGACGTTAAAGAGAAACATTTTTTTTCTTTGCAGAATCTAAATAATTAATGATATAAATTAATAAAACAAGTGAACTACATTTAAACAAATATACAGTTCTCTAATAAAAAAAAAACAGTTAAACAAAAGAAATGCATTCTGATGGATTGACCTAAGCCTGAAAAATACACATAACCAAATGTTATAATTTACTAAAATAATCTATCACTCATATCTGGCAATCGTTTTTACTGCTTTTATGAGAACGGCATAGAAAATTTATTCTGTTTCCAAATGAAGCAGAATATTCAAGGGCATGCCTTTGAAGTAATCTGGAAGTGGAGTTAATTACCACCACGGATTGATCATGATTATAAGCCAAGCTAGTAGCATCTGGAGGCTAAAACAAGTATACTTATGTGTACTGTATATGTTTTAAATCAAACCAACCATTTTTTTTAAATATAGTTGAAATAACGAACGTTAGAAACAAGGGATATGTGAAAAGGACAATCGACAGGAATGAAATTAAAATAATTTCGCTTTGTATAATTATGGTACAATAAGGAAAATAGCCAAAATAGATATATGACTCTAAAAGATTTCTTGGTTTTTTTTTTTTTTTTTATATGAAATAATCCTTCGTAGTAATTAGCACTCTGTATCATAGAAAATGTCGAGAACCCTGCTACTATAAAAAAGAAGAAAAAATAACCGAAAACTGTTGAAAAAAGTTCACTTCTTAAAATACTGCTCCGTCTATATATAATTAAACTGTAATTAATTATTTATTAATCTTACTCCATCCAGACACCTAACCGCGCACACAATCCTACCACTTAAATCCATTCTCGCTTTTTATTTTTCCTCACTAACCACTCGCCGTAGTTTTAATCTTAGAATTAATAAACCCGATCTTTAGAATGTCTTTGTTTGCTTCTAATCCATTAGTATTCGTAGAGGATCTATTAATCACCGACCAAGGTGCGAGTTTCTCTTTTCCCTTCCTGCATTATCATATTTATTTATTTCATTCGTGCAAAACCTCGCCTTCGTACATGTACTGCATTTCATCCAATTTCATTAGTCAACTAGATTCAACTAGATGTGCCCTTCTTTTCATTATCTCAAGTGTACAGAATTGACTGGTAGTTTTGTTTCCCTACTTTTAAAAAGGGAATATATTTTATTTTTAAACTTTTTTCGGTCACTGAAAAACAATCACCATTATTCTATTAGAATTAAATTATGCTTTATTTTGAAAGGTACGTAAAATATGCAAATAATATTCGTTTCGGAAAGCACGTCTCTACTCTTATATTCTTTATTTCTGTAATGGACGCTTTCATAACAGAGAGAACATTTATATTTCGTGGGGGAAAGCTCTGTCCATTTTGAGTTGTGAAATTGCAAGTTGCATTGGGAGCTGCATTTTGGGTTACTGTACGCAATTCTAGACGAAATTTGACGTGTTCACAGCGTCACAAATTTCACGTGCTTTTCCCTTAATTTCGAACGATACACTCGTGTGCAAAACTTAAGGACCAACACTATTTCTAAAGGTTACAATCACAAAATCTTTACTTAAGTTACTCTTTACTGATGAGAGTAGATTCAATCTCAGCAGCGATTATGGACGTCAACTAATCTGGCGAGAGGCGGTATCACCTCGCAAACATCGCTGAAAAGGATCGATATGGCGGTCGAGGTGTTCTCGTCTGGGGAGGCGTTATCTTGAATGGACGTACACAATTCCAGATATTGCAAGGCGGTACTGTAACCGGTGCACGCTACTGTACTGAGGTAATCTTTCCCAATGTACGTCTGTTCCGAGGTGCCATTGGCCCCGAGTTCGTGTTTATGGATGATAATGCCACACCTCATCGCATTGCAACTGTTGATATGCTTTTGGAAAGTGAGGACATTGTTCGTATGGATTGGCCTGCCCGGTTCTCCCTCGATCTAAATCCCATCGAACACATATGGGACGCTCTGGGGAGACGCCTAGCGGCAGGTCCACACCCACCAGAAAATGTTCACCAGCTGAAGATGGCGCTGACAGAGCAATGGACGATGTTACCGGAAGAACTTATCAACAACATTGTCTAAGTATGGACAGACGGTGCAAAGTCAGCATCGACATTAGGGGTGGCCATATCTCCTACTGAGGACCACCTCCCTCTTTCCTTTGTTCCATCTTTGGCAGTGATGCATGTGTGTCATGGCAGTCAGTGCTATGTTGCCATTTTTGAATAAAGTCCCTCTGTACCGTTTTGTTTCCGGTGTTGTTTTCTTCATCATTTCTGTACCTGAAGAGATTCCTCTGGTATGCTTTTCCCATATCCAGGACACTCCTACGAGAAGCTACATGTGAAAACCTGACTGGTCCTTAAATTTTGTACACCAGTATACAATCAGAACCTATTTTACGGAGACTGGGGAACCAATAACTCGCCCTGATTTTCAATGTCAGGGTGCTGTCATTCCATTCTTTTTCAATCGATAAAGTCCAGATTAAGGGTAGCGTAGATCTATAAAAATGGGTATATAATAAGTTAGGTATACGAAGTGGGTAAATATGAATTTTAAATAGGTATAAAAAGTGTAAAACCACGAACCATCAAATTTGAAGTTCGACAGTTCGTGGATATTGATTGGTCTTCCTGGAAAACTACAATAAATTTTGGTTTTCGTACAAGAGATATTAGCTTCAAGAAACGTATGATTTGGAATCAGGTTCCTGTGCTTAAGCTTTGTTTTGTAGTTAAGGCCTAGATTATCTTGAGTGGAATTCTAGTTCTTCCAATTTTATTTTCTTACCACTTTCAATTTGGAAGCCATATCATCATTTCCAGCCAACTGCTTTTCCAACAATTTCTTTCTAGTTATATTGCTATATAATATATTTTTAAAATCAGTTTACGGTTGTGGCAAAGGGATATAAGCATTACAAAATAATATAAGGAAGAAGTACTTATTAATCTTTTATTAGAACATGAACTGAATAAACGTACTAGCCTAAAACAATTCCCATATGCACAGACAACAGACTCTCACGGTGGAACAAAGTTTTCCAATGTTTTCACAGACAATCAAACCATTGCTGAAACTGATCTACTAAAATATATAATTCTTACAGATTCGATTGAGGGCCTTGTTTAGCTCAATTATCATATAATTAAAATACAGAAAGGCTCATAACTGGGTATTGAGGATCTGAAGGCTTTTCAAGTGATCTCCTGTTTTGGTATCGCCACCTGGCTGCCTATGACAATGCTTCCTAGCTAGCCAGAACAAAAACAGAGAATTGTATCAAGTATTTATAATTTTATTTTTCAAAATGAGGCGACTTATAATGAACAAGAAAGTGATCACAAATTTTGGTTTAATGGAAATACTACACCATCGACATTGTATCTCGAACGTTGCACACCAGGATGATAAAGAGATCTTCTACCTGACTGTAGACATTCTAATTCTATGCAGAATTCACGCTGAAAAGTTCCTTTTGAAAGTCTCCACAATAACAAACAGCAAATACTTTTCTCCTTGCGAACATACTAAGGTGTAAATGCACACCCTTCCTAGCAGCTCCCAGCATTCTCGGTTTTTCTATGGATTTCGTTTCTCCTTTCATGCAGTATCCCTTCCTACGCTTTCTATTTCGGGGTATTGTTGAAGGGTGCTTTCACATGATGTCGATGTGATGGCAGTGAATTAATAGAACACGTTGCGCATCGTGTTCCCTGCAGCCAGTCCCTGTATTTGTACCCTTACGGGTACAAATACAGGGACTGGCTGCTCCAATCTCGAGATCAGAATATTGTGAATTTTTTTCCAACCTTTTTAATACCAAATGTGGAATTTTTTCGGCTAGATTTATACTCTGAAATGTGCTCTCCGCATTTCAGAACTTATGGACCGTGATTTTTTTTTTTTCCCTTCAAAGTTACGCACTATTACATTAAAATCGCCCCCCCTTCAATTGCATTTCCATTTTTGCAGCTGATAGAGGTTACGCATGGAGGTTTAATTTTGGTTCCTCGCAAAGGTTTTTAGATCTAACAGATTGTCCTTATGGCTACGTCTTCCAATACGGATTTTGTGAAGGGGGTTGTTACAGAAAGCTGAAGTTGAAGTGATAAATGAGGAAGAAGAAAAGTTGGTTCTGTGAGAACGAAGTTGGATAGTAATTGGATGTCAACTGGTTGTGGCACGAATTCGGGTTCGGAAGAAAGAGAGGAGGAATTATAGAAGTCATTTCAGAAGAACAGTGCCCATGGACGTATCTGTAGAAAAGGAATGCAGGAGACACAGAACGTCAATGACACACAGAGTTTAGAAACTTTGTAAGAGACGGGTCATTAATTAACCTAACTGCCTTCTTTTGAATACAGCCTAGAAACCTGAGAGAGGCTATCGGAGCACTGCCTAGATGTGGGAACAATATTCCATGGCAGGGCGGGTTTTAGATTTGTATGGAGTGAATTGGATTTTTCGAAGAAAAGTAACCCCGACAGCGAAAGAGAAAACATTTTTCTAGGTGCAAAGAAAGCAATATTTGTGATATGCTTATGGCAAGAGAGATTAAAGTCTGTATATCTAAGAAGGTAATCCCATAGAGTAATCTTCTTTTCAGAAATTTGAATGTCATCAAAGATAAGTATAGGATCTGTAGACTCCTTTTAGTAAGAAAAAACAGGACAGTTTCAGAAGGAATGAAATTAACTAAGTTATCTTTGACCGATTGGAAAATTAGCCGAAATTAGCAACTAAAGAGTTGGTGGTGGATATTCGAGAAGTGGAAACTGTTTGTATAGGGTAAGGTTTCCCCAACTGGAAGATGGGATGCAAAGTGTAATCATCAACAAAACTGATATGCAAGAGAATAAGAGCGCGATATACAAGATATACAAGAGAATAAGAGCGCGAGAAAGAAGTGAACCTTCAGGAAAACCAGCATTAGTGGAACAGTTAGAAGAGAGAGAGCTTTCTACCATCATTCTCAATGAGCGGTCAGAGAGAAAACTGGATAGTCAATTACAGAAAACAACAGACAGTCCATAAGATGAAAGCTTGTTAAGGTCTTTATGCCAAACACGATCGAGGAAGATCGTAACCACCAAACTATTCCGTTGAATTTGTCCATAGATGGATAACATAAGCCAGAACATCACCAGTGGATCGACACTGACGGAATGCATATTGTCGATCATTGATTAGATGGAAGGTTTGGAGATAGTTTAGGAGTTAGTGATTCATGGATCTCTCCATTACTTTTGAAAAAGGAGAACTAAGTACAATTGGACGGTAGTTGGATTCAAACAAATTGTCATCCTTTTTAGGACCTGGGTGGATATGATAAATTTTCAAGCAAAAGGAAAAACACCAGTGGAATAAGAAAGTGTAAAAGGACGACACAAAAGGAGTAAACTCAGAAGCACCGGTTTTGAGAACAAGTGAAGAAATACCATCAAGACCTGGAAATTTCTTTGCAATAAGATTGTTCAAAATACTTTTGACATCATTTTCAGGAAGAACACAGAAGGAATTAAGTGGAGTGTACTGAGAATGGAAGGAGGTGGTTTACCAACATCGTCAGTACAAGAGTTAGAACGAATGTAGGATGCTAGTAAATCGGCTTTATTTAGTTGAGGTAGCAATAGGAACATCAGGTTTTAACAGAGGTAATGAGAAAAATTGTAACCAATGGCTTTGGCAAGAGATCAGAATACTCGATCAGGTCATTACCATTTGGACCAGAAGCAAATTTTTTACTCTTAGTCTGTTCAAAATCCAGTTTGGACTATTAATAAAAATTTTTCAATTTTAGATTATATTGTAGGCAGAAAATGAACCTAGACATTTGGATGGGAGCCAATTGCGATATGCAACGATCTTATCTTGAAGAGCCTTAGCACACTTATTGGAAAACCAAATTTTAGATAAACGACGAGATTTTAAGATGGAGTGTGGAATAAAGGATTTCATCGCTACAGAAATAATATCATTGACACGTTCTGAACAAACATTAAGGTCAGAAGATTAAACACAGTAATAAACCAAAAAGAAGAATAGAAATCTCGCAGTTCGTTTCATTTCGAATTCTTGTAATGCCAGACAACACAAGGCTGAGAACGGTCATGGGGAAAAGGCTCCATTGGAGAAGAGACCATCGCCAAGTTGTGATCTGAGGTACGTAGAGAACCACTCACTTCGACCACGTACTTTGAAGGATTGTTCGTGAGAAAAATATAATTAGTGTAGGCTATGTGGTATTCTGGTAGGTAAATGAACAATCTGTGCGAGGTCATTAGTAATTACAAAAGACTGCATATCAACCAGCTGGATCGGTGTGACTAGGAAACGGAAGCCATCTGGGAGGAGATTCCAAATGACAGTAATATCAGAGCGGGCATATGCACAAATACTACCTTTGAAGCGAAATGAATTGCACAGCGAATTGTTAAAACAACTGAGATGAAGACAACCGATAATTGGGATTATCGTAAGTAAGTTGGACTTGGCAAAAAAGTAAGTGAAATGTCATTATTGAGTTGGGAACTGAGACTACGTACATTTGTGAAATGAAAAAGTTTTTGGGAGATTTAGATCTTTTCGGAGAGGAGGTTGTTCTGGTAGTTTGACTATTTATGATGTGTTCAGTGGTATAGAAAAGATAGGGGGAGAGGTGTTGTAGGAAGTAATGAAATTTCGAGATATGGCGTACGCATAGCAAGAACTTTGATATAACTTCGTATACATTAACTGATGCGGACGTCTCGTAGAGAGTTACCAATATGTTGGGTCCCCTAGAGTATCTAGTAGCCACCCTGTGAACACAGAGCTGTACCCTCGAAATATAAGGAAGACTGCATCTCTCTGTGATGCCTACTACAGCCTCAAGAGATTGCAATCGCTGTAAAATGGAAGCGAGTTCTTTGACAATACCGTAATGTATTTATTTATAATTATTATAGAGTTACTGATTAATTTTTATAAAATAATATTTGAATTCTTTAAAATATTGCGAAATACTAAATGTTATTTAATTTCTTTGCTATTAATAAATACAAATTTACTAAAACGATTTCCAATTTTAAAAAATGATATTTATAATTAATTTTATAAGTAACACTATTATGGTAGTAATGTAGTTAAAAACGTCTTCACCGATGACTCACCACTTAGGTGATTTGTTTTTTCGGCAGCCTTTGAGGTAGAGAATTTGAGGTCCTTGGATTTAAAACTAAATCGATGTACTCCAGGTTCTTTACGTTCAGTAAACTAAGCGTAAATAGGGGAAGAACGTAATATGCAGTGTAACTTATTGTCACAAATAGTTTTAAGAATAATTATATCCCCACGTCAAATATGAATGCATCGTACCAACTTCATTTTCATCACTCAAGCGGTTACTTTGGCAAATTTTCCTTCAGAAAGGCGCTAACGGATGAAAGTGAGAAGTGGCAAGGTCGGGACTGTGTGGTGGATGGGCAAGCACCATTTATCCGTAACGCTATAATTATCTCTAAAGCCCATTTAACATTATTTGAACTGCTTCCATAAAAACATTATTTCTTGGATATGACTCTTCGACCTTGCATGCGCTGTTAGGATAGGTGCGTTTTTCCTGAAAAGCCTCTAATACCTTACTTTTTAAACAGCCGTGTGGTTCTATCAGTGACTTGTTTCAATAACGAAATTATTCAAATACTGCTCAACCGAAATTCTACCTGATTCAACGTTTACCGAAATTAGTTTTTTTATTATTAAATTGATCCCACGATGTTTTAGATTGTTCTGCTGTAACAGAAGGGAAAAGGATGTCTGTATCAAATTATGGAGTTGCTGAAATTGGAACATCGTTCAGTCATCAAGTTTCTCACCAGACGAGGAAATGGGCCAAAGGCCATTCATGAAAGGATGGTGGCTGTGTATGGCAAAAGTGCACCTTCAGAGTATCAGGTGAAATTCTGGTAAAAATAATTCATGTGGGGTAGCGAGTCCATCAAAGGTGATCCACGTCCAGGAAGGCCTGTGACAGCGACCACTCCAGAAATATGCTAAGCTGTGGAAACCCTTGTGCTGAATCACGGATGTTTAAAGGTGTCTAAAATCTCTATGGAATATGATATATATGAGGGAACAGTTATATACATCTTCCATGAATATTTGCATATGATTTGGATATGAAAAATGGGTCCCCAGATTTCTGGCCGCTGTGCAGAAGCAATTCAGAGTACGGTGTTATGAGGAAAATTTAGAGCTTTATGGAAGGGATCCCGAAAGGTTCAACTCCAGAATTGTTACGGGTGATAAACATGGGTCTCACTGGGATCCTGAGACCAAGCAAGAATCAATGCAGTGGAAGCATAAGGGTTCTCCCCAACCCAAAACTTTTCGGACACAACTTTCAGCTGGTAAGATTATGGCCACTATTTATTGGGATGATGAGGGAATTTTGTACATTCACTACTTGGAGCACAAGCAGACAGTTACTAGGGTGCTATATGCGTCTCTGTTGTACAACCTAAGGGATATCATAAAGGAAGAAAAAAAACCGCGGAAACTTTTCAGAGGTGTGATGCTTCTTCAGGACAATGCAATGCACAGGTCTCATGCTGTTGCTGCTGCTTTGAGAGACTGTGACTTTGCAGAACTTACCCAACCACTTTACAGTCCGGATCTGGCCACCCAGTGAATATTTCCTGTTTCGACACCCAAGAAAAACGTACGTGAATCGCTTTGTTGACGATAATGAACTGAAGTCTTCTGTTTCTGTGTTCTTTGATGGTCAGCACAAAGAAATTTATTTGTCTTGTATTTCACCATTTATTAAAATATCAGCAATATACATAAAAAGCGTCTCATGGTTCTAAAATTCATGCTGGAAGTACGTTCATTCGCCCAGGAAAGAAATAATAAAGCAAAAATGGGCATCTTTCCAAATAATATACACCTGTTGCTGATAGTGTCACTACAATGTTGAATTTGAGACGAAATAGAAACGCTTAGGAAATTTTATTCATTCAGAATATTACTGACATTAGTACAGGCTGGAAATCTGAGCTCCCGAATGACCTGACTCAAAGGAGTATACGCTCTAACTGTTCCCTCAAAGTTTGTTGCAATAAAATTATTACAATAGACAACCCATGTCGCTCTTTCCCTCTCAGTTTTAAAACAAAACAGCGTAATCCATCTCAGTTGTACTGAGTTTGACATTCATCCGAGATATTTATAGAAGTGCATCGTTATATTGCGCACCTGGTTTTTTACTCACAGAATGGAGTTGTTTTTCTTCTTTTATACTTCCCTCAACCAACGTGTTTGCCTTCCACAATTACCATCTACCCTAGAAACTCATCCGACCATTTATAAATAACCTGAAAATATTCCAGTCATTACTGTTTAATGAAGTTGTATATTACTGCAAGCAAATCTCAATTATTTCTTAACTTCTTAATGATCGCAAGAAATTGCGTAAAGAGAGCCAAAGTACCGTTTGAAAACACCCCGCTGTAATTCTTTCTTTTACTAATGTTTGTGTATTGAAAATTAATGTCATAAAAAGATTACAGCTATATTAGCTACTATATGAAGTTCTCAAACCGGTCATCAATTTACCACGAACATGGAAGATTCGTATCGTTAAGGTTTTTTTTCCCTCTTTTTTTTTTCAGGAAGACTGTTATTGGTACTCATCAAAGAAGAAAACTCATTTAGGTTTTTATTATTCGCTAGAGATCATTCATTACGCAGTGCATATATAGATCACAGTTTTTCTCATTAATATTCATTCTTTCTCAGACTCCAGAACTTTACAAAACTATCTCATTAATTTCCTGTAGAAACCGTGCTTAAAAATACGTCAAATACATATTTACTACTCAGAAAGAACACAGCCCATTTCACGCGTTCTTTCTTCACAAATTCGTCGCTTTTTTTTTTTTTTTGGTTATTTTTTGCGCATTTTAGACAAGGCAAATAGCAATAAGGAATTTTTATACACTACCCTACAATGATTGTATTGCGTTTACGAAAAAGTAGCATTTATATATACAAGGTGTTACAAAAGTTGTTGCCAAAGGAAATTTTAATAATAATAAATAACACAGCTGTCGAAGCGCACTGATCGATATCTAATCAGGAAATGACCTATGTCATTATTTACCTGTGCATTTGTAGTGACGTAATTGTCCCTCCCACTTATACTACGTAACCCGCATTCCTCTTCCCCCATTAGCTATCCCACTACCACGCAACATTCTCAAGGTCGAATAAATATCACTATGTAATTTGCATAGGTCACTTAGGAAAAGGCCTTTTGCTTCGGGTTCTATAATGCACGGGGAATATTGTTACATCCATCCAAAGGAGCAAGACTAAAATATTTACAAACTATACATTTTAAAATATTTACAGAATACTAAACTATTTAGAAATACACAAATTATATCGGGTCCCTTCATTAGCTGACATTACAATGAAATATCAAAGGATGCCACGACGTTCACCAACCTCGTGCACGAGGTTGATGAACGTATATGATGCAAGAAAGCAAGCGTATGAGCTTATGCAGCATCAGCCAAAAAAAAATTACAAAACAATCTCCTCTAAATATTGTCCAGTTCCTCCTTAAATTTATTTAACCTATCAACTTCCACAACGACAGATAGAAGTTTGTTCCAGCAATTAAAGGCAAATTTTCGCAAATTTGCCTTTAGTGCAAAAGGCAAATTTCCTCACATCTATTCTACATTTTTCCTTCCTCGATTTCAATTTATGCCCCCTTAGGTTCATAATCTGAACAAGTGGAAGAATCCCATTCAGAATTCAGCGTGCTCAACCCATTCAAGGCCTTATACACCTCAATCAGATCAACTCGCAGGTGCCTAGTCTCCAGCTGCTGCAATTTGCAGAACTTAGGCCTCTCCTGGTAAGAGGATCCCTTCATTCCCCTCACCAATCTTGTTGCCCTTCTCTGTACACGCACAAGCAAATCTACATCCTTCCTAAATGAGGCCTCCAGACCTGCACGCAGTACTCAAGGCGTGGCCTAACCATTGCCTTATGCAGAGGGAAAATCACCTCCTTTTCCTTGCTAACAAAATTCCTGTATATCATTGACAACACCCTATGACCTGCCCTGGCAGTCAGGCTGCCAGGGCAGGTCATGGGGGTCATGATCTGACTTCACAATTACTCCCAAGTGTTTTTCATTTTCTACCACCTTAAGTGTAGTACCACACAGTTGGTATGTTTCTCTGGGGTTACTTCTACCCATATGCAGTACTTTGCATTTGTCAAGGCTAAACTTCAGTTGCCACTTCTCAGCCCATCTACCCAAATTATCTAGATCCTGTTGCAGTAGCACACTGCCATTGCTGTCATTAACAATCCTGCCAACATTTGTATCATCTGCAAACTTCGACATTAAGCCTGATATACCTTCATCAATATCGTTGATAAATATACAAAACAAGAGTGGACCCAACATCGAACCCTGTGGGACTTCCCTAATAACATTAGTACACGAAGAGCAGTAAGCAGCACCCATTGATTACCACTCTCTGTCTTCTCCCACTCAACCATCCTTTTATCCGTTGTAGCAACTTACCCTTAACACCATTCTGTTCCAATTTGTACAATAGTCTTCCATGCGCAACTGTGTCAAAAGCTTTCCTGAAATCCAAGTATATGATATCAAAATTATTTTTTGCATCCAGTTCCTTTGTAACCACATCATAATAACCAGTCAAATTTGTCAGACAAGACTTTCCCTTAATAAACCCATGCTGTGTCTGAATTATTGCTGCAATCTTGTCTAAATGATCCTGCAATGCATCTTTAACCAGTGACTCCATTATTTTACCCGGAACAGAAGTTAAACTAACTGGTCTGTAATTACTTGTGTCACTCTTCGATCCCCCTTTGTGAATTGGGGATACATTTGCACATCTCCAGTCCGTGGGAACCTCCTCTGAGTCCAACGATGCTCTCATAATTATGGCTAAGGGTTTGCTTAGTTGCTTTGCCGCCTCCTTTAATATAACTGGATAGATCCCATCCACCCCAGGTGCCTTTCTTATGTTTAACTTCAATAATTTCTCTCCCATTTTGTTCTCAGTTATTACAAAATCATTAAGTACCCTGCTACAATTTGATAACCTTGTGGCATTTTCAAACCTTAATAACTCCTCATGTGTGAATGTAGATGCAAAATACTCATTCAGTTTGTTTGCTATCTGAGCAGGATCATCAACAGTCGAACCATCGTTGTCAAGTGGACCAATCAGATTCATCCCCTTCCTTTTAGAATTCATATAGGTAAAGAAATCCTTGCTGTTTTTCTTAACATCCTTTGCCAAAGATTTCTCGTAATCTGTCGTCCCCTGCCTAACCTCATTTGTGACTTGATTATATATATCATAGGCTTCTGTGTCGCCTGATAATTTATATATCATCCCACGCATTTTTCTTCCCTGCCACGAGTCTCATTAGTTCATTTGACAATCCTTTAGGCCTAAACCTTAAACAATATTTCTTAATAGGTATGAAACGTTCAGTAGCTTGGATACTTCCCACTTAGAATTTGCTTGTTGGTAACCTCATCCAATAAATCCACAAAAGTCTTACCAGTGTGCGAGTGACCAACTCATAAGTTCCAGTCAATATCTGGGAAGTTAAAATCTCCCATTATAAGACTGATTTACTAGCGCACTCTATTTCTCTGTACAATTGTTCATTGTACTCATTCGAGTCATTAGGCATATAACACACTCCTACTCTTATTTTTGCTTTCGCAGTGCTTATGTCACACCAAACTGACTCAACAGTGCACTGTTCATCTATATCAACTGGATGCATTTCTTTCGATTTTATGTTTTTCTTAATTAACAGCATAACACCTCCTCCCTTCCTGTCCTGGCTATCCTTTCTGTAGACGTTGTACTCCCCAAATTCCAGTTCTGCATTCCTTATATCTGTGTGACATCACGTCTCTGCTATCCGAACAATATCCTCCTCCTTTGATGTTTGGACCAACACTTCAGATTCATCAACTTTATTTATATACTTTTTGCATTGGTATATATGTACCTATTCTTATTATTAGTTACCCTAACACATCCCATATAACCACCTGTTTCACAACGACTGCCATCAGTCCCTGAAACCCCAATACCCCTCGCTCCACGCCGCTGCTTGTTCTAATAGAATTAGTGCAAGAATCACCTCATGTTATGGAGGCAGTTGTCTTTCAATGCGACGAACGTTGTCATGCGTCCCACGTACGCGCTCTACATTGCCAACAGCAGGTGTCTGACTCTGCCCAGTAATCATTTTTGTGTTCCTTCCATGTAAAATTCACCTATGTAGAGGAATGATTGTAAATAGTTTAATAATTTGTAAATATTTTAGTTTTTGTAAATATTTGTATAGTTTTGTATTGTATAATGTTATTATTTGTATAATAACATTATAACAATATAGTAGCATTATAACGCACTGATCGAAATCTAATTAGAAAATGACCTATTTACCTGCATTTGTAGTGACGTAATTTCACCACCCTCTTCTCCCATTGGCTCGAATAAATATCACTAGGAGGAAAACTTTTTAATGTATAGAGAGATATATTTAAAACTGCAGGGCGATGATACAATGACAACAATGAATCTTTGATCTCGCGAGAGAATTCAGAAAATTCTTTCCCGAAAACAGTATAACAATCTCGATAATCCGAATATCGTTAAACCGAAGTTGGTTTAACCGAGTATAAATCACAAAAAAAGGCAGTTATACAAGGTGCGGCTAAAAATAAATGAGCAATATTTTTAAAATGATTTATTATTTTAAAAATATTGCTCATTTAGATCTCCTTGAATTTACTAGACACTTTAAATTCTGCTTATCGCATAATCAGAGAGAATTAGAATTTTTTTAAACTGCATGCATAGTTTTCTGTAGAGGCTACGAGTAAGATGTATCCTATTGTCTTTGTTTTGGATATTTTAAATTAATTTTATTAAAATTTTAACGAATAAATTTGCAAAATATACGCCTCTTATTCCATAATTTCGCATAATCCTAGTCTTCGGTAATCCGAATTAGCCTAAGTCCCGGTTATTTCGGCTTATCGAAACTCCGTTAAACTGTAAATAAATTTTCTTATGGCAACAAAACTCTTGTAACTTCCTGCATATTATAAAGCAATTATTGTCTCTATTGTTTCCTTGTTTTGCATATATTTTAAAGATAAACCCAAGTGAAAAATGTGGGCAATGTTCTCACGTCATCTGGCACAAATGAGCTCCATTCTATTGTTCTAAAATTTGGGAGTTACTTTTACCACTTTTATAAGTTAGACAGTGACGTATTTGCGTGAGTTGATTCTTTCGTGCTTGAACTATATTGTTGCGTAGTTTGAATTGCATTGTTATATTGTTGCGTGTTCGAAATATCGTCGGCTGACCACAGCTGCGCCATCTTTCCTGAAGTTTCATTGGTCACGACTTTTCGTCTGGTTTGCTTTGTTTTAGTTTCCAACGGTTGCTATAAGGGTGGAGTTTTATGATGTAAAAGGACACACGGATGTGACTTCTTAGATATGTGAACAACGAATAAGGATATGTGGAATATTTTCTACGGATTGAATAATAATATCCTATCATTAACTTTTTTTTTTACAGATTTTTGAAAAGAAATTATCTGCGATCGTTAACATTATGAAGAGCTATTTTTATAAATATTTTATTGTTCACCTTAATTTTCTGTAATCAAAAAAAAAGTTCCAAAACTTTTTTTTTTTTTTGAAAATTTGTTAATGGACCACTCCTCACCGACACAATTTTTCCTTTTCTTGTTAAAGATATTAATGAGACTTTTTTTTACTCCTTCAAGAGAATAATTTTTGTCAATCTTTTTTCTGCTGTTGATGATACGTGACCGTTTACATACACTGACGTGTCAAAATTATGAAGGAACTATAACTGTTTCGATTTACAGCGAGAATTTTCCAACCAATTCCTCCGGATACTTAGAACAAAAACTGATTTCACTGCAGGTGATAAAAAGAGGCTTAAATTCAATACGGCATTTTACTCTGCGCAACTTTCACTTCGATCCAGTGGCCACAGGCACCAGATTCACATCTTTCTATAGCACTCTTACCAAAAAAGAAAAATCTACACTGCTATCGCGGGCTTTCATCGGCGAGCAGGTAAGGAAGCTATAAAGAACAAGGCGCATCAGACCAGCAACACCTTTCCTTGCGATGCCATTGAAAAAATATTTAGCAGAAAACTATTTGAAGTGCCGACAGCCAATCGATTTGTACTCTCCTTGTTTATTTTTCGATTCTCTCGTTCTCTGTCAATGTCCGCATCAATTTCTATTACTGGAAGAATCCTACGAAACCACAAAAAAACACTTTCACCAACCTCCCTTATGAGTCACCCGAAATACAGCTTCCTTTCGAATTTCTTTTTAATTAAAACGCTTTGATGGCCTAGTTTCCTCTCTATTTCCATCTAAAACTTGAAATCTAATTTATCTTGATCTCCATCCGCGACATTTTTACTTTCTTTTCCCAATACGACAAAGTCTTTACTCATTCTCTGTTAATTGAAATTCCTAATCCTATCCCCATGCCGATATTAACACCAAATTAACATATCTGTGCATACAAGGTGCTGATAGGAAATCACCGTATCTGGGAAATATTCAAAGAATGTTATCTGGCAGGAAGTAATTTGTGGTGTATTTTTCTAAACAAAGATCGAATCCATCATTACTGAAACTTTCTCTTAAGTTGCCAAACTAAATGAGACAAAAACCTAAATATATGAAAGCCCTTAGATTTAAAGAGAAAAAAAATTAAATACACCTTTTTTGTTTTTCGAAATCGTAGAAGAATCTCTTCTTCCAGCTGACATTTTCTAAAAGGCGTTTAAGAATGTACTTGATGCTAACCGGAACTATTTTAAAGCAGTAATTCCCACGTTTTTTTAAAAGTCCATACGGATACTGAACTTGAATGGAAGTCGCATCTAAAACATCATTACTACCATAAAACTGCTAGCAAATGTTGACGATTTATTCTGCCATGCAGAAGGTAAAGAACATTGTATTTAAGAACGAAGACCCTGCTGGTAATTTCTAGTTACAGAGGGGTTATTTATGCTCTTAGTGTTATCTTTGTGTGATGGTGCAGGTCGGCATGAATAGAAATCTAAGAATCTCTTTAAAGTGTTCAACCAGCACGGGTTTGCCGATATGAGAGGGAAAAAAAGAAGGGGAAACTCATCTCAAAAGTGATTCATTAAAATTTTATTGAACATAAAAGTTTAAATTGAGCGATGGTTGATAGCAAGAGATGTTTTTATCAAGCAGTTTACTGGAAAGCAGATTCCATTAAAGTGTGGTGGTATGGCCCTTTTATGTCGATCATTTAATATAGCCGACGTGTAGCATTCAGGAAAACACTGAATGCAAATTCATTTGATAATGGCTTACAAAATCTCATCATGGCATGTTTGCGTTTGGCTAATTTGCAGAAACTTTTTGCCAGTGGGGGTGTTTGCAATTTTTTGATGGCTGGAGAACAGTTTATTGCCGTGCCTTCAGTTTAAAGGGTAAGAAAAATCTTTGTTCTCTGGTTTAGACCTCAGAGGCTTTAACAGCATAGACTAGAATAAATCATCTCGTGTTTTACCTCGCCATTACAGGCCTGCTCTAACCAGACCATTATGGTTTGATTCTTTAGAACACCTACAGTTCCTATTAAACACCTTCACCACATAGAATATAAGTATTCAGTTCTTGTTTTTATTTATTTTTTTATTTTTCTTTTTTGCATGACCGAGCTTCCATATTGCAGCAGTAAAAAAAAAAAAAAAAAGATGCGAGAAATAATTACAACTGAGCAGTGTACACGAGTTCTGAAAATAAAATGACCAGACTAATACAGGAAATAAGGAAAAACAAAAAACATTCCTCGCCACTTTATTAGGAATATAACGAGTTGGGCAGTCATATGCGATAATCACTGCTCCAACACAATACGCCAATGAGTAACCAAGGCCTTGAAAAGCACCACCAGGAATATTAGACCATTCATTTATTAAATTAATCTGTAACTCCTAGACTGACGTGGGCAGAAAAATGTGCAGACGAACAGTTCATTCTGCAGATGTTCAATGGAATTGGAATCAAAGGACTACGTTGGCCAAGTTAAGTTTCTTGATGCTTCTAGTTCCTCAAACCACTCTTTCGCATATTTAGTGCCTTGGAAGGCTGTTCATCATCTTTAAAGTACTCTTTTCCACAGGGTAAAAATGCAACATTGTCGGTTGTCCTGATGCGCAACAATATTCAAATCTGCCCTTGAGTTCATGGTGCCCTCCAGTAAGATAAAGTTACTTAAGGCATGTATGCAAAGAAAACATGACACCACACGATTACAAATCTTCCAGCAGCCTTAGTAGTTTCAGTGTCTCGTGTGATATCCTCCTTATGTGCTCTCGTGGGTGGCACAGCTAGTAGAATCTCCGTACTTCCCACACCGGATGGAAAACATCTGGGTTCGAATCCCGACAACGCGGCGAGGAATATTTAAGCGTCTTTTTCACAATGTTGCTGAATCAATCTCAGGCGAGAGTAGCATGGTGTTTTCTCCCAGAAACTCGGGTTGTTCGTCCAGCAAACAGCAAATCGATCACAGAACAAATAATTTACAGGCAAATTACTTTCGGCACAATGTGGCCTGAGTTGATGATGTGCCAAAAACGCTAAACAACATGCTCCATATGTGCCGTCTTCCATCGCTGCCAAATAGCACAAATTGTAACTAATCGAACCACATGACTTAACTTCAATACTCTTCTTCACGTGACCTCTTCGATTTATACAATTTTCAATAGATTGTTTCATACAGCTGAGATCTCCACGATTCTAATAAAGTGCCCATGTGTAAATTTATTGAGGAAGTATTACATTTACAGTCTTCAAGTCAAGTAAATAAGCAGTGTTTCTTTCTGCATTAGAACAAATTTGCAACTTATTTCCTAAGTAATACGTATAAAACATACATTTCGTAGTATTATTCGCTATTTCCTTCAACTCTTCATTTTGCACACTGTCTCCCATCTTAGTGTCCAAGAGCTGCTCAGAACTCATCCTAGTGTCCAAGAGCTGCTACAGATACTGTAGCCAGATCAGTACAATTCCAGAACTGTGACAACCTGTTAGTCCCTATACAGATATACGGAACTGGGATGTTCCAACAAAACCCGAACTCAAACTAAATCTATCTTTGCATTCGTATCCTCTTTCTCTGTGGATGCAAATTTTGGAATAGTTTCCTTAATGAAACAATGAGGTGAGAACGACTGCGTGAAATATTTCCTTGTAAGTTGCTGCAGATTAAAAGGAATCTCATTACGTTTGTGTCAGTACCTGAGCACGTGAATGGTATTAATTAACGAGAAAATTTAATTATCCTTTCTTGTTTTTGAATGAACTGGTCTTAATAAGATTCTCGTAAGCAGCTTATCGTTTTTAAAGAATTATATTTAACTGGAGGCACTGGCATACCTAGACCGCGTGACCAGTGTTATCGTTGGCTGCCATCAACGGCCATGGTACTGAACATCGAATGTTAATTTAGTTTCTCTGAGCAATAGAACAAGTTAAAAGAGCAGTTCTGCTAATTCTGACAGAAAGACCTTAAACGTGCTTCATTTGTGCCTGAAATCTTTCGCTGATGTTTATCTCAATTAGTTTTGAATGTTTTGTACAATATTAATTATTAAACCAGAATGGCGATGGCATTCTGATAAGTGGGACTGAAACTAATCGAACCACACAGGAAACGTGCATTCTACGTACTTCGTAAACAGTCTTTCAACGTTTATATTTTGAATGTATTCAAAAGTAGCTTTTCTTAGTGGAAAATAATTCTGGGCTTTCACAGTTTAAATGTGATAATGTTTTTGGTAATTCTTACTCAAACCCTATAAATGCCTCTTATGCATGTCCGAAATTTCTCGATGTCTCCTCATTTTATCTTTATTCTATGGTACACCACCATACCAAATTTTGTCCCACTTCATCACAAGCTGCACGAGTTACACCACGTTTTCTACATGTTCTTTTAATTTTGTCGAGCAGTGTATTTAACCATGAAAAACAACCCTAAATCAATGTTTATTCATAAGGCCTGATTTAATGCTGCATGCTTTAATGATGTAGTGCTAGTCTTTGGGAATACCAGAAAATTGAATACGAATAAGGTGGATAAATGGTTGCATGTCAGCAAGCTACATAAAGATTATTAATGAGGTTTTGGTAACATAAAAGGAAATTAACTTTTTAAATTAATTCTGTATGTCAGTTTCGAATGTGGACAATGTTTAGAGCGTATCATATTTGGACCCCTTGTTATAACAGGTTCGTGCATGTCAGTTGACATCTGTGCAAATTTTAGACCGGTTGTGTTTTATTATCTTTGTTTTTACTTTATAAATGTAAAAAGTGGTTTTCTGTCAATTAACAGGAAGAATGAATAAGAGAAACCAAAAGTAAATCGTTCACTGTTCCATGGTACGGCGTGAATCAACTTAATACGACCTGGTCCGTGATTTTAATCTATCTAAGCAACAAGCAGACTTTTGAGATCAAGAGTGCAAGCAAGAATGGAATTTGGGAGCTGATGGTAAAGAATTTCCCTATTCTTGTACCATCTGAAAAGAGAACTTGTGTATAATAGCATTTTATGGTGTTCAGGATCGCTTTGTTTGTATACCTATATATAAACAGACTGATGCAAGAATTTGGATTTGAACGCGGTGCTGAAGAATCGAAGCTATTTTGATTCATCTTAAGTGAGTCTGAAGTCTGTTTGATCATATGGAAACACAGTGCCTTTAATAACCATTGGAATAAACGACATATATCAGAGTATCTTCCAAATATCGCATACAATCAAATATAAGAACAGTGGGGGTTTGTATTGATTTTAAGGTCATCTCCCTTTTTTACTTGGATTTCCGTGTGGATTTACCAAATTTACTGCTGTATCCACTGCTTGTGAGCAGAGGAACAACAGAAGAAAACTATTTCGTCAACGGTTGTCCAAGGCGAGAAGGGTTCGCGAGTTAATTCTGCTTCTTCAATTCTTTTTTCTAAACTCTTTGAACAAAAAAATTGATGGTTCTAAGCACTTAAAGGAAAAATTTCTAAAATTAAGTTATTAAAAAACCCAAATATGGACGCATCCTTTTACCTTACTTAAATCTCTTTCAGTTAGCTGCACGGGAGACTTAAATCCTTGGTTCACTAGGTTTTAGGTAATAACAAAGAAGAAAACTATAAACTTCTGGTGGAGGAATTGTGGCACGACGAAATGTTTCTTAAAATGCACATTTTTATATTACCATCGGATTCTGTTCCTTAGTAGCTCGTATGCTGTTAGTGATGAATAAGATGAAAAATTCTACGATATAAGCATAATGGAACAGTGCTATCCGCGAAGAGGGAATCCAGCCATGATGGACGAATATTGTTGAATTTTTATAAAAATACAAAGGAGAAAAAACACCGAATTTCCTTTATTGAATTTAAACCACTTTTCTATTTTTGTCGTAATATTAATAAATACATGACGTATTAATAAATAAAAGTGTATTCTCTTTTATATAACTTCATTAATTCAAATTGAGTAATTTTATAATATGAATTTATATCTATAACTACCAAGTGTTTTTAAAAAAATTCCCTCATAGGGCGTTCTATTTTTCAGAGTTTATAATTTACAAACCAGAGGTGCACACAAGCAAAAATTGAAATTAAATTCAGTTCTCTTGATCTCATCATTATCTTTATATGAAAAACTACTGGGTAACTATCAATGTAATTACGATAACAAGCGTAGTAAAGAACGTAATGCTTAATTCTTTGCTAGTTTTGAAAGCAGATATCCTTTGAAGGATTATTCATTTCTGCGTAACTTTAAAGACAACGTCATCCTCTCCTTTTGTAAAAGCGTACCGCAAAGAGTCTTCTTTTCACATTGAGAACATTTTAATGGGTCTTCGCTGAAACTTTGTCAGTGTTCTGCCATCTTCAACGAGAAAACCCTTTCATCGCCAGGTCATCCACTTACTTTTGCTGTGCTTGGACAGCAGAAATCAAGAGGTGCTGTAGCAATCCAATTACTGTTCGGCCGACTTCCATCTGCTTGACCTTCTGTGTCGGTATCACGGAGAGAGAGATAAGTCTCTTATGCCTTGGGGATCTGAAATTATTAATGCGGTTTCGTTCTTTTGTGAACGTAAAAGAAAAGGGAAAATATTCCTTTTGTGTGTGTGTGTTGTTCGAGAAGTAGATATCGAAAAATACGAATATTTCAGACCTATTTCTTTTTCTTTATTTCACGTAAACTTTTGCCACTTGTGATCTTCCATGGTATTTTGTAACTAAACAGAAATGCAAAATACACACTGATGGGAACTACATTTTCCTCGTCATGTAAAACGTGTTTTCTTTGCGATTAAATGTATGTCTTTAGTTCCCTTTTGGTTTCCCTGTTCGAACATTAGTCGATCATACCAAACTATCCTCAGGTAGACCTACTGAAGGACCATGTGGCCTTCCTGCAATATAAACAGAATATTTATTTATTATTATTTTTTTTATTTAGGCCTTTAGATATATTAAAATTTCATTTCGCAAATATCAATAAATAATATTCCAGATTGCAAATATTAACAAATTAAGCCTTAATTCTTGGTATAAAAATCTTCTAAATAAGCTTCCATCTTATGGTTTGCAAA
Source organism: Mastigoproctus giganteus (assembly GCF_048544385.1). Classification (NCBI taxonomy): domain Eukaryota; kingdom Metazoa; phylum Arthropoda; class Arachnida; order Uropygi; family Thelyphonidae; genus Mastigoproctus; species Mastigoproctus giganteus. Next base: position 17,141,780 of record NC_143583.1, on the reverse strand, counting down.
ACGTTTTTTGTAATTGGATATCCAGGTTTCTCTCTGATCGCTCACTGGCTCACTCTGGATGATGGTAGATGGCTCTTTGTCTTCTAACTTCTCCACTAATGTAGGTGTTTCCCAAGGTTCAGTTCTTTGCTCCCACTCTTTTCCTCTCGTAAATTAATTACATTACCTTCTTCCATTGACCGGAATCCCATCCATAGTTTTGCTGATGATAGCACATTGCATTCCACCTTCCAGTTTGAGAAACCTTGCCCTGCTCAATCAGCTTCAACTTCTCGAATATCCACTGCCAGTTCCTTAAATGCTGAACTCCACGTAATTCTCCAGTGAGACAAAGATAACTTAGTTGTTTTCAATCCTAAAACTCAGTCTTGTCTTATGTCTCACAAAAAGGATTCTTCTGCTCCTATGCTTATCTTTGGTGACATCGGATTTCTAGGCAAGTTGATATATCTCTTTTTGTGGATTAATCTGACTTCTAATCTCTCTTGGCACAAGCACATTACAAATATTGCTTCTTCTGCATCTAAAAAAACTGGGGTTTCTCTTTTGCTCTCGGTGTTACTTTTCTTCTAAACAGCTGTTCACTCTGTACAAATCGCAAATCCGCCCTACCATGAAATATTGTTCCCACATCTGGGGCGGTGCCCCCAAAACCTCTCTTAGGCTTCTAGATTCCATTCAGAAGAGGACAGTTAGGTTAATTAATGATTCATCTGTAACAAAGTCTCTCCACTCGCTATCTCATAAACGTACTGTTTCTGCTGCATGCCTCTTCTACAGATACTTCCATGGGCACTGTTCTTCTGAATTGGCTTCTATAATTCCCGCTCTCTCTCTTTCAAAACAGTCCGAACACGTGCCGCCACCAGCCAACATCCATTTACTGTCCAACTTCAAACCCACAGAACCAACTTTTCATCTTCCTCATTTATTCGTTCAACTGCCGTTTTCTGGAACAACCTTCCTTCATACGTATTTCCTGAAAATTACAGTCTACAGAAGTTCAAGACTAATGTCAACAAATATCTTCTTTCAGCTTCTCGGCTTTCAAATCAAGAACGGTACTAAGTACTATAGGTTCTATTACCTCTCGTGTTTGGGATTTTCATAAAAAAAAAGCCGATTTATAACCGATACTTGTGAGGTCGCTGTGGAAGTTGATTATCTCTTCTTCTCTAATCTGTAGACTGAAATATTGTTCAAGCTTGGCTTCTGATTATGATTAATGCAAAAGGGAGTTTATAAGTCCTCAATACCCAATATCCTCAATACCCAATAACACCATTAATAAAATTTAATAAAATCTCGTAACCAGGTTACGAATTTAACAACCGAAAGAACCGAATTTACCAAATGTGTGAACACAAAGCAGCAAAACAACCATGAAAATCCTTACTGAATGGCTTACAGAGCAACTTTAAAATTATTGGAAAAGGGTGTGAAAGTTAAGAAATAGAAATAAGCTCTTCTCCTTTAAATTACGAATGATTGAGTTTTATAAAGACTTATTTTTAAAGATTGCATTTAAATTTTAGTCCAACAAGAGAAATTAAATTGCAGTTTTTTGCGTGCATCTGTGTTTGCTGTTTCAAGAAATGGCATGCAGTTATAATCGAGCCAGTGTTGTTACCTTCTTGGCTGGCTGTTCCAGAGCCGCGGCATCTTAGCGGTTAGCAATTTATTACTTACACGGTGTTCTCTGTTGTGGAAGGACTAACAACCAGAACTGCGGACCAAGTCATTGGGTTAATCAATCAGATCAATTAATCAATTACTCGGCTCACACTGGGATTTCATCCTTTGTCCGGGGACTTTAAGAGGTATCATTAGGCCAGCAGCCAACTCCGTTTCTTATCACGGCTTTCAGCTCTAACAGAGAAATATCGAACGGCTTCTTACATTTTTCTGTATATTATTCTTTGCTGGCACACAAATCCGGGTATATGCTTGATATGCTCCATCTCTCGAATTTGACAGGTCTCGTATGAAATTAGTTGCCTGGGCAACTGTACTGCCACCTAGTGGCGTACACTTGCGCTGTCCATAGAAGAAGGAATATTGAAAATTGGTTGTAATTATTAAATTATACGTTTTATATTTAAGTGAATGGTACAGTTTAATTAAATATTATTATTTTAATTAAAAAAGTACTAAAATAATTGGAAAAAATAAACGAAAAAAACTGTAAAAATGATTAAATGTAATATTTTGCTATATTTTATTTCTTAATGATAATTTAGAATATATTTCAATCTATTAGCCACAGTAGACTTAAAAATCTGAAGTTAAAAAATGCCTTCAAACGTAGTAAGCAGCATATCTACAAATACAATCTGAATTCTGATATAATCTTGTAGTTAGGTATTGTTGAAAGAACAAAAGAAAAAGCTGAAAACAAAACCATTTAATCAACCTAATGATGCCTATCAGATTTTTCTGTGGCACACAATATGTGTAAATTCTCGGGGAAAAAGACATTGGCTTAAATTTGTTTTGCATCAATCAATCTTTTTAGGGTATTCTGACTTTAAGGCGTAAATTTAAACTGCTTTCTCGTGTATGTATACTATATTGCCATAAGAATGCAAAGACCCATGGAAATTTTGTAAACGAGCCATGCTTGAATAGTCATCATCATCATAAGATTCTATATTTGCAGTCAATCTGTTCCTACCATTGTAGTTAAACTTCGATACCCTAGGTCAACGGTGGCTGACATAATCAACAAATGGAAATATTGTGGTACTACTACTATAGCCGAGAAATATTCTAAATATTCAAGGTTTCTCAACGAATAGTCTCACCTTGGAGTTCAAGGATAACACAGAAATTGTTATTAGTTTCAGGTGACTAGTAGGGAGCTTCATGATATCGAATTTTACCGAACATTTCAGCGCAGAAAAAAAATGCATGGAATTTACAGCTTTGTCTTGACTGAAGCACAATACATCGAAATTGGTTCCTGAAACTCTGAAAAGCTGCGTTAAATTCTAAGGATTCACAGTGCCCAGTTTTTCAGTTTGATGGCCGTATTTCAGTCCCGAAGATTTTCCAAAATCCGTTATTTACCAGAGAGTTTCGCCTGGAGTGTCATATTTGTGACCTGTCTTGACTTGGTTTGAAGACACGAGAGTTCAAAGGTTTCACTGGTTTGCTCAAAACACCTTTGAGCTGAACTGGAACGTCGATTTCGGACAGATCAACAGGCTTGCAATCAGTAGCTGAATTGACCACTGTGTTGAAAGAGGAAGGGACCAAAATGCCGCATTTCTGTTATTAAAACTTGATTCGGTTTCTATCTGCCAACAAGGACTTTAATTAAGGTCAAAGGTGGGTGACACTTTATTAAATATTCTGTCAATAAACGGCTCTTTGGAAAAATACAGGTGGCAGGTTACTTTTCGCAATATAGGGTGGTTGAAAAAAAAGGACAATAACTTTAACCACTTTTTCACTAAAGCAACATGATTAAAAAATGATTTTAATTAATGTTCGCTGTTCATAAATATATTTCACAAATTCGACTCGATTTATGTGTTATGGTTTGCAAGCTTCGCGTGTATTGCGTACGATGAACAGAAGTGAAGAAGAGAATTATTCAAAATGAATGATCAATGCCGGAAGACATAAAACAAAATCGTGCACAAGATAAAATGATAAAGAAAGCAAACATTCTTTCCAAACTCAGTTCACGCGAATAAGATTTTCAAAAGAATGATCTCTACCTCCTCTTTTTCCTGAGTTGCTAGAAATCAGAAAGTTACTTTTCTGATATTTTATCTCGATTATACAGATTGTGGCAATCTAAATTGGTTTAATATCGAAACTTGGGCAGACTTAATGATGTGGACAGAAGAAGCAATTTAGTTTTATTGAGCTATTTCCTTTTATTAATGTTCCATGGATCGTTAAATATAGCCCCTGCTGATAGATATATCGTGCCACGAGGACATTGACCTTCGCGTTCAATATTCAAAATAAATATTTTATAATAGATGGCATTATAATCACGCCGTTGGAAGTAACAAAGCAAGTGGGTCCGATTGCGATATGCAGGACAAGTTAAGAAGCTTAGTAGAGTTAACTGGTTAGATTAGCTGTGACATGCAAAATCCGAGTGGAAAGAGGAAAGTCATTTCACTTTCGTGGAGTCGAATTGTGCGCTTATAAAGAATAAACAAACATTTTACACATAAGCCCACGACCACTTAGAAAGGCACAAAGACAGCTTGAGACGTGATCTACCTGCAATATTTAATATTGCGCCGACTAAGACATTGGAACATTTCCAGCTATCAATTTCGAAGAGCCCATTTACTATTCACATCACGGATACTCTTCAACGATTGTCAGATGGAATACTTTGGATATAGCAAGTGACTTGTAGTCTGTTTCTGGATTTGCAGTTCATCAGTTTGAATACTAATGCGGACTTTCGATTTGTATCCTCTCTATTCGTAACCAATGATTAACTGTTTCTGTGAACAAAACAGAAAATCGAAATTTCTTTACCATACGTGTATGCAAACTCCACGAAGACAGCAAAATTATTAGTACTGTTTTAGTAATTTCCAACTTATTCGTACGATGTACATCGTGACCTCACAGAGAATTAGTAAAGGAATTATCGTAAGAATACCAAGTTTTTTTTTATTTCTCTGTATGATTTGAATTCAAAATATCTAGTTTATATTTTTAACAGTGGAAACGACTTAATGGTAGTGGAAATGCTTCCAAGGAATAAATATTATAACGGTGAATCTGTAAAATACAAGTTTTAAAAAATAATATTGGACACATCTGATCGTATAAGTGCGTTTTTCAAATGATACATTGACTGCTGGAATAAACCTTACAACGCGAATGGTTACAACTCAACGCGGAATGGTGGTTTTAGCTTGTGTGCTGTGAACAGCATGTAAACGTACATAGGTCCTTTCGTGCGGTGATATGATTTTTTTAGACGAAGGATGAACAACTAGTGAGTCCTTATCTCGCTGCAAGGGAGATTTTTTGAAATTTGGTGCATTTCACATGTGCAAACTGCAAACACCGTTTGGGTTACCTTGGTGCAGTCTCCCAAACGGTGTTTCCAGTTCGCACAGGTACAGCGGATAGCCAGATTACATAACATATGCTGTCACATAAAACCCCACACAGCACAGCTTTTCATGCCTTTAATTGATTTCCTCTCTGTCTCTCAATCAACCAAATTTCTCACGTTTTTTAACTTTTTATTCACATACCAAGCTTTTCACATATGTTTCTCCTTTCTACAAACTTCTTGACTCATTCAAAAAGAACACTACATCATCCCCGCAATAGACTTAAACGTGTCCAGAGTTTTTTTTTGTCCATCATCAGAACACGATTCAAAAAGATTACTTTCTCAAAACTCTCAGTATGGCTACAACACATTTTCACACAGCAACGATAGGAATATCATCATTATTGGCAAAACGCGAACAAGTAATGACAACTTGCTAGTAAAAATTATTCAGTGATCATTATTATCAATCACATCTCATAAATCTATAAATTTACTGGTCTGTAGGTTCGTCTGTGTCTGTAAATGGGAAACTGCAGTACATTTTTTGATTTTCTAAGTTATTATCACTTGCATTTCAACTGCTTTGATAATTTTCCTTCCTCTGGCAGCTTGTCTTTGTCTACTAAAGCTTTCGTTGACTTCTGAAATGGGATATTCACTAATTTCGTGAAGTACTTTCTTCATTACCAAATGGCCATTGGATACTCTCCAGTTTCATCATCCAATTACAAATCTTTCTACTTCCGTTGGCTTTGTCGTGGTTGTTAAATTTTGCTAATGCGACAACGCAGGATTGCATACAAAGCTACCAATTTGAGAGCTTTCTCAAGTTGCTTGTTCTCGACGTGATAACCGATTTGTCCGTGGGATGCGAAACTCGGGTCATCACTGTGTTTAGACCTATTGAACTACAGTATATTTTTATTTAATTGGAGTAAGAGAAATTAACCGTTTGTTTATTGAGCGGCATGCTTGATTTCAATTAGGAATAATTTCTCTTCATACAGAAACCATGCGTCTTAGTATGATCATATTATCTACTTGCAAAATATGTTTGGAGTAAAGAATCGTATTCTTGTTTGAAATGTTCAATACAGCAATCTTCATTTTCAATTATTAAAAATATACCACAAACAAAATTACTCGCAGTCTAACTGCTCTGGATCAATTTTGAAAATATTGTAAGACACAAAGTCTTACAAATTAAATTAAATGTCTATATAATTTATGATAGAACGCTAGATAGAGTGATATTATAGACCTTACAAGAAAACACTTAAAGTCACAAATATTGTTTAAGATAATGGGTCTCGCGCTGATGGAATTAATTTAAGAGAAGGTTAAATTTAATGTACAAGCAAATATACCTTGAAGATAAACATTAGAAACAGATATACGATCAGCGCCCACTACCTGAAGCAGCAAGTGAAGATAACGAGACGGAACAGTGGGGGGTTAATTGATGGCATGGCAAAAGGGACGGAGTGCTCCAGAGATTACAATAGGGGTATCAGGTGTAAGCGTTTTTGTTTACTGCAAACAGAGCAGGTGTGGTCATTTTATAATAAGGCGAGACGAATCAAGAAAATGGACGCAGATGTTTTCCGGATGGATTCTGAGCTCCGAAACTGGTTATTTCCAGAATATTCGAGAATTCTCTAGAAACGGAAGTTCTTTCTACACCGGAAGGAACTCGGCCTTCCTGTCATGTGTCATAGGCAAATGAGAATGGAGACGATGATGGTCAGATAGAAGTGATTAGTTGAGGAAAGGAGGGGCGTTACTAAATTTTGGGAAATAAAAGGGGAAGAGCGCGCGCAAAAGGGGGATAAAGTTTTTTTGGAGCGATAAAGTTTTTTTGGAGATGATAAAATTTTTTCGGAGGGCGATGAAAGTATTTCGGAGGTAGGCTCGGGAAACAGTCCCTGGAAGTAATGGACCAGTAGAACCAGTTATGGTGAGTTGACTAAGTTCTAATAGTGTTAGTAAAGTATAGCTAAGCTACAGAAAGGGGAACTTTCTCGAGATGGAACTTAGAAGTCCGAGAGCGTCCATCGAGAGATATATTTGAAAGGAAGACAGCGAGATAATGCTTACGGAAGAACACCGTACCGTCCTGTAGAAATAAAGTGATGGGAAGCGACTCCTACTGAATGATCCGGCACAGCAAAGAAGGATACGACACCAGGATGATCGGCAAAGCGAATAGTGTCCCTGGCAGAAGTTAGCATTCCGGAATCAGGGAAGAACGTTCCCAAACCAATGGAGGACCCGATGCAGAGCAGAAAGTCACAGGCCAAACATTGTATTAGTGGTAGGATCCAAATCCCCAGAAGTAAGTGGTTAAACAACGAATATACCTCTATGTAATTGCAAAGGACCGCAGGGAAGATTAGATAAATATTAATTGAGATTTAGGGAAACATACAGTTAATTCAATGCATGTTGTATAGATAAGCAAGGAAATATCATAGAAATAGTTTAATGAAGGATGGTTTACAGGTGTGGTCTATTTACTGATCAATTAATGGAGGGAAAGTAATAATTTTGGACGGGTTAGCCTATAGAGCAGGTACAGTTGTATGTTACTTATATAATGTCACTGAAGTAGAGAAATTAGTCGCTAAATGCTGGAGTTTACCTGAGAGGATGAAGAAATATATAAACCAATGTATATTTCATTAACATGTAATTTTAATGTGTTAGGGTGAGAATAGAATAGAATAATGTGTAAAGTGGACATTAAAATTCCAGAAGAAGAATTGTGTTAATCATGAAGAAGAATGTAGGATGGTGCTAGATAAGTGTGATTAACAAATAAAAAAATGTCAATTATATTTAATCGTAGGAATGTGTTAGTTGCCGAATATTATGAAGATGATGATAGGAGAGCTTAATGACCAGGAACGTAATGCATGCCATGTACCTATATATGAAGTGAATAATGTGTAATGAATTGCTTGATCTTTTATTTGTAATTATGTATAATAAACTAATTGTATCTAACTTAATGCAAATAGTGTTTGGTCATTTCTGAACACACAGCAAAAAATCCAAAGGAGGAGTGCACTAATATAGGCACTCCCACAGGACTGGAATTCTTCTGTGAGATAACAAGTCAGATGCAAAGTGGGGATTTTTAAGAATATAAATAATAATAAATACTATAGTAATAATATAAACAAAAAAAAATAATAAATATATATAAAAACCCCACCCCCACAATATCTTTTCTAACCACACTTCTGATGAAGTCGAAGGCTTTTGTAAATAGGGTCTTTTAGAAGGTCTCATAGTCAAAGATTTGAATTCAGCAAGAATTGAAATCAGACCATTTTGAAGACTATTTTAAATCAAAAATCTGGCCAATATCCCTTTCGTCCCTTCGAAACTGTTTAGTAAACCCGAAGTTGCTTATTGGCTGTGTGATTTTGCACTGTTATATATCTTCCTAAGCTCAGGCTGTTTTGTCATCCTTCTAGGTGAGTGTTTCCGTCTTGCCTTTCGATATTAGTTTGTGTGTTACTGATTGCTTAAAACGTGAATTTAACTGTTTTAAAAGGCAGCCTGAGACCTACTTTTCGAGTTTCCAATCTTTGACCCTATGTCTCTAAAGTCAACAGACTGTTGGAGGCTCGAAAAGTAGGTCTTAAGCTGCCTTCTAAAAGAGTTAAGTTCTTCAAGCAATGACGAAGGACTCTTCCCTGATAAAGCAAGAGCATGATGCACTCGATAGTTCCCTTTTCCCATCATAATCTGATTTAGTTATTACAAATATCATGATGCAGAAGACCAGCGCGGTCGTAACCACTGCGCCGGCCGCGAAAGTGAACGAACTGATGTTAACTTTTGAAACGCATTTGTTACCGCTACATCCCAGTGGAGCATGGCAGAAAATAAAATTAGAGGCGTTCTTAAAAGAAAAAAAAATCGACTTAATAGAAAATTCCGCAGCGTTTACAGAGCCACAATTCCCCAGAGTATCCAACTTGTCAAAACACGATAGCCCCACACCTGTACAACTTAATCCCTTAAGCGTGTCTCATTAGCATGGCAGCTACAATTACAAAACAAAATGGACTTCACGCATTACGTACAATGCCGCGACTTATTTCGTAACTGTTGATTGAACCAGTCACAACGCGTCCCTTGGTAGCAACCAGTAGCCCTGGCCTTTACATGGTTAGCGCGAAATTTTATCTACCCTGGCTGCAGCTTGCAAAATAAAAGAGCGCCGAATTGTCAAACTTGATTATAACGTCATCTGGTAGAAATCCATAGAGAAATGTTCGTTGAAATCCAAAGTCATTTCTCATTCAGTTTAATTATGAAGTTCGATATTCAAGTTGCCAGAACTCTATAAAAAAAAGTTTAATTGCTATACGCCATTTATTATTCGAAATTATAAATTTTATTTATGAATTCAACGCTGTTTGTAAAGCTGGACTGTTAAAACTTGAGAGACACGATGCTGCTTATACAGACATCAAACAATTATTTATTCATCCAGTTTCTAATGAACTGAAGATTCTCTGAAGACACTCAGAAGAAGAGCTGTAATTTTCGCAAGAATTTGATACTCATAATTAATGTGATACAATTCTTCGGTTTCCATCGTAATCGAAACGATACCAATCATCTTCGGAAGTTGCAAATACGTGAACTCATTAACTACTGTTTTGTTTGAAATGTATTTCTAGTTATCGATATCAGATAAATCCTTGGCAAACAGCCTCTCTAACAAAGCTGGATAATTTAATTGTATTCGGAATTATAAAATAAACACTCGAGAAAATAGGCCCAGTGAGCAGTTTCTATAATTGCTGTTTAAAATCGCAAAGGTATTACGTTGAATTTCTTGATTGGAATATTTATTGTTGTTTCAAATGCATCTGCTGGGAACACGATAAATGTTTTCTAAAATTCGACAAACGAATTTAAATCTGGTTTCTAAATATCATATTGCTTTCACAGTCGTATAGGTCACTGTAATACCTATACCATATTGTAAACATTTCCAATTATATCACATTGTTTCAGCTGTCCACCTGCTTGGATTTGGCGTAGAAGTCCATTAGATCTCAAATAACAGAATTTGAATTTGAAAGCAAAGGCCTGGATTTCATTATAATGGATTTTCGTTACTGTAATGGGGTTTGGATAACACACGGATGCAAATTTCCAGAAATTAAACGGACCGTGGATTCTAAAGTTAATTTGCAATAAGAGATAATCAAAGTCACCAAATCACATACAAACACAACTATACGACTTCCATGCACGTATATTTACTGACAGCTCTATCTCGACGTCTGATACACTTATTCCTCCTCCACTTCTCCTCCAAATAAGGACAATCCTTCGAGATCTCAGTAATCAAATTTATCCTGAAGCAAGTTGGATCATTCTCGCCTAATGGTACCATTTCAACTGGTATTCAAAAGAAAACAAAATCTTTGCTCTCAGCGCTCTCTTTGCATCTACACCAAGAAACTATAATTTAATTTTAGTTTCGACGCGAATAAAAAAAAAAAAGAAAGAAACTGTTATGCAACGCATAATAACTACGCATTATTTGATAGTTTCATGTAGTTTGGAGTGTTTGGTGTTGTCTGTGTGCTAAGAACTTCCAATTACTTCGTTTTCTTCCGGTTACATCTATAAAGCCAAATCGAAATTCCGCTTTATTCGCAATCATAATCACGTCTTGTGTTTGTTATTGCTTATTTTAATTGGATTTCTGTAAGTAAGTGGCGAATTTTCTTACTGCACGTTCAAAGATATTCATAAAGAAATAATCCCTGGCATTTCTTATCCGTGAAGGGATTTGAGTGTATTTTTATACACCAAAATAACGATTATACGTTATTTACTGAATAACAGAAATAAAATTATCAGAAATTAGTAAAAGGTTTTACCATTTCTTCCTGCATTGGTTTCCAAAATTAAAAGAACAGGCATTTAATGTGAATCTCTTTAAACGATTAATCAGAAAGGAGTGAAAAGTTGTAAATAAGCTAATCGTCTGTAAAGTTAATTAAATTTAATTTTCTATTTTATAAAAGTAATTTTATAATATAATATTATATTATTCAAGAATGTGCTAAGTTACTGAATATGATGATTATTCTACTGCTCCACATCTACCCCAGGAAGAAATTTCAGCATAGTACATACAACGCCCTAACAAATTATTAGAGAACGTAGCTGATGTAAATGGCTTCCTGCTGTTTGATGTTAATGGCTTTAGTGTTTATGTTATGACGGGTCATGCATCTGCAGTCCTTGTCGTGGAGTGCCTTATTCTTCTTTCTGGCCTTGTCCCACGGTATTAACTTATTAAAGTTTCTAAACACCATCTGCATCGATACTTGGGTGTATACTTCTAATGCTCGTCACGATGCTACTGTCAAACGCGCACTTATAATCATGGTTCCTGTGAGGTGGTGGGTGCCACCTCCTGCACCTTTAATGATTCCATTTTGGGGGTGTACCTCGAATGGTTTGACCAAGGTACTATTGTTCTGCCATGTGATCTAGCACACCACAAGCTGTTTAATTTGCCTACGACAGGTGACATGCGGATAACGGAATGCTGTATGTTATAATAAATTGATAGGGCAGTGTATATTAACACGCGGCTAGAAAAGTGACTTCCAAAAACAGTTTGCCTCGGGTAGAACCGTTATTGTAATCACCAACCTCCCCCGAACACCGAGTGGAAAAGGCTCGGGTTCGAATTAATTTTAATTCGAACCCGAATCCGGGAGGAACTTTAATGGGCTTTACGTGGAGAGTAAGGTTTTTCGTCCAGAAAAACAAGCAAATCGACCAGCTGTTTATGGACATAATACACATGGGCAGATAAAATCGCTCATGGGTTGCCTTAATATGATAGCCCCCCTCCCCTTCGGGACGTTTTCTCAGCAGCGTAGTAGGCAAGATTACCTTACTAACTCCCTCTCGGTTGGAGAGGTGCGAGTTCGATTTCAGTCGACGGCTGCAGGAATTTCTAAAAGTCACTCTTCAGTCCAGAGTGTAGTTCGCCAATCTCAAATATATGGATTTTTAAAATGTGAGTTATTCTGAAGAGAATTTTTTTCTGCTGAAATATGAAAAAGTGAACTGCCTCGGAGTTATGAAGAAACCCAAAATGTCCAAAATGTGATTTACTGTTACGTTTGAATATGTATTTGAATGCAGAAGTTGCGCTGTTCACAATTTCTAATGTTTCAGTCATCTGTGGTTGTCCTATAGACATTATTCATCCAAATTCTTTAAAAATAGACACGGCATCGTTGAAAGCTAGACGACCCAGGCACGATGCTGATTTTTCTTACTACAAGATATGCAAGCATATTGATTTTTTAAGATTCTGAATTATTAATTCTAGCTGGGACATTAACCCATTATTTCATCAAAACTAAATCATATTTGTATGTTTAAAAGTGCAAGAATTTTCCATAGCTTGAGGCTTACGCCCTAAACGCTTTATAGTATAAAGTGCAAGTTCGAAACTTGTTAATGATGCAGGAAATTTTATGGGGTTACATACTTCACCAGTAATAATAATTTGTTTTATAAAAAATATGTAAACATCGCCAAGCAAAAATATAACAAACTTTTTGTATTTAACAAGGTCCTTAAAAAGAATTATGTACAGTATACAACTAAGAAAATTAAATCCACAATAATCACGCACATATTTAATTTTAATGTGCCTCCTTTTTGTGATATTAATTTTGTTTGCTTTATGTAAATACGTTATTCTTTCACCCTAACTGTTTACAGTTTCTCTGCTAATAATGGCAACGTTATCTTGCTCTATTAACTTTATGCTTTATGAATAGCAATTTAAATGTCACGCAGGTAGAAGTGTTCTCATTCCCCGCTTAGTTAATTATCAGTTTCTATGTTATGCCCTTTTGAACTTTATATTAAGCACATGGTACAGCGTAGTTAAATAAACAACTAGATTTAATTTATTCTGCAATTTTTTAAAACAACAGCCACGATGTAACATAAATACAAGTCCGTGGACGTTTTGTTCAGGATTGCTACTGAACTTCATCAGAATTCTGGAAAGCGTAGACCAAAGGACAAACATCAAACCATAGAACATAGAATTCATGTTCACTGTACGGCTCTACACGC